>NC_073305.1:28010133-28353133 GCF_027595985.1 Sorex araneus
AGTTGGTGAGGGATTTAACTAAGAAGAAATAGTTTGGACCTGACTTCAAATTTGGGTTTTTTTTTAACACTATGCCCAGCTGCTTTCTCATCTGGGTCACAGTTTCTATGTGTTTTTTACTGACTTTTGTCTTTGAATCTTACATTTGAACTTATTTTTTTAAAATTGATAAGTTATAGCTATTAATTAGGTTCTCCTCCTGACTATTTTCCACAAACACTAATCTCTGAAAGAGCCCAAGTTCCGCCTACTTTATGCAGAATTCCACTTTTATTAGCAATGAAGTTTCATTGCATCATATCTGGGAGAGATCCTAATGAATATAAACATTGATTCCCCAAAGATATCTTAAGAGCTAACTGGACTAAGGGCTTGAGCCATAGTATAGTGGGCTGGGCACTTGCACAGTATCCCATATGGTCCACCAGCACTGCCAGGAGTGATTCCTCACAGCAGAGCCAGGCATAATCTTGAGTATCACCAGATGCACTCTAAAATAAAATGACAAAAGAGTCAATGGGACAAAGCTAGAGATGAGACAATGGAAATTCTTGAGCAAAAATGATCTCTCTCCAATGGCTCCCTCCAACAGCCGACCCAGAAGGTAGTCTACCCTGTCTTTGTTGGAAGATTGAATTTTGCCGACAGGTTGTAATAGTTATGTTTGGCACCTTGTCCAGAGTCCTGAGGGCTTTCTCAGGTTAGTGCACCTGTGTGCAGCCCACATCAAAGGTAATGATGTGCTTGTTATTGTTCCATCCAAGAGAACCCCTCAATCAAGACTGAGGAGAATTGGCAGATCAGTACTGAAGCCCACCCACCCCTTCTGTGGTCCAAGACATGTGCTGCATCAGCTCCGAGGTTCTCTGGAGTGAGATGCCACTTCAGGTGCTCATGGAATAACTTGTTTGCAAACCCAGTGATTTCCTTTGCTTTTCTGTCTTCCAAACTCATTGTTTTCTGGGAACTGTCTCCCCAATAACTAGTTTGACTATTATTTCGTGTCTTAGAATCTGTTTCTTGAAGACTCCAAATAAATAGTCAGTTCTTAAAACATAGTGTTCTAGAGAAAATGCAGTATCATTAAGACAGAACAGCTTCTCCCCTTGTCCTTCAACTAATATACCTTTGCTATGTTTGGAACTTTAGGAAGGAGACCTAGCTTACGAATCTGAAACTCCCTTCCCAGAGAGTGATTTCCTTTCTGTGTAACAGGCACATCCTTGGGTTGTAAGATAGTTTTCTTTTAAATGAAAGATTTGGCTAACATATGAGACCCAGCAAGAGTCACCTGATGGCAAATCAAATTACAATTCACAGGCTAGAACAAGTAATTAAATCTAAGGGGGTAATGGGAAAAGGAGAGAGTCACAATCCCAAAGCCCCCTTTCACCTCTCAAGGACTCCTATTTGCCTTTGAATCGCTTCTGCTTCAATTAACATTGATTGAGCTGCCTAAAGTGCCTGGCTTTTGTCAAATCCCATTACAAGAGGCTACAAGATATTCTGTCCACAAGTCTTTGTTGTGTGGGGACATTTTTGTAGGAATATTGGATAGTACGTGAAACAGCTAACACAGTGATCAGGGATATTATAAAGAGGTTTGCTTTTCATGCTATGGGAGTTTCGTAAACAGGATTTTATCTTTGCTGTTAACATCAACTCAAACCAGTCCTTTAAATTCAAGTTGTGATGCTTAAAAAGCATGTCAGAATGACCCTCTGCTGCACTAAATGGTGAATGTTGAAAATGTTTATTCTGTATTGTAAGAAAATATGATGAGTCCTTGTCCCTGGCATCACATGTCTCATTGATTTTTGTTGTTGTTGTTGCAAGGAGGATATACACAAAGCAGCATGCTTCCTTCTTGGAGTTTTCAGGGAAGGTTTCAGTGTTTATTTTATCAGAGCTGTAAATGGAATTGCTGGTGGGTCATAATATCAGTCTTCCTAATCGTTTCTTACTCTGGAATATTGGAGGCTGACACTGATTTATCATCTTTGTTTCCAGCATGTGGTTTGGGACACAGTCTTCTTCATTTAAGATATCCACTCAACCTATCATCCAGATAATAGAAAGCCGATAATCAAAACTATTTATTTTAAACTTCCTACTGATTTTTTAAAGCTAATAGAAGTGTGCACTGTACTTATCGGGAAAGAAGGAGAGATCAAAGCCCCATTATTGGGTGTAGTCTCTGATACTGAGGGACAGAATTCCTGGTATGAAAAAAGTTAGAGATTAACATTGTTTCTTGAATCCTTAATGACTAAAGAAATGTAAGAAAACACCTGTTTAATGCCACATTTTAAATCTTACTAATTATTTTCTAAAAATTCAAATGCTGCTTTTGCCACTAAAAAGAGTTATATTCTTTATGAATCAAATCATCTTAAATATTTAAATACTAATGACAAATTTAAATAGACAGGTCATTCTAAATAATTCAGTGTAATCTATACCAGTGTTACAACTTCAAAAGCAGACTATGCACATAATTGCTCATCTACACTCAAATACTAATGATGGGATTAAAATGAGTCATATCTTGAATGCTTAAGATGCATTTATGTTATACTTTTATACCATGAGATTGACTTATGCCTCAATCATTTACATATTTGTTTCTTACCTTTCCTATTTTTCAATAATTTTCCATGTTGACACTTTCCTAGTGACAACAATCTTGCCACACTCATAAAAAAGTTTGCAAAAGTTGAGTTTACAGCTACTTGAGTTTTGGTGGATGCCAAAAATCTTGTGGGTGCCTTTAAAGTTGATTAGTCCTGAGCTGACATTTTTTGTTTCACATTTTTTTTTTTGAGTTAGGATTCAGTGATTATGCCTTTGAGCCACTGGAAGTTCTTTTCTAGTACCAAGAACATGAACTACTTCACCCTCACAACCTAGAGCACCTCTGTCCATCTAATCTCATTTCCAGATCATAATCCTTGACTTTCTGGTTTGTCAGTATTTTTTAGTAAAAATCTTCTTTAGTTTCATCTTGTAAGAAATTAAAGAAGTCAGAGTCTGGGTGGGACATTCTCTTCTTGAAATCAGATTCACCCCATCAGCACACACATGCATTTTCTGGAGGCTGATTTGTTTAGCCATTGGAGCTGAGGACTCCTCAAGTCAATCAAGAAGAATCACCATCTGTATTGCATTATTTGAGCAAAACTTCACTATAGAAGACTGTTCTTTTCTATTTTCTGATAAAAGATGAAATGCAGCATCTAGATGTCAATTTTTTAAACAGCTTCATAAATTAAAAAAAAATTAATTAGCTCTTTTTGTTTTTCAGTGACCTTTAAGGATTCCATGTGCATGTTCATAGTTGGGTGCTATAAAGGATACACGACTTTCTGCAGACATTTCAGTGAACCCTAAATTGTTCTTGTTTCTGAACACTATAATGTGGGCACCCTGTTAAGCAATCTCCCTTGTTTTTTTCAGCATTACTTCTGAGACATTTTTGAAAGCTGCATGCTTAAAGGCAGTGAGATGTTCTATACCCATATTGATTTTTCTCTACTATTAGCTAAGAGTTTAGTCCCTAAGAAGCCCTAATTCATCTTAGTAGAGAATAGCATGAGAATTACCCATCAGATATTTCTCCATGAATACAATGATAGACAAAATGATACAACTCTCAGTCACTGTGGTGGAAGTGTTGGGAAAATATTTTAATAAGATCATAATTCTAATTTTAATTTTCTGATATGAGGGATAATATTATTACCTGATTTAAATTTTTATCTGATATTAACTTTGAACATTTATTTTCTGACACGATGCCTTCTTGGATTATTAACTTAAACTATAACCACACTCCTTTCTCATTTATTAGCCTTATGTGTTTTATTGATCGCCATCTTATTGTTCTTACATTGACAAACAGGCATGATTCAATGGGAAAAAGCCAGAGAATATAGTGGAAAGATCTGTGATGCTTTCATCTATAAAAGAATTGATCTAATGAGCCTTAGGACTTAGATTTTTGTCCTGTGGAAAGTAAAATGCTTTTTCAAAATTTTTTTGGGGGGACCTCCCAAGCAAGTTGTACTCAGGAAACTTGGGCTGCTAGAAATTCTTCTCTAACCAGATCACTGGTTCAGTGTAGGGGTCCCAGAATGTGATGCTGATGGTCCCAGGGTTAGTGAGGTCACCTTAATAATTCTGGGGACCATGAATTCTTGGGACCATGAATTCTGAGGACCATGCAGTAAGCAAAACCTGGTTGAGTACATGCTAGGCACTCAGATTTTTACTATTGGTCAATACAGTGGTTCTCAGAGGAGAGACACCAGAAAGTGAGTATTAAGGCAGAGATAACTGGGCCCCATTTCTTATTCTTAGGTCTGAGGATGTGGGGTGGAGTCTGGAACATGTGTTTATCTCGAGAGTCTTAGGTAAGGCTGAAACTTCTGACTATGCAACCATGCTCTGATGATCACTGGTATAAGGAATGTAGGGGAAGTTTTGTGGACTGGATAAATTGTGTTTAGAGCTTTGGACTTTGAGACTATAAATCAAGGTGAAAATTCAGTAGTTAAAAGTAATAAGTGCTAGTAAAACGTTTAGAAATTCAAATCCTTAGATTAAAAAAGCTGGAATTATCTCTGTGCATCTTGTTTATTTAACTAGGCCCTCATTTTAACTTGGGGCAATTTTGATTATCAGCTATAGATATCATACAAAGATGGAAGTGCAGAGAAATATAAAACACTATTTTTTTAGTCATTAGAATTCTTGTAGAAAATTATTTTCGCCTTAAATAAATGCCACTGTAATTTCTCCCAAAAGTTCATTCGAGGGTGAAAGAATTCCCACAGACAAAAGTATTTTGTGTCTATGTGTTCAGATCCCAAATCTTGATTTTATTTTCAGGTTGATTCATAGACCTGTTTCCTTTTATCTGATATTTGCTATAACAGGAACTCCGGCTTCCTAAGTGCTTAAGCAAGCACCAAGTATATGTTACTTTAAGATGAATAATAAATAGCTAATACATGGATGTTGTGGTGACATTAATAAGACATTTGCAATCCTGCAGGAAGAATCATGCTGGAAGATAATAGATGCATTTATTTACACTATTGTTAGGAACTTGAACTTTTGACACATAGAGCAGGTGTTCAGTCTATTTTGGAACTACCTGACAAAACTCCTTTGTTTTCTTACCTGTTCTTTCCCCAGAATGTAGATATTAATCAAAGTTCTGCCTTCATTTTTTTGCCCTTGACCTCTATTAAAAAAAAATCAGTGAGCTCTCTCACACTCTTTGAATTATTATCTCTGAAAGTAACAATTTCACTGTTCAAGTTATCCCTGCCTGCCCCTCCCCTTACCAAAAAAAATTGATTTTTTTTCCATGACTGACTTTAGGACTTTTATTTTTTTTAATCCGGATGTGCTTCAGGCAACTAATTCAAAGCATTAGCCTAAATGGTCTCAGTGCTTCCTTCCCCTCAATCTAGTTTATCCTTATTTTTTCATCTTCCCCAATATTATTTACTTCACTTGAATCTCTTTATTATTGCAGACATACACAAACTTCAGTCTGCAGTATACATCTCTCACATTGAGATCTTTATTTTATTTTCCACTGGCAAAACTGTATCTTAAACACCTGATGCTACCATGCAAATGATTGTTAAAGCCTTCAACTGATTTTCTCATTTTCACTCTCTCCACTCCAATCAATCTTAAATAGTGTTACATATGAAATTTCCCATAGACTGCGTCACTGATTATGACATTTCTCTGGCCTAGAATCTTTCATGACTTCCAATATATAATGAGATTTGTTTAAACCATATTTTGCCATTCTAGATTTCCCCATACACAGCTCCAACTTACTTTCTCACTCTTCTCTCTCATTATTCACTGTTGATCTCTCACTCCACTGGTATGGTATCAATATTAAAAGATGTCTTTGTGTTTAATTTTGTTTGTGTTATTCATACCACCTTCTACTTTCTTTACTTGTAGAAATCCAACACTTTTAAAAGGTGCATAAGAAAGTTTATTTTGCTTGATTCATCCAACCAGTGTAATCTCTTTCTCTTTTGATTACTACATTTCTTTAGAGTTTTTATTTCTGACATAGACCTATGTAAATTTGATGATGAAGAGCATCAGTGTTGAAACTGAGTTCTGATGTTTTGCTGTACATTTCAATGTGAAGGAAATGAGCTGGCTACTCTTCGTAAATGCATGGTATTTCTAATATATCAACATTTTGAGTGCTCTCTTTTCTCCAGGCACTGTGCCACAAAAGATTCATGCTCTCATAAAATATTATATGCTAGAAAGGTGACAAAGGTAAAATGATATAATATAATATAAAATAGTATAATATAATAAATTTTACTTAATAAAGGAAGCATAATTATTTTAAAGAGAGCTGTAGGTATGAATATATAGTTTCTTTGAAAAATTATTTAAATTGAAAAGAATGAGAGAAAGCCATTTAGGCAGAAAACTGGATGAGAATGTCCTTAACTAAGAAACAGTTAATTTGATGGCCATAAGGCAGTAATGACATCAGTATGTTTAAGGAGAAATGAAGGACTGGGAGGATGGACTAGAGTTATAAATGAAAGTTGAATGAAGTAAGATTGATGTAGAAGAGAAAACATTGAACTCCCTGTAAATTCAGGGAAGGATGAATTTTTTCCTGAATATAATGGGAAATTGATAGAGGAATTTAACAAAAGATTTGACTTCATGGGTATGGAATTACTGGGACAGACAGAAGAATCAAACAGACTATTATTGTCAAGTGCTAACTGCAAGGTGTAATTTGGCAGCTCTAGATTGAGTGAACAAGCTGAGTAATAGATGAATATCAAGAATATTCTATTTGCTTTGATAAACAGGAAGTCCAATCATCTTAGTCCTAAATGTCTTATGAACCCAATGATAAAACAAGGTATGAAAGAATAGATTTAAAGATAAATGGCAAGGAGATCAAGGGCCACCTACATTTACCACCCAAACAAGGAAACCTTTTAAGATGGAAATTCAGTGGTTTGGATATATAGTATAGCAGTTTAGACACTTGCCTTGTCTGGCCAAACAATGCAATACTCCCTCTACCCCACCTCATCCCATCTCACACCTCCAAGAGTAGCCAGGGAGTAAGTTATGAGCACCACTGGATATGGCCATCCCCCCCAACACACACACTGACCCCAAAAAATTGAATTCAAAAAGTATAAGATAAAGAATTCAGACTTCATGTTCAACTTGTTTTGCTCATAATACTATAGCATCTATGATTGTTGCAAAGTCTAGGCACTAGCCACAACGCCAAATTACCATCTTGTCCCATGTCAGAAGCCCTCTTTGGGACTGACAAAGTTGCATGAAATAAGGTTGAAGTTGGGTAGAGAGCTCATCAAAGCTCATCCCTACAAAGACATTGCATTTCTAATTTCCTTTTTATAAATGACATATAAATATAAGAAGCATATAGTTTCTATTTTCTAAGCAGCCACGCATTTTGTAAGCCACGTTCTTTTCAGATACTTGGAAGTAATCACACTTTAGACTTTGACACTCTTCGTATGTTCCTCTTGTTTTGTTTTTTATGCCAAGCCCAATGTAGTTGCTACCTTTTTTTTTTGTCTCCCACAAATGAATGGTTCCATAGTGTCTCACTGTATTTCTTAATAACTTGTCATGGTTTGAAAAGTTATCACCATTATTTGGATATATCTGATTATCTTGGAGTGGGCTTCTTCATGTCTCTTTAAGCTTTACTTCTGAGTTTTCATATAACTATCTAATCTACAAGAATTATTGGATTGTTGAGTATGGTATATTATCTTTCCTAGATTTAAAATAATTGTTTTAGCCATTCTAGTCTCAAAATGATAAATTATTAGTGACCTATTGAGTAAATATCTGCCATAAAATAATTATAATTAGGAAACATTCATGGAAGAATTTTGAATAATGATACATGGAGTTTTTCAGTTTGGTTTTTTTGTTTGTTTGGGGGGGGCATACTGAGCTCTTTTCAGGGCTTACTCCTGGTTCTGCACTAGGGCATCACTCATAGTGTGATTTACAGACCATATATGGTGCCAGAAATCAAACCCAGGTCAACCGCTTCCAATGCAAGCACCTTACCCCTGTACTATCACTCTACCCTAAGGATAATATTATGGGAAACCTTTGTCGAAATGTGTCCCATAAAAACACTCTGAGCATTAATAGAAATCCAAAAGTTATTGAATTGTGGAAGTTTCTGGTTGTTAGGAAAAATATTAGGAAAAAGACTCAAATAATCCACCGATTTTACCAACAGATAAGACAGCACATGCACTAAAATGTCTACCCTTTGTGTCTGCTTCTTTATATTCTTAGTTTATTCATGGATGATTACTGTATGTCATGAAAAACTTCTTAATACCATATTCTGCCAATATATGTGACCCACAATTCTGGATTCATGGGAGACTGGAATTTTATCATCTGGCCATATATCATCTTAATCACCATGGCTTAGGTCACACCAGTTCTTTTCTTTCTCCACTTTCTCTTATTCTGTCAGTTAAGGTCAAGATTGTTTGAATTCTAACTAGTATGACTGTAAGAGAATAATAACCTTTTACAAACAAACATTTTATGAGCATTAAATATTAGGGACCAATAAAACCTACAGTCAGTCCTGTATCTTTAAAATCCATAAGTAAGTATTTAGGAGATAAGTGGAGTCTTTATGTTTAGAAATTCAGAGCATTTCAGTAAAACCTATTTTCAAAACAACATAGGTTTTAAGACTACACTAATAATTTGAATACAGTATTTTTGATACAGTGCTTTAACTTTAAGGCACTTTCTATGTACTAATTCTCCTAGTATGCTTCTGAAATATGTATCATTACCAAAGGTATATGCCAAACTAAGTTGTTTTTAAAGCAAATTAGTATAGTGAATAAGCATTTTGTTTTTGCCTTAATATTTAAAGCAGGTTTGGAGGATATCATTAAAATTACAGAATCAAGGCAAAGTTTTATTCACTGGATTAGAATAGAGTAGGTTAAAAGTAGATAATTTATGATGATGAAATAATGCCTGTGTTTTTATGTTGTATCTTCCTACAGAGTGACCTTGTAGAGTAAGATTCCTCAATCATCATTCTCTGGGGAAGATTAGCAATTTCTGATATTATTTATTATCAGAGTGAAGGGAGAAGATAGTGTGCTGTTGGTATCCCAAGAGCAGAAACTAGATATCCTTCTAAATACCTTATAATACATAATACAGACAGGTCTCATCTTGTGAAAAATTATAATCCAGTTCACATGCTAGTAAAGTAAGGTTGAGAAATCCAGCTCTAGGAAGGAAATGTTTTATTTTGTTTTTGGGTCACACCGGGTGGTGCTCAGGCGTTACTCCTGGCTCTGTGCTCAGGAATCACTCCTAACATTCTCGCTGGACCATATGGGATGCTGTGCATTGAACCCTGGTTGGACGCATGCAAGGCAAAAACCCTGCCCATTGTATTATCGCTCCTGACCCAGGAAAAGTTCTAGTCTGCTAATTCTGCAGTCTCTCTGTTCTATCTCACTATGGCCAGCAGACTAGAATGAACATTTTACTTATTTAAAGTCATTTAAATTAAAGGAAACTGTTGCTCAAAATGTTTCAACCTTACTACAAAGCCACTGTATATGTGATTATCTAACCGATCTGCCTTCAGGGTTTCTTAAAGCACTTATGTATTGAAAAGACAAAATTCCTTGTTGTGCCTTCCTTTCTTGCTTAGAGAAGGTGGGATGATGGGAGGATAAATGGGGGTAGCATAATTCTTATTTTTGAGAAAATAAATCTTGCGTCCTGTTCTCTTCAGTTTATGATGACTTGTGGGGGAGAGAAACAGGTGAGTTTGCAATTGTAAAAAGAGCCAAATGTTTTGGGTTGCTGAAAGTGAAGATCTGAGCAGATGGCTCTTTTGTCTAGCTGGGAACATCCATGTGTGTTGGGATTTGTGCAGGGAGGTCTTGAGCAAGGTTAACTCATTTAGCAAAACAAAATGAGGTTTTCTGGTTGAAGGAGCTCAAGTCTGAGAGATGAGGAGTACAACAAAGCTAGAAAAGCAGTAGAAAATGAGAGAGAGACAGAGAGACAGAGAGAGACAGAGACAGAGAGAGAGAGAGAGAGAGAGAGAGAGAGAGAGAGAGAGGAAGAGCATCAAGCATATAGTAGGGAACAAGTGAAGATTGATTAAAGTGACTGGAGGGAGATTTTTCCTAGGAGTGTGTACTCTACATTGCTTTAAACAAAACGCATATGAAACATTGATTAAGCTTAGATGTTTTTTTTCTGTGATATAAATATTTATTATAACTTAAAAGTTAAGTTGGACACACAAACAATTGTGAATAGCTTCTGGAAATTCAAAATAAATGGGTTAGTTCTATGGATCTGTGTAGTGTATTGAAAAGGAATTTACCTGGGAGCATCAGATTTCAACAGACACAGAGTAAAGACCTGAAGCAAAATTCGGTAAATGATCCCTGAAAGCAGAGTCTGAGGGAGGTAAGGCCTGAGCACTGCTGGGTGTGGCCCAAACCTCCCCTCCCCTAAAAAAAAAAAATATATATATATATATATATATATATATACATACATGTAGTAAAAAAAAATTATAAACTCCCTGAGAGTGAGAGCTGATAGAAATCTCGGGAAAGGAAACAATTACCACAGAACAGAGGGTGGGGGATTCGGATTTGGATGCATTTTATTTAAGTCTCAAAGGGTGAAGCTTCTTTGTTAGATCTAGGTTACAATACTAGAAACTTCTTGATTTTAGCAATCAGAAACCTAAGTCAAGCCGATTGAACTAGGAAACGGATTTATTGATTGAGATCCCTGGGAAACCTAAAGGGTTTCTCCCTCAGGCATAGTTGCATGTAGGGGTCCCATGTTATTGCTGTGGCTTTAGCTATTTCTCTGTCTCCTGACTTCTATAAAGACTTCATTTTTAAACTAATTCTTTTCATGTACAAGTAGAGATGCCTTCTGCTAACTCTAGGCTTCCAAGTTATAGTATTTACCGTATCAGGAGGTTAAAGGCTTTCTTTTTCCAAAGTGTTTATCTAAATCTCTCCACAAGGTCTGTGATAAGTGTCATTGGGCCATGTGCTTCATTCTGGATCAATTCTTGCATCTAGGGAGTTGCATGTTCTGGCCTCCTGGTTCTGAGGCTTATCTGGGCGATCAGTGTCCCTTGATTGGCAGACCCACACATTTTAGGAGGACTGATCTTCGCAGGGAAAACAAAATTACTGAGTGACAAAAATATAGTCTGTATATACTGATCATTTAGGTCTTAGATTACGTGATAATGGTTTTCATGATATTATTTAATTAACTAAGTGATTCTGGCTTTCGTTTGTTAGGTGCTTTAGTACAAAATATATTTGCACTAAAACACAGATCCTTTCTTTTGAGAGAAAATCCTATCTCCAAAAGGATTTTCCCTTTTGTGCATTTTCCACTTTTGTTTATATGTCAGTGATTCAGTCAATGATTCATTACATCTCTTGCTCTTGAATCACCTGTAGAGATTTAAAAAGAACAGATGATGGGCCCATCCCCAAATACTATGACTCAGTTCTTCTAGGATGGCTTAGTATATGTATATATAAATCCCAACAGCTAGAAGTCATCCCAGATAAATATATATACATATACAATGTATATGGAATAAAGATATTTATGTGGTCTTCTTACTTTGGTTAAATGGTTGGTTTCTTTGTATTGCAATTCAAATGAATAAGGCTTTTTTTTATGGCTGATCTAGACATTTAATAGACTGACACTTGGAAGTTTGTTCTGTAGAGTACCCACTGCAGATGGATAACAATTCTTTTTTTCTTTTTCTTTTTAACTTTTTAATTGTATCACTGTGAGATAGACCCTTACAAAGCTGTTCATGATTGGATTTCATTCATACAGTGTTCCAACACCCATTCTTCCTCCACTGTATGTTTCCCAGCACTAATGTCTCCAGTTTCCTTCCTATCACCCCCTATCCCCCACCCACTGTTCTCTCTCTCTCTATCTATCTCTATCTATCTATCTATCTATCTATCTATCTATCTATCTATCTATCTATCTATCTATCTATCTATCTATCTATCTTTCTCTCTCCCTCTCTCTCTCCTTCCCTCCCTCCCTCCCTCCCTCCTCCCTCCCCCTCTCTCTCTCCTTCCCTCCCTCCTTCCCTCCCTCCCTCCCTCCCCCTCTCTCTCTATCCTTTTGGGCATTGTGGTTTGCAATATTGAACAATATTGATACTGAAAGATTATCAAGAATATCCCTTTAGCTATTTTTAATCCTCAAATATTGTCTGACATGATCATTCCTAGCAATTATTGTCATATTGGTCTCTTCTCTATCTTACCTACCCTTAGCCCCCCCACACACACACTTGTGGTTAGTTTAAATGATTGACTAGTCCTCCTAACCCCTGTTTTCCCTGGCTATGAGTATTAATTCTTCTACCGTATATATACATTTATATACGGTAGAAGAACTAGAGGGATGGAGGAATCGAACCCAGGTAGGCATGTGCAAGGAAAACATCCTACCAGCTGTGCTATCACTCCAGTCCATATATATTATATTACATATAATATATATATTAGTTCTTAATACATATATTATATACCACATAATATATATTATATACCACAAATGAATGCAGTCATTCTTTTCATTTTTAAAAATGAAACAAGACGATTTTATTAAAGTACCATGATTTACGAGATTACTGATAGTTGCATTTTAGGCAGACAAGACTTCAACACCAATCCCTCCATCAGTCATTGTCAGCTTCCCTCCACCAGTGTCCCCAGATTCCGTCCCTCCCCCAACTCGACTTCACCCTCACCTGTCAGCCTGACTGGCACGTCACAGAGTTTCAGTGGTTGCCGCTTAGATCTCATGTTTTCAGCTTTGTTGAATGTGTGTTTCGATTTTTAAGTGGTAGTTTCTATCTCCCATCCCCCCCTCCCCAGGGGCTCAGGGGGCGTGCTGGGGATCAGACTCCAGACCTTGAAGGTGCTAGGCATATATGTGCATTGCTACTTGAGCTGTCTTTTTTTTTCTTGCAACTATACATTCGTTTATTCAACAATTTTTTTTAATAGGCAAATACTATGGCTTTTATTTTGTGGAGTAGTCACGACTCAATTTTCTTAGAATTTTATCTTGTAAATTTTTCATTTAAATCTTTTTTAAAATTATTATTATTATTATTATTATTTACTTTTTGTAATGGTTCCCCGTGAGGTGCAGTTACAGACTTACAAACCTTTGTGGTTATGTTTCAGTCATGCAATGCTCAGTACCCATACCTCCACCAGTGCCCATTCTCTACCACCAATGATCCCAGTGCACATCCCCCCACCCCCACCTGATTGCCCCCACCCCGCCCCACTTCTGTGTCCGGGCATACCCTTTTGCTCGCTGCTCTCTCTCATTTTGTGTGTTGTGGTTTGCAATAGAGGTATTGAGTGGTCATCGTGTTCGGTCTATAGTCTATTTTTCAGAACGTATCTCCCATCCTGAGTGGGCCCTTCAAGCACCCTTTACTTGGTGGTCCCTTATCTGTCTGAACTTCCTTTGCCCCCAGCGTGTGAGGCCAGCTTCCAAGCTGTGGATCAATCCTCAATGCAGTCATTCTCCTGACTCATTTCACTCAATATGATACTCTACATGTCCATCTATTTATAGGCAACTTTTATGACTTCATTTTTCCTAACAGCTCCATAGTATTCCATTGTATAGATATGCCATTCCTCTGTTCTTGAGCACTTGGGTTGTTTCCAAATTCTGGCTATGGTGAATAGTGCTTCAATGAATATAGGAATGCAAATGTTGCTTCTGTTGCGTGCTTTTGGCCCCCAGGGTATATTCCCAGAAGTGGTATTGCTGGGTCAAATGGGAGCTCAATTTCTAGTTCTTTGAGAAGCTTCCAAATTGTTTTCCAAAAAGGCTGGACCAGTGAGCATTCCCACCAACATCGAAGGAGATTCCCTTTCTCCCCACATCCACACCAACACCGGTTGCTTTTGTTTTTTTGGATGTGTGCCAGTCTCTGTAGTGTGAGATGATATCACATTGTTGTTTTGATTTGTGTCTCCCTGATGATTAGTGATGAAGAGCATTTTTTCATGTGCCTTTTGGCCATTCGAATTTCTTCTTCTTGAAAGTTTCTGTTCATTCCATTCAGGGATTGGATGTTTTATTCTTGTAACATAGAGCCAGTACCTTGCATATCTTTGATATTAATCCCTTATCAGAAGGGTATTGTGTGCATATCCTTTCCCATTCTGGAGGCTGTCTTTATATCCTGGTCACTATTTCTTTTGAGGTGCAGAAACTTCTTACTTTAAAATAATCCCATTTGTTTATCTTTGTGAATAATTGATTGTTTTCTTAAGTAGGTTGATGCATGTTCATTTTAATCTGGTTGCTTAGAATCCATTAAAAAAATTTCTCATGAATTTAGTAGTTCTTTTTCTTTAATTTTGGTCTTTCTCTTTAGTTTCTTTTTTTCTTTTCTGTCTTTGTCCCTGTTTCTTTCTTCCCCTTTTCCCTCTATTCCCTTTCTTCCCCTCTTTTCCCACTCTCATTTTCCCTTTCTTCCTCATTTCTTTGAAGGAAGAATGATAATAGTGGCCTCAAAAAATAAGTTGGGGAATAGTTTCCCCGCTGCTGTTTTCTGGAAATAATTATGTAAAAGTTGTGTGGAATTTTCTAAGGAAAATTTCCTGACTCTGAATATATCTTATCCAACAATTTTGAAATTGCACATTAAACTATTTGGTAGTTTTATACTGATACAGATTGTCTATTTAATATTCATCAATTGGTAGTTTGTAGGTTTTGACCTACTCATCCAGTTTTTCCTGAGTCAATTTATGAGATTAAAATATTTTGATAACTTTTATTATATTTTATTGCCACAATTGTAATATATCATTGTATCATGTAGCTTATATTCTGATGCATGTGTAACTTCTTTGTCTTACTGTTTGTCAATCTTACCAAGTTTAGTTTTCTTATTTTGTCCAGGAATCAGTATTTAAGTTTTTAATTTTTTTTCTGTTTTTAGTTTTACTGTCTTCTGTTCTTATCTTTATTCTTTCCTTCATTTTTATTTTAACTAATTTTGGCCTCCCTTCTTTTTCTAATTTGTTGATATGGAAATAATTAGGATTCCTTTCTCATTTCTAACATAATCATTTGTTAACAGTTTCTCTCTGCCTTGCATTCGCTGTTTCATATATATATATATATATATATATATATACACACACATATATATAGCTTCATTTTATTCTATGCATTTTTAATTGTGACGGAACTTTCTTTTTAACTCATGGATAATACAGGAATGTGCTGTTTAATTTTCATGCTTTCAGATATTTTCCAATTATAATTTCATCATTGAATCCAACTTTATAGTATGTGAAGGAACACACTGTACATGATTGCAATTTGTTCACATTTGTTGAGGTTACTTATGGCTCATGATGTTGCTTAACTCACTAGAATGTTCAATATGTGCTGGGGAAAAATGTATATTCTGCTTTTTTGGAGAATGTTAATTGATTCTGTTGATCATGTTGTTTAAATATTCCTAAGTTCTGGGATGGAACTAGAAACTCGGTGTTTGGAATGGTGAGGCTTATACACATATAAAGCTAGACTCCCAAGATTTATATAATTTGGTAAATTAGTAGTAATTCAATATAACTCATTTTTAAATTTTACAAATAACTTTAAAATAATAAAAGTACAAGTATGAATGCATATAGAATATTCATACACCATTATATGGGGTTTGATGATTTATTTTTACTCTTACAGAGACAAGAGTCAATATTTGCAATTTCTGGGCTTGATAGAGGCTTTTCATTCTCCTTTGTGCTATGAGTAATAGTATCTAGTGAAATCTTGAAGTAAGTCAATAACCATGGGAAATAAGTAGATTTCATCACAGTGAATCTGTGAGAACATATTTTCACATTTTTTATGTAATAAGTTATAATTTTACCCATAATTGGACATTTTGTGCCTTAATATTAGAATACTAGATGGGTCTTCAAGAACTGTAATTAAAGATTGTAATAATCATAAACATTGCTCTAAACATTGATGTCCTAATTGTCAGTCATCTATTATAATGTAGTAAGCACAAATTTCAGTGTTCTCAAGGCTAATAAATGTCTGATTTACAGATCATGTGGTAAGATGGATAAGACCTCTCTGATTTATCACTGTATAATATACCATTCTAAAATTTAGGGATTAAAACAATAAATATTTGCTGTCACTTAAAAGTCTTTGGGTTGGTCAAATGGTTCTTCTTGTCTGAGCAAAACTAACCATTGTAGGTGAGATAGGATGATGTTGTGTTGGCAACTTTGCTGGTATTAGTTGGACTGTCACACAAATTGGCCAGTTATTGATACTGTTCTCAGCTAACGCAATATAGTTCTCTTCATTGTTCTTTTTATCTTTTAGTCACTAACTCACGCTTATTGTGCAACTATGGTGGAGGTCCAGATATTGGGACTGCAAATATGCAAAGAGACTTTGTAACCTTGATTTAAAACTGACACAATTTCTTTCCTGCCACTCTTTTAATCAGGACAGGCTAATTATATAGCCTGTTCAGATTAAAGGAGTGAAGAAATCAATTCTCCCTTTGGATAGTAAGAGCTACCAAGTCATATTGCTCTGTGAGAGGACATGATATGATGTCCATGCTGCACAATATCCCCAAAGACTTCTTAACACTTTTGCCCTTAAACTAATATACTGGCAAGTAATTTAATTTTTCCATCAATTAAGTTGACTTTTGAAAGTTTTCTGATACTTTAAATTATCAAGAACTTGGTGAGCTTTCCTATGTTTCTCAGTAAACTAGGTGATATTTTCTTTACTTCATGTTTTAAAAAATCATTATTTAGAAATATGAATACTAAAAAGGGAAATATGAAGAGAGGTGGGAGATAAGAAGATGGAAAGATAGAGAGAGAAGAAAAAATTCTGAGGAAAGAGAAACAGAGCTAAGGAGAGATACTTGTATTATAAAATAAAGATTTCATATAGATTTCCAGAGCACTCACAAGGGTTGTTTTTTTCTTTTTAGGCAGAGTAGGTCCCCACTTGTTATTTCAAGATAATCCTATCAAATGAAGTGGCCCTGTTGGAAAGCGTTAACATTGTTATTCAGCATTGCTGGAATCTTTTGTTTGAAAAATGCTTTGCAATCTTCTTCAAACTGAGTAGTTCTTTTATTCCCTTGTTTTATAGTAAAGTAGTTAAACTCTTTTCCTACTTAATATCCCCTAAGTAGGCACATAGATCTGGAGTGTTCTTTTATAGGGTCATGAACTAAAGAAAACCAGTGACTTTTTTTCTGGTAGCCCCAGTAGAGAAGGTTCTGGTAACTCTGAAATCTTCTTTAATATCTTCCCTCTATTAGTATTTTGCCCCTCTATAAGAGAAGTCCTATGTGTACAACCCTGACTCTTGGCATTTCTTCTTGTTCAGAATTACAAGCAAATGTAAAGCAAAAGGTCAGCAATAAGGGTTAGAGAGATAGTACAGTGGGAAGAGCACTTGCTCTGCATGCAGCCAACCAGGGTTCAATTCCGGAATTCCACGTGGTCTGAACACAGCCAGGAGTAGTTTCTAAGTGCGGAGCCATATCCCTGAGCATTGCCAGGTAAGACCCACCCACCATCCCACCCCATGAAAGCCACCATTAATACATTAGGGCTGTCAGTGAAGAGAAGGAACATTTTCTCTCTCTCTCTCTCTCTCTCTCTCTCTCTCTCTCTCCTTTTATCTTTCTTTCTCCTTCCTTCTTTTCTTCCTTCTTTCCTTCCTTCCTTCCTTCTTTCCTTCCTTCTTTCCCTCCCTTCCTCCCTTCCTCCCTTCCTCCCTTCCTCCCTTCCTTCCTTCCTTCCTTCCTTCCTTCCTTCCTTCCTTCCTTCCTTCCTTCCTTCCTTCCTTCCTTCCTTCCTTCCTTCCTTCCTTTCTTCTCTTCCTTCCTTCTCTTCCTTCCTTCTCTTTCTCCCTTCCTCCCTTCCTCCCTTCCTCCCTTCCTTCCTCCCTCCCTCCCTCCCTCCCTCCCTTCCTCTTTCTCTTTCTTTCTTTCTTTCTTTCTTTCTTTCTTTCTTTCTTTCTTTCTTTCTTTCTTTCTTTCTTTCTTTCTTTCTTTCTTTCTTTCTTTCTTTCTTTCTTTCTTTCTTTCTTTCTTTCTTTCTTTCCTTCTTTCTAATTTCTATTGATAGTGCTTTAATGCAAGAAACAACCAAAGGCCAAGGATATGGCTTACTGGTCAAGTACTTGCCTTTCATGGTGAGGTCTGGCTTCAGTTTCTGCAACCTGTGTACACATGTGTGTGCATAAGCACATACACATACATCAATCTAAGAAGCAGAGCAAAACAGTGTATATGGACCACATAAATCAGTTGGAAAACTAATGTTCATTCATGCAGTTATTTAATCAATCAGATAGCTTCTATATGCCTATTTTCTTCTAGCTCTTGACATGAGAAATAGGATACATTCCCTACTCTCAAGAGCTCATATTTAATATCAGGAAAATCAGATTTGTAAATAAATACATTACTATATTCTGCCACAGGAAAGTTACTGTGCATTCCCCTACCCATGCTTTTGTTAACTGAACATTCCAAGAACAAAGAGAAATTTATATTTGTTTGTTGTTGGGTCACACCCAGCAATGCTATGTGGTTACTCTTGACTGAACTCAAGAGGTACTACTGTTAGTGCTCTGGGGACCAAATGGGATTTGGGGATTGAGCCTGGGTCTTCAGCATTCAGGGCAAGCACCTTACCCACTGTACTGTCTCTCCAATCCCTAGGGAGGAAATTTAGTTCTTCTAATTTACATTTATTTGCCAACTTCTTTGCTTAAATATGTTGGGTTTTCTTTGAACAAAGCTATTTTCTGTTAGTTTCAGTAAAAATATATCCACTGAGTTCTAATGCTTTTAGTTTATGACTTAATGCAACGTGTGAGTTTTTTTCATAGTAATATATAAAAGCATGTGCAATATTTTTTAAATTATACTATTTGAGCAACAATGAAAGAACATACAATGAAAGAACATACTTTCAAACATTTGATAATTTATAAATCAGATTCAACAAATAGAGGAAAATGGATGAATTTGTAATAATTTGCATCAATTGAGTAGTTGTGGGAGTAGAGCAAGAGTATTCTTATTTTATTTTTATTTTATTATAAACTAATTGGGCTGGAGCGATAGCACAGTGGTAGGCATTTGCCTTTCACGCGGCCAACCTCCACCCCTCTCGGAGAGCCCAGCAAGCTACTGAGAGTATTGTGCCCGCACGGTAGAGCCTGGCAAGCTACCCGTGGCGTATTGGATATGCCAAAAACAGTAACAAATAAGTCTCACAATGAGAGACATTACTGGTGCCCACTCGAACAAATAGATGAGCAATGGGATGACAGTGACAGTGAAACTAATTGAGACTAAAGTTTAAGATAAACAGATTTGAATAAGTGACTTAGCTTCACTGTGAAATATTTGTGATGGATTTCATGAGTACAGAAAGTCTGCCATAAAGAGTATAAAATCCTTTATGAATTTATGAGTAGAGACTTGGGGTCAAATCATTAATCAAATTTTCTAATTATGTCTAAGAAAACCCTGCACATAAAATGTCAAAAGAATACAAGGTACATTTTGTCTCTCACCACTATCAAGGAAAAATACTTGGTAAAGGTATATTTGTCAGACAAAGGGTAAATTTGTGAGCAATTTGTGAGCAATTTGTGGGTTAGGATGAATTCACATGGGGAAAAGCAAATACTTATAAATGATTTTATATTATTTATTAGAAAAATATACTTTTTAGAATGTTTAATGAAATAGTTTTTAATGTTTATTTTTCATCACTAATTAGAAAGAGGATGCTCCCTTTCTGGGAATAAAGTTTGAGTGGAAGCAAGAATCTGGGGATGAATTTGATGTATAGCAGAGTATACAATTTCAGAGTTTAGTGTGTATATTAAAAGTAGCATTAAGGGGGCTAGAGCAATAGCACAGCAGGATAGGGTGTTTGCCCTGCACTCGGCCAAACCAGGTTTGATTCCCAACATCCCATATGGTCCCCCAAGCACTGCCAGGAGTAATTTCTGAGTACATGAGCCAGTGCATCGTCAGGCGTGACCCAAAAAGCAAACAACAAAAAAAAAAGTAGCAATAAGAATTTGTGTGTTATTTATTTTTTAATTATTTATTAGTGAATCACTGTGAGGTGCAGTTAAAAACTTATGAACTTTCGTGTTTGCATTTCAGTCATACAGTGATCATTTACCCATCCCTCTACCAGTGCCCATTTTCCTCCACCAATGTTCCCAGTATCCCTCTCACCACTCCCACCCCATCCCCCACCACCCCACCCTGCCTCTGCGGCAGGGCATTCCCTTTTGTTCTCTCTCTTCTTGGGTGTTGTAGTTTTCAATAGAGGTATTGATTGGCCATCATGTTCGGTTTATTGTCTACTTTCAGCATGCATCTTTCAATCCAAATGGGTCCTCCCAACATCCTCTACTTGGTGTTCCCTTCTCTATCTCAGCTGCCTTTTTTCTAACATGTGAGGCCAATTTCCAAGCTGTGGGGCAGACCTCCTGGTCCTTATCTTTACTACTCTTGGGGTGCTTGCATGTTATTTTAATCTGCATCTCCCTGATGATTAGTGATATAGAGCATTTTCTCATGTGCATTTTAGCCATTTGGATTTCTTCTTTGAGAAAATTTCTGGTCATTTCCACCCCCCATTTTCTGAAAGGCTTGGATGTTTTCTTCTTGTAGAGTTCAACCAGTGCCTTGTATCTGATATTAACCCCTTATCAGATGGGTATTGGGTGAATATCTTTCTCATTCTATAGACTGTCTTTGTATTTTGGCCACTGTTTCTTTTGAGGTTCAGAAGCTTCTTACTTAAGATAGTCCCATTTGGTTATCCCTGTTTTCACTTGTTTGTCCAATGGCATATCATTTTTGAAAATACCTTTAGCTTCAATGTCATGGAGGATTTGGCCAAGCTTGTTTTCCATGTACTTTATGGATTCTGGTCTTATGTTGATATCTTTAATCCACTTTGACCTGACTTTTGTACATGGTGTTTAAACAATAATATATCACTTCACACCAAAGAGACTGGCCCACATCCAAAATAACACAAGCAACCGGTGTTGGCGAGAATGTGGGGAGAAATGGACTCTCCTTCACTACTAGTGGGAATGCTGACTGCTTCAGTCCTTTTGGAAAACAATATGGACGATTCAAAAAATTAGAAATTGAGCTCCCATTTGATCCAGCAATACCACTCCTGGGAATATATCCTGGAGAGGTAAAAAGGTATAGTAGAAATGACATCTGCATTTGTATGTTCATTGCAGCACTGTTTACAATAGCCAAAATCTGGAAAAAACCTGAGTGCCCCAAAACAGATATCTGGTTAAAGAAACTTTGGTACATCTACAAAGTGGAATACAATGCAGCTGATAGAAAAGATGAATTCATGAAATTTGCATGTAAGTGGGGCAACATGGAATGTATCATGTTAAGTGAAATGAGTCAGAAAGAGAGAGACAGACATAGAAATATCACACTGATCTGTGGAATATAAAGTAATAGAGTGGGAGACTAACACCCAAGAGTAGTAGAGATAAGGACCAGGGTATATGCCCCACAGCTTGGAAACTAGCTTCACATGCTGAGGGAAAAGGCAGCTAGAGAAGGGAACACCAAGTAGAGGATGTTGGGAGGACCCATTCGGATTGAAAGATGCATGCCGAAAGTAGACTATAGACTGAACATGATGGCCACTCAATACCTCTGTTGCAAACTACAACATCTAACAGGAACAAGAACAAAAGGGAATGCCCTGCAGCAGAGGCAGGTCGGGGTGGTGGGGGTTGGAGTGGGGGTGGTGGGAGGAATACTGGAAACATTGGTGGGGGAGAATGGGCACTGGTGGAGGGATGTAAACCAAATGCAAACATGAAAGTTCATAAGTTTGTAACTGTACCTCATGGTGATTCATTAATTTTAAAAAAAGGAGATTAAAAAAAGAGAAGATAATGAGGCTGCATTAGGTTGAGCAGAGTAAAAAAGGAGAGCTGTAAAAACAACCAGTCATCTTGGTCAGTTTTGACCTGTGGTAGAGTGAAATCTATATAGGATTCTCAGTTACATTTGAATTTTAGATAAAGTGATTTTTAAATATAATGAACTCTTAGTTACTGTATGAGGCAGTCTCAGACTATGTTTATTTAAATATAAGTGTAACTAGGAATTCCATGTTATTACTTCCAATATGTAGTAGTTCTAACCAGCAGCAGTTACCATTGTAGAAGTGGTAGTAGAGAAGTTTAAAATAACTTTAAGGAGGAGAAATTTTTATGGTACTTCAAGAATATGGAATGTAAGTTAGAATATGTAACTGTCAAAGGGAAAGGGAAGGTATAGCATGTTGATTTCTTATTGTGTGTGTGGGGGTGTGGGGAGGACAACCTTGAAAGACTGTAACTAGGAATAAGAGTGAAACAAAATTAAACCAGTCCTGATATAGACTGAAAAAAAAAAAGAGAGAGACAGACATAGAAATAACACAATGATCTGTGGAATATAAAGTAATAGAGTGGGAGACTTAACACCCAAGAGTAGTAGAGATAACGACCAGGGGGTATGCCCCACAGCTTGGAAACTAGCTTCACATGCTGAGGGAAAAGGCAGCTAGAGAAGGGAAAACCAAGTAGAGGATGTTGGGAGGACCCATTCAGGTTGAAAGATGCGTGCCGAAAGTAGACTATAGACTGAACATGATGACCACTCAATACCTCTATTGCAAACTACAACACCCAAAAGGAGAGAACAAAAGGGAATGCCCTGCCGCAGAGGCAGGGTGGGGTGGTGGGGCATGGGGTGGGGGTGGCGGGAGGGATACTGGGAACATTGGGGGAGGAGAATGGGCACTGGTAGAGGGATGGGTAAATGATCAGTGTGTGACTAAAATGCAAACACAAAAGTTCATAAGTTTGAACTATATGAACTATAGTTCATATAGTTATCAATGATCCACTAAAAAAAATTTTAAAAAATTGCATGTTAGTAATTATGAGGTAGATTGCTTAGGCTATTAGGCATTATCATATCTTGAGGCATTGCAGGACTCAAATTTGTTGACATACGTTTTAGAGATGGTTTAATATATGAGTGTATTTATTAGGTTAGGCTAGGTTATGCTACTGCAACAGTCATATTTCAATCTCAAAGTCTTCACACACAAAATTTTTATTTTTCTTTTTTCTTGATGATGGAGGAAGGAAGGTATAGTGACTTTTTATGTGAATCTTTCCAGTCCTCTAAGGATAGTTAATATGCAAAAATAAATTTAGAAGATTGAAAAATATGTTTTTGTCCTACTTCCACTTTGGCAGTCTCAGCACTGAATATCAGAAGGTACTTTTGGTTCCCCTCCAAAATAGAAGGCACTTTCCTTGGCAAGTTTTTCCATTCTTGTATTTTAGCTGAATGAGGTTGAGAAATAGAAAATGGTTGTGTTTAGTGCATGTAATGATAATTAAGGAGGATCTTGCAGCTATTCTTGAACAAAGTTAAAAATAAAATTATAAGACATTGAAATTCATACAAGCAAAGCATGTCACTAAAGAAAAATGACTTGCTTCAAGTAGTACTCATCGGCTCAGAAATTGTCAAGTGTGTATTTTTCCCCTTCTTACTTAGACATATTTAGAAACCCAGAATATTTCAACTAAATTGTAGTGGATAATTTTTCGTTGTGTGGCTGTCATAAATACATTTACCTTGATTTTTTTATCAATGGGAACAACTGAAACTTGATTTCACATTAAATTGAAGATCTTTTTCTCCATTCACAAAATCTTTGTCAGCTCTATTGCAATTAGCTAAAGTTAGAGGCAGTTCCTTTATTTAAGCAATATTGACATCTAGCCCTACATAGTTCTTTGGTGTGGGGTACTATCATCTTTATTTTAGGATGTTCCACAGCATCCTAGACATTGCCTACTAAATGTGAGTAGCACTATATCCTCCACACTAGCTTTTACCCTAAGAGTGAGTTACATATGTTTATAATAGGACCAAATTTCCCTTGGAAAAATACATCTCCTACCAATCCCAGTTTACCATTTCACCACCACCATGATTATCTAACTAGGGGGAAAGTAGCCAACATTTTATCAATCGATTTCATATACTTTTAATGGAATTATCATCAATAGAGAACAACTGAGCATTTTAATCATTCCTATAACATACTAGTTTCTTTTTAAATATATTTAATGTTCCACATAGCTATCACTTGCAGTGAAAATCATAGATTTTATAAAACTTTGTAGCTGGAAAAGATCAAAGAAGACATCTGTTATTGTCCCCTTTAGACAGTTGAAGAAACTGAGGCACAGGGTGAGTTCAGGCAACTTTTGATGCTAGCAGCACAGGATAAATAGCACTATCTTTCTAACACTCTTTGAAAATGTGTTTAGATCTAATAATTTTCTCTGCTGTATCATTTTGGGCTGATATAGTTTCTACAGAAACAGACATAATATATTGGAGTAATTTGATATCACTCTGAAAAGAGGCTCAAGAAAAAAAAAGAAATGGGGGTAACAAAATGGTTTTCATAAAAGTTCTTTTCTTGCAGCCACTTTATCTGGATCTAAGAACTGGTAGCAGGGCTCCCTCCTACTGAGGTTTTGAATTCATTTGCCCCATGCAGGTTTTCCAAAGCAAGCAGGATGTGGTCTGGATTATCAATGCCACTTTTTACAAAGTGTTTAGCATATACTATGTTACCGTGCATTTTCTGTGCACTTTTAATGCTGTGAGCTGGCATAGTAATGTTCACCTGAAAATAAATGGAGTCCAATACCCAATGGGAGGAAATAAAACCAAAATATGTCACTTAGTAGAAATAAGTTAAATTATTAAAAGTTAAATACATTTGGTACTTTCACATTCCAGAAAGTAATCACAAAATTAGTAAATGGAAGAGACCCTTGAGAACATTTCGACCAGGGAGGGCAGATAGGCAGCATTCAAATAAGCACTTTCCCTTTCCAGGCTATAACAGATATTACCAACCAATGATAATATTTGGGATGGACACAGGCTCATTATATTTCTCAAGATAGCACTTCAGGAATGTCACTAACAATTGATTGGCATTGGCAAGCAAATTTAGCTGCACTTTAAACACACTTTTCACCTTATAGATAAACCTTCTGGGCATTAATTTAAAAAATTGAAGCAATGTATATTTCTAACAAAATATAGGTATTGTGCAACTGTCCTTTATAGTATTAAAAGCCAGGAGTGTATGCTTTGTGCTTCTCAGAATGTTATCCTGGTCTCCGAGGCTGGGAGGTTATGCTTGCAGTTCTTCAAGAAAACACGCAATGAGGGAGTAAATGAGTGCCAAGAACTGACCATGTCAACAACTGGGAGAGACAGGTGGCTGCAGAAGAGACTCATTCTGTTGGTACCAGAGGATGGAAAACATTTTTATTCTGTGAATGTGGAGGTCCAGGATCATTCTCTGAAACCACTTCGCTTTGTATGACAGTGAAAGTGAAGACAAGATGTCTCCAAATCTATGGACTTCACTTAAAATAGGATGTGGCAGAGAGATAATATAGTGAAGTAGGTGTTTGTCTTCACACAAACAAACCAGGTTGTATCTCTTCCACTACTTATGGTTCCCCTAGCACTGCCAAGAGTGCGAGCAGAGCTCAGAGTTAGGAGTAGCCTTGAACGCTACTGGGTGTGGCCCAAAGGCAACCCAGAAAGCAAAGAAAAATGAATGGATAACTGAAGACTGTTTCCACCTTCTCTCTTTAATATTTGAATTATTTCTTTGAGATTCCATGTTTAATAGAGTCACTGTCATCCCGTTGCTTACGATTTGTTTGAGCGGGCACCAGTAATGTCTCTCATTGAGAGACTTATTGTTACTGTTTTTGGCATATCCAATATGCACGGGTAGCTTGCCAGGCTCTGCCGCTCGGGCTCGATACTCTCAGTAGCTTGTCGGGCTCTCTGAGAGGAGCGGAGGAATTGAACTCGGGTCGGCCGTGTGAAAGGCGAGCACCCAACCGCTGTGCTATTGCTCAATAGAGGAGGGAATATTAAAAATGCATCCAAAGATAAGACAAATAACCAAGACTCAGAAGATGAAGCAGAGTATAATTCTCTGGCATTGTGAGAGGTCTTCTCAGAAAGATTTTATGGTTTCCTTTTGTGTGTTTTGGTTATTTGGTGGTTTTTTGCTCCCTCGACATTGGGTTCTATGCATGGTTGCTTCAGTCTGTTCTGCCATCTGTGGCCCCATTCTTTCTCTAATCTGAAAAACATTTCTCTGTCCCATTGATTTTACTTTCTTACAGTTTCTTTTCCTTTGAAAGAAAGATTTGCCATGACATCTCGTAGCTCTTATTCTTGTATACCATGTCTCTTTTCATCTCCCTCTTCTACCATTAAATACCTGATACTCCAGAATATCTTAGTTCAGAATATGAGGAAAAGGAAACCAACTGGCCTAGCTTTTTTATCATGGAGAAATTTGTTAAGTACGGTGTCACAACCAGGGGTATCAGCATCACCTGGGAATGCATATGAAATGCACATCCTCAGGCCCAGAAAAATCCATAGTTCTGGAGTAGAGCCTATCAATGTGTTTAAATAAGTCTCCAGCAGATTCTAAAAAAATTTGAGTTTGAGATCCACAGTTTAACACCTGATCAAATGATTGACTGTTCTTCTAGCCAAACGTTTATTTTCAGACTAGTGAGTGATGGAGATATTGTTAAGGTTGATCAGAAAAAAAAAAAAAAACAGAGAGAAGAAAATTATGTGAAATCAAACATAGTTACCCAGGTTTGTCCCTTCCATGCGCCTATGACTGGAGCGCTGTAACAATTTACTTATCTTCCTTTCAGTATACAACAGAAGTTAAAGTTAAAATTCTGCATTTATTTCAATGTAACTGTAAATTGTGTGTGTGTTTCTGAGACTAAATCCAGGTCTCATATATATAAAGTAATTTTCTATTGAGGCTTGAGGCTTTGGGTTCAGTACCCTGTACAACACACACACACACACACACAAATACACACACACGCATGCACGCACGCACACATTTTTGGGCCTGGAGAATGCATATACTCTAATGCAGGATGCCTTAGAGCACAGCATAGTTTGCTAAGCACAGCCAGGAGTGGCTCCTGAGTACACTGAGCACTAATCTGTGAATAGCACCCAAACACTGCTAGAAGTATTATCCCAACTCCCATTTTAAAAAAATCAGTTATTTCTTTGTTACTTGGAAACTTTTGACAGTAATCATTTTTTTTTCTCTTGTAGACTCACTTTATTCATAGAGAAATGATAGACAGGCATGCTTATGCTTGGAAATCTAAAAGAATAAAATCATGATAAATAATATTTTAATAGGTTTTACAAAGTTTACAGGATACTTGCTTATATGTTTCTTAGTCTCCAGGGTAAATGTATGTAAAAGTACTTATAAACTGCAATCTGCTATAAAATTTTATAGCTTTCAAATTTATTTTATTTCTCAGGAAGTCATGGGGAGGAAAAATGTTTCCTGTAGTCAGAATAACCTCCTACATGGAGTGATTGTGAGCCTTTACCGTGAGTCCACATTTATTGTGGACATGTACCGTGAATCAACATGTACAGTGGTTTGATCTTATAAACCTGAAGTCCTGGTTTCTAATGTTTTAGTAGACCTGAATCAAGGCAGTATACTCACAGGCTGTTTGAATTTACATAGAACTTGCCTCTTCTTTTACAAAAAGGATATTATTCACATGTACTTGTCAAAGAACATCATAAGTTTAAAATGTGCAATCTTATGGAATGTATCAAAAATTGATTTGGGTATAATCTTAATATTCGTCAACTAGTATGTTGAGTTTTTGTGGCGATTATAATTAACTATTTGTCAAGGGTCAGGACTTCTCAAAATATAGTTCTTAGACTAGTAGCATCAGCAACATCTGAAACCTGCATGAAATGCAAAACCAGATTTATAGAATCAGACAGTCCCAACGATCTTTTGTATAACAAATCTTGCTGGTGATTCTCACAGTGCTAAGACTTAAGCATTTCTTCCAAAGATCATAGTTGCAATGAGCTATTTATTTTGTGTTTGAGAATAGGGTTGTACATTTCTCTCCATCAATGTTTACATAGAAAAATCCTAGTAATCATTAATATAATTATACATTTATCAGAAAACTATGTGGAATGTCAAATTGATATTGCTAGATTTTAATCAAAATCTCCAAATCTCAGGTTTATTTGTTTTGATTTTGGGGGGTTAGGAGTGGGTACACACCTAGCAGTGCTCAGAGTCTGCTCTAGGTTTGGTGTATGTACTATGTACTGATTGATTGTCAGGGATCAGTCCCATGCGTAACATGCAAAGCATGCTCTCCAACACTTTAAGCTACCTAGTTGGCCCCTCCGTGAGCTGTATTATGGATTCACCACCAGGATCTCACCATTCTACAAGGAAGTGGATCATCGAGGTGAAGAGAGGGGTTTGGCAGAGTGATACCATTTTACCGAAACTCTTCAGTGCCACCCTCAAAAACATCATGCGACGACTGGAATGTGAAGGAATGGGAGTGAAGAGAGATGGTCGGCAAGTACACCACCTCTGCATCACTGATAACATCGTTCTAATAACACCAAACATTAGCCAAGCAGCACAAATGCTGGCCGACTTCGACTGTGAGTGTGGAAAGGTCGGACTGCAGCTGAATCTCACCAAGACAATGTTCATGAAAAATGAACTAATCTCTGATGTTCCATTTGCTTTTAATGGAACGAACATCTCCAAATGCAGCAGCTATGTGTACCTGGGTCGAGAACTCAACATGAGGAATGACTTGGCACCAGAACTGCGCAGGAGGAAGAGAGCAGCGTGGAAATCCCTCAAGAGCATCAAAGAAGGGGTTAAGAGGACGAAGAAGCTCCGCTCTCGGCACATCTTTTCGACTCCACGATTCTTCCTGCACTAACATACGCCTCAGAGACCTGGGCTCTCTGCAAACAGCACGAGAACGCTATTCGGGTCTCCCAAAGAGGAATCGAAAGAGCTGTGCTTATAATAGCACATTTTACTCAAGTGAGAGAAGGAATCCGGAGTTTCGACCTCTGTCAATGATCAAGAATCAGGGACTTTGTCTTGTTTGCCAAGGCATTGAAAATCAGATGGGCTGGACATGTAACGCGATTTAGAGACAGCCACTGGACTAGAGCTGGATTCCACAGATGTCAAAAGACCGCATGGCCGCCTACCTACGAGATGGTCAGACTTTTTTGTCAAAACCTGAATGAAAGGTTTGAAGTTATTCGTGTTCCTGGAGCAAGCAGATGCCATTGGGCTACACTAGACAAATGGAGACGTTACTGGTGCCTGCTTGAGCAAATTAAGATCAACGGGATAACAAGTGATACAAATGATACAAGTTGGACCCTCAGAATAGTTTCTTTAAAGGGAATCTCCTGAGCAGTGCTCAGGAGGTCCAGGGCACCCTTCCAGCAATTCTTAGCCAAGTTGGCCAGAGGTTCAGTGTGCTGGCCCAATAATTCAGTGCTAATCTGCCTTGTGGTTCCAGGGATTACTCAGGCCAGTCTGTTGGTACTTGGAAAGCCTTCAAGGCTGCACTGACAATGCTCAAGGAACCATGTGGTACTGAAAGTATTGAATGGGTGTCAGCATAAAAAGCATATTTCTTAATCTCTATATTATTTCTGCAGCCACTTAGGATATTATTTCTTAATAATAACTATGAGCATTCATGTTCATGATTGACTTCAGTGTGTAAAACCCCAAATCTAAGTACTTAACTTCTAATAAAGCATCTTGTTTTATTTGATTGATTGATTGATTGATTGGCTTTTGGGGGCCACACCCCATGATGCTCAGGGGTTACTCCTAGTTCTGCACTCGAGAATTATGCCAGGCGATACTCGGGAGACCATTTGGGATGCCAGGAATGGAACCCGGGTCAGCTGCATGCAAGGCAAATGCCCTACCAGCTGCACTATCACTCCAGCCCCAAAGCATCTTGTTATATTACTTTTTTGTAATTGAATGAGATGAGAAATCACCCATCCAATAAACTTGAACCCTGAACCCTGGTCTTTTTTGTTTGTTTTCTCCTCTGTCAATCTCTTGAAGCTGTATTGTCACTGACCTTTGGGTGAACTCTCATTTTCTTGCTTAAGTGGAACCCTGGTTTTTCCATAACATTGCTCACTGCCTGAAAGCATTCTTCAGTAGAAGCTGCTCCCTCTTTTCTAGCTCCTCCTGGCCTCCTTCATCCCTTCTCAGGCTTAGGTAAGCACTGAGGCTCATCCTATTCTCTTGGTAGTCATTCTCTTGGTGACCCAAAGACACTGTATGAGTCCCTCTGTAATATGGTAATTGACTGGATCACTCAGTCACCTCAAGCTCTTACATCTCCCAGGAGCCCCCTTTCTTGTTTTTCTATTTTCGAGAGTCTCATACTAAGCACAGTCTTTGATCACAGAGGAAGTATTCAGTAACTCTTGTGGGGTGATTTTGTTCTGTACATTATTAGGTCATTTAGGGACATACACGAGAAGTTGAAGGGTTCTCAAACATGTCAGTGCTGTATTCTCAAACAGTTCCCTGCTCTACTGATTTGAGTGCTGAATAAGGTGGATATTTTTCAGTATTGAGAATATATTCTCAAGCTCACATATTACCCTTCTTACTCTTCTCAGAGGAATTCACCAATACATTACATTTTTCAACACATGTTTTACACCTTTATATGCATATCTTAAAGTGTAAATCGCAGATATGGCTGTAATTAAAAATATTTAATGAAAGAACCAGGATTTACAAAGTTATCAATAGTGAAGTTTTAAGCATATAATATTCCAAGACCAATCCCACCACCTGTGTCAACTAGATATGGGTGTCATTTAAAAAGTTCAAATAAATTAAATATTTTCATAAATTTCAGTGATTATGTTGGCTGTAGATTGTTTTTGGTCGGGAGAATACTCAGAAGTGCTTGGGTTCCACTAGGGTCACACCGTTAGGTGCTGAAGTGGGGGAATATGTGATGCTGAATCTCTAAACCAGAGCTCTGCATAAATCAGGCATAGGTTCTGTCACTTAGCCAGAACGAGCTTATTTTTAACTGAAAAAGTATGTTTATGCAAACAAAATATATTTTATGTGTTGTTTCTTATGCTAACTTTTACTGATTGAGGTGCTGTGATTTACGATACTGTTAATGATGATTTCCTGTCTACACAGTTCCAATATCACACACTTTAACCATAAACCCACCTTGCTTCCCCAAAGTTCCCCATATTCTTTCATTCAGTTGTAGTTGATTTTTTTCATAGTTTGGATACCTAATAAAGGATGCAAGAAACATAGATGTGAATATTTCTTATCGTATTTTTATCTTTTGGAAAGAGGCACCAAGAAGTGGTATGAAATTTCTATTTATATTTTTGAGACATCTCTATATAATAGAGACTGAACCAGATTCCCGCTTGCATTTGTCACTGCAAACACTGGTTGTTTCTACTCTTTTCTGATCTGTGAAATTTCCCTTTAGTAAGATAATATTTCAATACTATTGTGATATGCATTCCCCTAATCATGAGTGAGGATGAACACTTTTTTTATATTCCCATTCACCATCTGTGTGTTTTCTTTGGTAAAATGACTTTTCATCTCCTGACTGTTTTTAGATGAAGTAGTTGGACTTTTTGTTGTTGAGTTTTATGAGTACTTCTTAGATCTTGGATATTAGTCTTATATCTGATGTATTGTGTTAGAATATTTTGTTCTTTTATTATAGCTTCACTTTACTTTGCTGAGTAGAAGTCTTTTAATTTGATATAGTCCCACTTGTTTACTTTTAATGTTGTTGTCTTTGTCTCTATGGGTTAAAGCAGAATCAGCTTCATGTAATACAAGTGCTGGAATAGATAATTCTTAATGTTATGTTATAAATCCTTAATTATTCTTCAAAGAAATTGCGCAAACTTCCACCAAGTGATTTATTCTTGACAGGAGAGGCAAATCCACATTTTTCGTTGGTGAGTAGTTGTAGAAAACCTCAGGTCTATACTTTCCCAAGGCCTCAGCTGCCACCTAGAAGTACTATAATTACAGTCAGCTTGACTTCTTTGCTGTCAACTCTCTTTACCTTGCTCTCTCCCACCCCAGGATTATAACAGCAATGTAAGAGAGACATTATTTCCACTCATCTGAAAAATATTCTACCTCTGAGAGAGTTTAATTCCAAAATTCTCTATGGCCTCAAACAAATTTGAAGCTGTTTAGTTTTTAGAAACATTTCCAGGAAAACATTAAGGACAAACTGGGAGCAAGAATTCCCTTTCAACCCCCATGCAGCTGCGCTTTTAATAAGATAGAAGGAAGCACCCCCAAGTTGCCCTCAATTGCAGTCTCTTTTCTTGCTCCCCAGAGAACAGGGCCCCCAGGCAGCCTTTATGGGATAACTTCTGCTTGTTTTCCTGGCTTTGTTCACAATTAAGTTGTCTCTGTTCTCTCTCCCTTTGCCCTACTGTGCCCTCACTGCTCTGCTGACATATGTTTTAAAACCTTTTTACCCCAGCCTTTCCCTGTGGCTTTGTTTTATGAATGAAGCATAGGCAGCTTCTTCTTGTCCTGTTAGAATGCTCCCAAGCCCCATGTCCAGCTATTCTACCAGTGCTACAGTGTTCAAGGCTTTTACAAAGTGCTGAGGTTTTGTTCCACTTTTAAGTTCTAACTTTTGATTATTTTCTCCATTTTCATTCTGCAGTGCCTCATTTCAGAGTTTACGTTTCATTTATGTTTATGTGTTGATGTCAAGTTGGGCAGGTTTCTGAGGTTTCCAACTTATAGATTTCGGTATTCATAAAATATTAACGAACTTTGACCTAATAAAAATGAAATAGACATTTTAAAAATGGGGGTTGAATATACCTAGCAGTGTGTGGGCATTATTCCTGACTTAGTGGTAGACAGGGAGCCATGCTGTTCCAGGGATCAAACTCAGAGTTTCAACATGAGAAACATGCACTCCAACTCCTTGAACTATCTTTTCTCATCGAAATACACTACTTTTTGGTGTGTCTGCAGGTGTTTTGGTTTTTTTTACTACTTAGACTGACTCCTTAAAGAGAACTAAAATGTGTTTGAAGTCCTGTCTCACACTGAGATTCTCAGAGACTAAAATTGCCCTAACAAATAACTTATGAATATGAAATACTTTTCCCTTCTTCCCTTCCATTTCTCATGAACTGGGTCACTTTGTTGCCCTGATTTTTGTGTGTTCCTCACCACTAGCTTCTTCAGTTTATACGCACTTCAAACTGGGATCCCCTTGATCCATAGGATAAAGCTTACGTGCATGTGATTTGCTCTGAATGATCCATTTGTTTCCAGGAATTTTTCATGGCAAAGCATAATCAAAAATTTTTTTGTTTCATTTTCATTATTGTATGTGCATGCTAGGTTGTCTCCTCTCAGGTATTCGTTGCAGAAGAATTTCAAGCAATGTGATGCCTTGAACCACATCATTGTGTACATAGGAACTAGTTAATATTGTGGAGTTCATACGCTGTGCCAGGTCACCCCCAAGTTCTTTCAGTATTTACTTTACATCCGCCATACCAACACAAAAACCTGGCAATTTTATGCTACCCTTCTGTAGACGAGGAAAATATGAAAGAGAATGTATGAAAATGAAAAAAGAATATATTTTTTATACCAAGTTATTCCAAAATGCAAATAAAATTGAACAGAGTTGAGTTGGGTCTACTTGGCTCTAAGTTGAAGGATACTACCAATTTCACAACCAGAGTCAGGCATGCCATAGACTTTTACTCTGTTAAGCCTTAGAAAGTGTACATGCTTTCTTCTTGATACCAGTGTATCTGGGCTGGAGTGATAGCACAGTGGTAGGGAGTTTGTTCGCCTTATATGTGGCTAACTGATGTTAGATTCTTCTGCCCCTCTCGGAGAGCCCAGCAAGCTACCGAGATTATCCCGCCCGCACGGAAGAGCCTGGCAAGCTACCTGTGGTGTAATCAATATGCCAAAAACAGTAACAATAAGTCTCACAATGAGAGACATTTCTGGTGCCCACTCGAGCAAATCAATGAGCAATGGGATGACAGTGACAGTGACCAGCATATCTTCCCAGGGCTTTTGTGTCCTGAGTCCTTCTATTCATATTTATTGAAGTACCTCAGACCATTTGAGAACGTTTTGATGTGACAATTAAATGAATATAACTGGTTGGAAGATGCCTTGGGCTGTGGCTTTCAAATAAAGGAGGATAAGAAAACACTACCAAGCCTAGACAAAACCAGAAAATGGTATTGGGAAAGGACTATCTGGTAAGAAAATGTAGCAGCAATTTTCAAATAATTGCATATGTGATTCAACATAATTGGTAAAAGTCATAGTCAGGAAGAAACACATTAACAAAGATAAAAATTAATTGGTTGTGATGAATTTAGAACATGTGGGACTCCTTTAAAATAATAAAATATTTCTATGTGAATTGACTTTGTTTACCTTTAATTCTGACGTCTATGAAAGATTTTCTATTTCAGGAAAGAAAGCCATAGATTTCTCCATTTCTTTTACCTCTGCATATCAAAAATAACCACTTGACTATGGTCTCTTCTTGCAACAAATTCCATGGAAAAGCAGAATTGAAAGAACATGGGCATGAGGCTTTCTAAAATCTGGATTAAAATTAAGGCATCTTTTTACAATATGTCTCTGAAGCATGTGCTTATGTATTTTTTTTTTTTGCTTTTTGGGTCACACCTGGTGATGCACAGGGGTTACTTCTGGCTCTGCACTCAGGAATTACCCCTGGCCGTTCTCAGGGAACCATATGGGATGCTGGGATTTGAACCCGGGTTGGGCGCGTGCAAGGCAAACGCCCTACCCGCTGTGTTATCTCTCCAGCCCCTGTGCTTATGTATTTTGAGCTTATTTTTTTACATTAACCAAATGAAGATAACATCTAGCCTAATTCTTATGAGGATTAGAATAATATAATGCATGACTGCATATAAACAAATGCTCTCTGTAGGATTATTTGGATGAAGAGATCAGACACCCTGAAAATTTGCCTACAGATAAATCACACAGAATTAAGTCAACCCACACAGAGGAAACATGATACAAATAAGCATTTCAAGGTTCTAGACTGAGTCATATGTTTCTTGCTTGCTTCTAACATGACCTTCAGATTAAGTGTGTAGTTCACATCAGCTGAAAAGGTCACTTACTATTATCTCCTCCACATAAATTCTATGGCCTAAGGATGCAGCAGTGCCCTACTCCTACTTATTAGATGTATTGAAGATAGGTGATGTATCAACTCCACCTGTCCCAGGGACCTCTAGATCATCACAAAAAAAAGCTGGAGTGGTGTTCTTAAGCATAATTACAGTCTTCATTTGTGTCAGATTCTCCATGGAATTTTTGAAGCTTACCTGAACCAGTGATTCCAGAGTAGAGTGCGTCGAGAAACAAATACCCTTGGGGTCATGTCATAGGTCCTTTGGTTCCTGCTGCTGTGATAGCTGTTAAGCTACTGTCACTTCTATACAGTTATAGAAGGTAGCATCATCATCATCATCATTTCATTGTTTATTTTAATATTATTTTAAAATTGTGTGATCATTAATTTCTTCATACATGCATTAATATGACTCAAAGTTAAGACATATAGCACTTTATGAATGTAACAGTATTACTATAGAACACTGTACAAATTGTCATAATAGGAGGATTTCAGGGTGCTTTGGAAGCACATAAAAGCAATAATTTACCCAGAGTTGGAGTATTTGGAAAAGTTTTCAGAAGAAGAAAAGCAAAAATTTTAATGTGATGATTTCTCATTCAGTTATTCACCATTACTCATCGAACAAATATTTATTGGACAGTTCTTTCCAATTGAAATATAATGTGAACCACATATGTAATTAAAAGAGTTGTAATAAATCCTCATGTGACATTGACTAACATTAAATAAAATTTAAGAAAACAAGTGAAATTAATTTTAATTGCATCCCTAAATCTAATATATCTGAAATAGTATCTTCTAAACATGTAATCAATGTAAATATTAATGGAACATTTTACATTTTATTGTGCTGAATCTTTCAAAAGCAAGTAAATATTTTATGCTTAGGGCATATTTCAGTTTAGACTAAGCAAATATCACATGCTCAGTAACCACTTACTGCAGCTGGCTTGCATGTTGGAGAGTATCTTAGTGATACCATAGTGCTCCTGATAGATACCATCTCTATTTTAATGAGCACATAATCTAGTGAAAAGTAGTTTATTAACTAAATGAAAGGAGACTGAAAAGAAAGGAGAGAATATCCTGGTTAGAAGATCAGTGTGTCCACATGCTGGAGGAAGGGGCAGCTCAGATAGAGAATGGAACACCAGGTAAAGTGTGGTTTGAGGATGAGCATGGGATAGGAGATGTGCGCTGAAAATAGACTATAGCCCAAACACAATGCCACTCAGTGACTTTATTGCAAACCACAACACCCCAAAGGAGAGGGAGAACAAAAGGGAATGCCCTGTCACAAAGGTGAGGTGGGGTGGGGGGGAAGGGGTGGGAGGGTGGGAAGGATACTGGGAAAATTGGTGGAGGAGAATGGGCACTGGTAGATGGATGTAAACAAAATGCAAACATGAAAGTTCATAAGATTGTAACTGTACATCATGGTTATTCACAAATAAAAATTTTTTAAAAAATGAAAAGAAAGAAAATCAGTGTGTTCAGAGGTGAAGGGCATGGTGAGTTTTGGAATGGAGTAATCTGAGAGATAAAGGAAGGAAAAAGCAAGAAGTGAAGGAATAAGGTAGTTTGAAGCCAGAAAATGAACGTCAGAGTCATATTTTATTTCATTTTATTTGTTTATTTTTGTTGGGGGGAAGGGGTGCACACCCAACTGGGCTCAGGGCATACTCCTGTCTCTGTGATGAGGTGTCACTTCTGGTGGTGCTTGAGGTACCATATGGGGTGCTGGGAATTGAACCAGGGTATGCCATATGCAAGGAAAATGGCCTACCTGCTGTACTATTTCTCCAACTCCATAGAATCACATTTAAAAATTTAGACTTGGGCCAGAGAGGTTAGTATAGTAGTAGATAAGGCACTTGCCTTACAAATGGCCTACCTGGATTTCCATCATTTCTACCACAAAACGAAGAGTAAGAATAAAATACAGTTAGGTGTGTGTGGCCAAAAAGTAAGCAAATAAGTAAAATAAAATTAAGACTTGATTTTGAAGCCAGTGGGGAGTGTTGGTGCATTTTTAAGTGAGTGACTTAATAAAATTTGCACTTATGGAAGACAACACAGTCTGCATTGTGTAAAATGAATGAGGGTGGGTGTGTGAAAAGCACAGAGGGCTACCATAGTCAACTTAATAAATAGTTAACTTGTTGACCTGGACAAGGATTGGTGAGAAGTGGGGAGGTGTGAAAGTGTATTAAGATGTCTAGAATTTGATAGCTTATATTTTCATGAGTGAGGGGAGTAGTCATCTAGAATGCCCAGGTTTTTGAGTTGTCCTAGTAGATGGTAGAGAAGGGTCAGGAAGATGTGGGTGTTTTTCTTCTTCATTTTAGAAATAGTGTTTATTATTAATCATGAAGCTAAACAATAATTTTTCTCTTTTTTTTCTTCTTTTTTAATGAATCACAGTAAGCTAAAGTTACAGACTCATAAATTTTCATGATTACATTTTGGTCATACAATGGTCGAGTACCATCCCTCCACCAGTGCCCATTCCCTACCACGAATGTTCCCAGTATCTCTCCCGCCACCCCCACTCCATCCCCTATGTCCCATCCCTGCTTCTGTGTAAGGCATATTCCCTTTTACTTTCTCTCTCCTTTTGGCTGTTATGATTTGCAATACAGGTAGTAAGTGGCCATCATGTTTGTAGTCTATATTCTACTTTCAGCATGCATATCCCATCCTGAGCAAGCTCTCCAAGCATCTTTCACTTAGTGTTCCCTTCTCTATCCCAACTTTCTTTTCCCCCAGCATGTGAGGCCGACTTCCAAGCCATGGAGCTAGCCTCCTGGCCCTTATCTCTATTATCCTTGAGTGTTAGTCTCATATTATGTTAATAACTGCACAAATGAGTGTAGTCATTCTATGTTAGTCCCTCACTTGGATCAGGAGGTGTTCATGAGAATCAGTAGATAGGAATGATTGATAGCTAGTTTGGATATACTACATTGGAATACAGATGCACACTCAATAGGTACAGTTATAAAGAACTTAACAAAGAGTCCTTTTAGAAAAATTGTGAGCATTATAAAGTAAAATCAGTAATGGCTTGTGAAGTTTTATAGCAGTGGTAATAGGAAGAAAGAGCCAAGAGCCATTATCTGTAGTATTGAAGATTAAGGGAAGTATGTTTATCAGAACCTATATTACCAATAGGAAAGAACCACATACAAGGAGGCATGGACTTTGGTGAAATATTTTGGACTTGTTAAGCATAGTGTTTCTGGGAGGAAACTGGGAGAAAAAAATATGTCACCCTCTCCTTCAACCTCTTTGGGATCCTTTCATAACTAATTAAAATCACCTAGCATTTAGAAGACAAAGAGTGGTCTTCATCAATATAAGTTTATGACTTTTGTAGAGAGAGTGATCATTCAGGACTTAGTCTTCTGAGGTCTACAGTGGACTTAAGATACAGAATATATTTAAAAGAGCAAATGAGTTAACACAGATTGCTTTAAAAACATGCAAGCAAAAATACTTGTTCTTACAAAGGTTGTAGTGTGGTAGTCTGGACCAAAGCTTAGGTTGTAGAAGTCAGTGATTTGAAATGGAAATGCAATTCATTAACTGGATGTTCTCTATTTGACAGGTGTATGAATTATGGTAGAGCCTTGAGAACCAGCAGTGTCCATGGGGGACATTCTTTATAATTGGACCTCCTTTGTCCCTTTGGAATGAAGAGTTGGGAGTTGTATAGCACTAATATCTCTTAATTTTAAAAATCTCGTTTATATTGTGAATAGAATGGTGTGCAAGCCAGTACCATCACAATACTGGCCATTTAGTGACTATTTTTAGTGTTTCAGTGATTTATGGTTTTTAGTTTTTCATCCTGATCATTCTTTTAAACACCTAATCACCACTCCTGGGAACAACTTGCTTTCTACTAATGATGTGTACTTGCTGGGTTTATATTTTTATATTTTTTAAATATTATCTTAAGATCCCATCATCTGGCTTCCTGCTTCAGACTGTCAAGTAAGCAGGAAAGTCATGATTATTCAGCTGTTGAAAAATCCCTAAAAGAAATGGAGTTGGAAGCCACTAACTTGGAAGGATGAACATGTTACAGGAAATGAATAGTTTATAATGAGAAATCAAAAACACAGAACGGAATGAAATGGAAGATAAGAGCTAAAAGTGTGTGCTAACTAAACCAGGTGATGGGATATCAGTATGAATAAGTAAAGCAAGAAACCTGGGGGAAATAGTCTTTGAAGGTAGAATTGAAAAGAAATTTTCTGTGCGAATAACTGAGCCATTTGATATGTGTTGGGAGGAAAGTTCTAGTGTTGCTGTTGCCCTGTCTGAATTATAAGTCAGAAAGCTATGTTGAAAGTTTGCTCCAGCTTTAGTCACCAGAGGATAGAGAGATGACAAACTTAAATAAAGAGTTGAAGGCCCAAATTAAGGTTTTGTTATGGAGTTCTAGTGACCTTTCTCTCAGAAACTAAGAAAGAGAGCCTGAACAGGCTAGTTAACTTTATTGTAATCAGTAGGATTAGGAAAGAGGCTGCTAAATGATGCTCGCACAAGTGCTTGGGTCCCAGTTCCAATTGAACACATTGGGTGTAAATTTCTATTCCATCTTTGCTGCTGAGAATGCAATCTGGCAATATATAAGAACTTCTCATTAGTTAGTATAAATTTTCTGTTACCTTCCTGCCATCAATTCTAAGATAGCCACAGTGCCATTGTAAAGATTAGTGGAGTATAATGGATCTAGTTAGGAAAACTACTCCTAAGTCTTGTGAATCCTGTTAGATAAGGAAATTCAGTTTGGCACGGAGGGGAATGGTTACAGGTGGAAGTACAATATATGGAAAGACAAAGTTTGTGTGTGCATGTGTGTGTGCAAATGTGTGTGTGAGCGTGAAAGGTTAATACATTTTTATGTCACTTTTTCTAGAAGCTAAAATCTATAAGTAATATTTAATATAATTACTCAATGAATGACAAATACTAAAAATATCTTCAAATGCATTCATCAGTATTCTTGGATTTGATAACTCATCTTAATATCATAAAGGCTACAATAATGGGAGTTTTTAGGAGGAACAGAAGCTTACACAACTGGCACAGGATCTGGCCTTGAGCCAATGAAGGTTTGTCAGGAAAACGACATCTAACATACACAAGAGTAGAGGGGGGTTATAGGGAAGAGTCTTCCAATCAGAGAGTGAAGCAGGTATTAAATTTAGCTCTCAGAATTTGCTTCAGAGGATGAATCAGGCTCATTGTGCTCTAACTCATCAATGTCTCAGCCCCCTAATTCTGGGCTCAGCATGTGACTTGTTTGGCAATTGCGATTTAGTAGTTATCATACAACAGAGGCTTGAATAAGAAATTTTTCATCCTTTATGTCCCTCTTTTGCACTCTGCCTTCATCACAATAATATATTTACTCTAAGATACTAAACAATAAGATGTATCAAGCAAAATCTAGTTGGTCCAGTTATGCAAATATGGACATCCTCAATCATCCATATCTTAGAATTGTTACTGGGTCCAGCTTAGAACTGCAGTCACCTACTGAAGGCACTTGAGCAATAAGCATATGTTATTTTATTAAGGTTTTGTGGTTGGTTATGTAGCATATTGTGGAGATAGAAAACCGACAGAAATGGTTGGGCACCAGTGAAGGAATTTGTTCCTTAACTCACTAGTGGAGTCCAGACAGTAGCCATTCCCATTGGTTATTTTGATATATATATTTTGGACCGTTCTGAAGCAGTTTAGAAAGAGTTCCCATTGTCTGATCAATGCCAATAGAAGAACTATTGAAAAGTCTTGGGGCAAAATCTGAGATGGGTTTTATTGACCTCACTAAACAAATTGCAGCCAGTTTAGAAGTGTTTCAGTTAAGGAGGAGTCCATGGATTTGTTATTCAGCACCACTGACTAAAGATTTATGCACATTCAATAGTACTCTGTTGTTTCACCCAAATTAGAATATAGTGTAATATTGCTGCTACTTAAACCTGGAGCTATCTTATCTAGTGGCCAAAACTTCTGAGAAATAAGGCAATTAATACTCTGCTCCTTCCTTAACCTTTCCTTTGTGACCTAATACAGGATATAGGTCCTATGATTCTCAGATTTTTCTGTGCACCAGAAACACTTAACAGGTCTTGTTAAAACAATACTGCTGCATCCCACCTCCAGTCATTTCTGATTCAGGATGTCTGGAAAAGTTTCAATAATTGGTATTTCTAACAAGTTTTAGGTAATGCTTATATACTGGTTGGAGACACTCTGAGAACCACTGTTTCTGTTAATTAATTTTGTGTTTCAAAACTTGGCCAAACAGTGGTGCCCAGGATTTTTTTTTATCAAATGTTGGCATAGCTAAGTGTTGCTGTAAAGATATTTTTAGATATTAGCAGAATTTACATTGTAAATGTTGAATAAAACTGGTTCTACCTTTATGTAATTGAGAAGCCTCTTTAGACTGAGGAAGAACCATTCCAAATATCCCATTCTGAATGAAACCTTCCTAATTCTCACTAGGGAATCCCCCAAGGTCAATCTCTCTTCTGCAGGCTACAGAGTCCTTGCATTATGAAATCTAAATGTTCTAGAGGTGGGCTGGAGTGATAGCATAGAGGGTAGGGCATTTGCCTTGCACGCCGCCGACCCAGGTTCAATTCCTCCGCCCCTCTCAAAGAGCCCGGCAACCTACCGAGAGTATCCTGCAGAGCCTGGCAAGCTACCTGTGGCATATTCAATATGCCAAAAACAGTAATAACAAGTCTCACAATGTAGACGTTACTGGTGCCCACTTGAGCAAATCAATGAGCAATGGTATGACAATGACAGTGACAATGTTCTAGTGGGCTGGTCATCATTTTAACTTATTCTTGAATTCTCATCCATGGTATATAAATATTTTGAATAAATAAATGGCTGAAAACATGTAATCTTTATTGAAATTTATCAATATATCAAAGTGCTATAAAAGAAGCACCACTTAGTCCTAAGAAACAGTAAATATGCAAACTTTTTTTTTCTTCTAACTTACCAGACTCACCAGAAAAATTAGGGAATAGCTTCCACGTAAACACATTATTATTGTAACAACAGAACTATATTTCTAATTTGTCTTTGGGCAATGGTCATATGACTGTAGATTATAATCAGTAAGCATTTATTGAACGCCTACTTCATACCTGGCACTGTATCAGGCAGTTTTTAATATTATTTATCCTTTATTATTTCAATTTTCTTCAACATTCTTTAGAAATTTAAACAGCCAATATTAAGACAATAGATCTTCACACATGTAGAAAATTAGACATTTTTTACATTTTTGAAATTAAAAGAAAATTAAGCAAATGGCACTAGAATGAGGAGGAATGAGCAATTCATTAGGCAATGAGAATATTAACTAGAAATTGGGAATCTCTCTCCTATTTTAATATGCACTTGAGCTTAATTGGCTAAGTTTTGAATATGGGGTGATGAGTTGAGTCGTTAATACAAATCACACACCTTTTATATACTTAATAAAAATCCAAGAGTCTGGGATGCATTTGCGTTGCAGACAATTTATCTGCAGGAGTCAGTGAGTTGAGTAATAGGAAGGGATAATAGGAAATCAGTGGCTGAGAAACCTATAAAGTAAATTAACGCGTGCCTTACTTTATTAATTTATAACAATAATGTAATGGATAAATCAATAAGGAGTGCTTTGAGAAAAATAGATGGAGGAAAGAGTTCCTTTTTTCTTGAGATTTGTTGAAATCATTTCCTCTGCAGAAGAAATGGTCAGAAATCTCTTGACTTTTCTTGGCACAGAAGAAAAGAGTATAATGTAGCAAAACATGTGAGTGCTATGTCCCATCCCTTAAACCCTATGATTTTAGAGAGTTCCCTTTGACATCCCAGTGCTATTATTTGCATCTTTGACTAAGGACTCCCCTTCCTGCCCCAACGCCAGCCCCCAAGTACCTTCCTTAGAGGTTGGAACCACTTGGGAAATAACATTTTTCACTTCTCAACAGCCCTCAAACAATGACTGGTAAGAGTTGGTAGATTAACACAGCTTTCTAGTTCTTTGCATGGTGCTACTTCTTGGCATTCCTTTTTACATTTGCCTAGAGTTATCTCCTGAACAAAAGTTTTGCTCCTTTTTTTCTATAGGGAAGCTGGCTTGACTGACAACTTCCTCTTTTCCCTGTCACTTCCCTGTTTCCTTAGTAATTCTTTTTGCTTATTCAAAATAATCCTTTTACTTGAATCCTTGCTTTGTATTGACTTTTGGGAGAACTCATACTAAAGACAGATGCAAAGAAAGTTGGTTCTTTGTGCCTGTTGTTCTTTGTTGAAACTGGCAGAAGTCCTGTTATTTCATGTTCTATAGTCCTGGCTTTCAAGAACTGGTTGCAGAATGCTATTAGCTGCCACCCCTGGGTTCAGTTTTGAGTAGCTGGCTTGATTAGGAATCTGCTTATAGAGGAGCATCCTGAACAGATGGAGGCCTTCTGAGACCATTTAGCTGAGCCCATCTTTGTTGTCCTTTCTCACCATTGATTGTGGCCATCTCACCAACACCCTAGAGCAGAAGACAGATTAGTACTAATCAGGCTGAGCTTTGTTCATTTTCAACTGCTTGTCTTCATTTGAGACAGTAAACATTTGTCTCAATAGCATTAAAAACAAGAATATTTCTCCTTTGACTCTCTTGCATTTCTGGCTTAATTAGCAGTTGGGGCAAGCTGTTGCAATGCCTTTTGGAAATGCTCTGTCTCTGTTCCATTTAGTGCAAGAATGGCCCCTTCTTTTTCTTTATATTTTTTGGTTTTGGCCACATCCAGCTGTGCTAAGGGATTACCCTTGGTCCAATGCTCTAGGATCACTCTTTGATGTCTTTGGCACCATATGGATGCTGGGGATTGAAGGACAGGTCATGTGCAAGACAGATGTCCTAACCACTGTATTATCTCTCTGGCCCTGACCTTAACTAGTTAATTTTCTGCTGTTACTCTTAATCCATAAAGATCTCTTTTATATCATATATATAGAAAGGTCAGTAAAGATAGAAATTTTTTCATGATCTTTCCCCACAAAATCCTCCAACAACCTTCTCATTTTCTTCCTATAAGTCCAAATTCTTCCCCGTAGTATAAAGTCCCACTCCCTCATGTCCTTCAGGTCTTTGCTCAGATAATCAATTTCCCAGTGAGCCCTCACCAGACTATCCTGGTTGAGCTTGCCAGTCTGTCCCTTAGTATTTACCATTTTTCTTTTTTTTTTTTTTGCATTATTTTTATAGCACTTATAACTGTGGTTTACTGCACAGTTTACTTGTTTCTTGGTTAGCTAATTTCACTGATTCAATACTTAGCAAAACACATTTGAGATTCTTCCACTTTGTTACATGTAGGAGTGTTTCTTTCTCTTCTATGAATAATACTCTCACCACAGGGAGCTTTCCGGGCTCTGCTGTGCAGGCAGGATACTCTCAATAGCTTGCCGGGCTCTCCGAGAGATACAGAGGAATCGAACCTGGGTCAGCTGCATGTAAGGCAAATGCCCTACCCACTGTGCTATCGCTCCAGCCCTACTATGTCATAAAATGTCAGAAACTGGCTTCTCAAGTGCATGTACCATTTATACTCTAGCTAGCAATGCCAGAGAATTTTAATTATCTCAAATCTTGCATTATACCAAATCTTGCATTTGGTATTGTAACTCTAAGAACTTAGACTTGTGAATGTAGGGATGAGGTAGTACTGCAAATGAGTACCTAACGTTCATAATTCCATTTAGTCAGAATTTCTAGGTGGAAACAAAGTGTAAATTTTGTTTTTATTTTTCTTTAAATTTAATAGGGTTTCTTTAAATTTAAGACTAGGAATTTCAGGGGCTGGAGTGATAGCACAGCGGGTAGGGCATTTGCCTTGCACTCGGCCAACCCGGGTTCAAATCCCAGCATCCCATATGGTCCCCTGAGCACCGCCAGGGGTGAATCCTGAGTGCATGAGCCAGGAATGACCCCTGTGCATTGCTGGGTGTGATCCAAAAAGAAAAAAAAAAAGACTAGGCATTTCACTTCTGTATCAGTTTTCTCATTTTAAAAAAAAGATTACTACTAAGAGAGTTCATGTTTTTGACAGCTTTAGGTAAGCAAAAAGAAAATATGGCTGTAGAAACAGTTTTTTTATGTATTCCTTCTCCTCCGCACAATTTTGTCCTATATTAGCATCAAGGATTAGTATGTATATTATAGCCAATATTGTTATATTACTGATTTACATTTCAAGTGTGTACTAGATTTTTTCTTTGTATTGTACAGTTCTGGGGATTTTGTGTGTGTGTGTGAACTAAATGTTTTATTTAGAGAAATTCACTTAGAGAAAGTGAAAGGGGATAAAGAGAAATACATATCCAGGAGAGAACACAGACTACTCCAGAGTGAAAAGAAGCCTGTTCTGTGCGTTTTGACAAATGCTTAATGTTGCATGTCTACTGTATATCCACGGTGTCATACAGAATAGTTTCAGCTCCCTAAAAGTCCCCTACGAAAACATTATGCTGTGTCCATTCATTCTTCCCTTCAATGACCCTGAACTGCTGACAACTGCTGATCTTTTTTATTGTCACTGTAGTTTTGCCATTTCTAAAATGTGGTATAGTTGGAATTTTAACAGTATGTAGCCTTTTCAAACTGGTCACTTCTTCTTACTGATATGCATTTAAGGTTCCCTGAGGTCTTTTTTTAAAAAAGCTCCTCAGGAAATTGTAGTGTGAAGCCAGTTTTTAGAACACCAACTTACAAAATAAATTCCTAAAGAATATTTCTTTCTTTGATTATGATTTGTTCATTTGTATCTCCCCCAGAGCTCAGGACACTACCTGGTGTAAACTAGGATCTCACTAATCACAAAATAAGAAAATAAATGATAGAGTTGAACCAGGTTCAAGGAGAATTGGAAGTTCCTTGTGATGATTCTCTAATTAGTTCTTGGTTTCAGAGAGACCCAATTCTTCTCTAGATTGTGAATGTAATTATTAATTTTAAGTTAATCTAAAGTACAATCTGCTTGATCATCCTGTTTTTTGCCTGAACTCTTATTTGAATTTGATTGTATAATTTTCCTGTGCTAATCCAGGTCCTAACCAGGTTTAACACCACTAACGCAAGGGAATATAGTGTCAACCATTTTATTCTCTGTAATCCCTTCTAGTATTTAGCATTGAGCCAAGCTCAATAACTAGGTTTTGATTTTTTAGTTATGGAAATTTTATAAACTCCAAGATTGTGATTAATATCATGGTAATATTGTAGATCTAGACAACCAGAAACTGGAATTCTAGGTATTTCACTTCTCTAGCCCTCAGTTTCCTCATTTGCATATTAACATTTACACTGAAGTCCCTAATTTATTCCATGTACTAGTCTGTGTTTTTATTATCACAGCAACTGTAGTTTAATTGGATAAAATGATATAATTGTGCTAACTAGGCAAAAATTCTGCTGGGATTAAACATAATTGATAACAACAGACAAATAACAATACGGCTCTCAATTTGAGATTGTTCTAAATTTCATGGCATTTTTTTCCTGCATCCTTTCCTTTGCAGTAGAATACCTTCCTTCTACACTTTTCTAGCACTCAAAGTTAAATTATAGTTCCATATCATGAAACTATTTATGATTTGGAAGTTTTAAATGTGTTTGCTTATAACTTGTTTTTTATTACTTCCCCCCATTGTACAGTAACTTCTTGGAGGAGCAATTGTACAAATTATGTCAATCTTTGTATTAGTGCTTGGTATATAAAAAACACTCAATACTACTGCATTAAATGGACTGATGGTGTAATATGATATGGTGGAGTGTGGGTGTATACTTCATTAGTAATTATTTGCAGGAAATATTGATATTCTACTTGTTTTACTTGGAGTGGCTATTTACTATAAACTAAAACCTGTTACACTTTATCACACCATGATTTATCACATTTATTTGACCAAGATTTTCTCTACTTCCTTATTTTTCTTGAATCATCTATTTTCTCAGCAGTCATACCCATAGTATTAGACTTTGTAGCTCACCAGCATAAAGCAAATTCTATATATCCAGGACTCTTCTATTATACCCTGGGAACAATTTCAGTTTTTCTGTTGTTATCTGGGAAGTATGGATGAGGAAGTAGAGGCTTGGGAAAGCTAAAGCTACCTCCTTTCCATTCAGTTTTCATAGTTATTCTCAGTAGGATCAATCTGATGAAATCTCATGCATTTGATCCAGAAGCATATGTTTTAGAGGCCAGACCTAGACAGAATAGATGTTATGTTCTTTGGGTCAGAAAAGATATCATTGTTTCTTCCTCCCTGGACACAAGTGGTTCTGGGAGGAAACTGAAATGTCATGGTGAAAATGCAGCACTTTTTCTGCCACAGTAATAAGAGGTTTGGATCTCAAGAAGACTAACTGCCACTTTTCGTGGACAGGTTTCAGTTTATGATTCAAGCCCTTTATATATAATTACAATTGATTTTATTGGGGGGAAATCCATGTTACAGAACAAGCGTACAATTCAGTGAGTATGACAGGGTGGAGGGTGGGGCACAGATCACTTGAAACGGAGGCTTGGGAGACAGGCTGGCGGCTGGACAGCAAACCAGGTCTGAGGCAGTTCCTTCATGGCTGTCTTTTTCAGGTAGGCAGCAAACTCATCTGAGAGCATGTGCTCATCAGAGAGCGCTCCGGAGCCATGCGTGGAGCCCAGAAGGTGTCTCAGGTCTGATCAACTTCCATGGCCAAATGTGTATAATATTTCAGAGTTGTCTTATTAGGACCACTTATATGGGACCTCTTAGACAACAGGTCTTACCCTGTTCTTATCTTTGCTAGAGTTAATAACATAAGTCACTCTCTCTGTGATGCCCACCTTTTTCTCAGTGCAGAGAAACCCCATCTACATAGCTTTCAGCTTTGACATCAGCTGATTTGCCAGTGCATTGTTAATGAACATATTTTGTCCTGCTAGAATCGGAACAAAATCAGCACATAACAGTTATTATTTGTGAATTTATCATGCACTCTTTCAATTTCATATTTGTGTGTTTTCAGTCCAATTTTAAACTAACATTTTAAAAGTTAGGGGAAAGAGACATAGAATAATATGTGCTTGCTTTGTAAAGGTTCCCGATTCATTAATTTCCTTTTTCCATACTAGACACTTGTAATATAATGATTTACAATAGAAATATGTATTTGGTTTTCAGTTTTGCTTCTAGAGTTGGCGAGTAGAGAGCCTCTTGGAATTATCTAAGTGAAGAGAAAATAACACACAATCATGTGTTTGTGTGTGGGGGGGAGTAGTGTTTTAATTAAGTTACTGTTGGATCCTATCATTATATTGAGAGTTAGAACTTTCAGTCCTACCTCCTGACTTCCGAAGGCAAAGGGATTAGAAAGTAGATGAATCACTAATAACCAGTGATACAATCAACCATGGCTTTACAGTGAAGCCTCTAAAAACCCAAATGATAGAGTTTAGAGAGCTTCAAGTTGGTGACTGTGGGGACATCCTGGGACAGTGGTGAGTCTAATGGGGATATGGAAGCATAGTGTCCAATTCTCTTCTGTTTATTCTTGAACTACATGATTTTATTGGAAATGTAGTAGGTATATGTTTTTCTGAGTTCTGCGAACCATTTTAGAAAATTAATTGAACCCAAGGAGGATGTCTAAATTTTAGCTGATAGGTTGGAATTATTAGTAACCTGTGTTTACAACTGACATCTGAAGGACATGGGAGAAGGAGATAGTTTTGTTATAACAATCCCTAACCTATATACACTGAAGTTACTTCTCAGTTACTAGATCCAAAATTGACTTAAATCATAAAGCACCCAACTGCTGACAGTTCTGTCTGGAGTATGCTCAAATCGTGACTACAGGGCATATTCATTTACTTTTGATAAGTAGTCTGCCTTATGTAGAAATGGTGCTGGTCTCATTAGGTTATGCCTGCATTATCATTTATATATATGTATATAAACTATTACTTAATAAACCTTTTCCTATTATTAAAAAATATATGTGGGGTATAAGGAAATGTAGTAGGGATATAACAAATGACCAAACACAACAGAAACTGAGAATTGGTCTTCAGTAGAATTGTTATCACAGAAACCAGTTTAAGGAAGAATAGATGGATTTAGGGGTCACTGGGACAGTGATAGAGGAAAGAGGACACTAGAGAGGGTAGGATGTGGTGCTGAAATGTGTTATACATGAAACCCCCACAACTACCAGTATTGTATACCAGGTGCCTAAAATTAAAAAAAAAAACAAAGAGAAAAAACAAAACCCACTTATCTGGTTTCCTAGAGTTAGTGTGTGGAATCCCCAACTTAGAATGAATCTTAAAAAGTGTGAATACAGGCCAGTCAAATTTACATCTGTATAATTCTTGAATACTTACCTGCATCAATTCTGCAATTCACATTATTATCTATAAAAATTATTTAATTTTTGCATTATTTCCATATTTTTTCAAATGGTAAGGTGAAGACTAAAGATGCTACTTTGTAATTTTATGTTATTTTGATTTGTGTTTTACATCTCAATTCCATAAAATGATTTCCCCACCGTCCATAAGAATGTGCTCTACCACCAAATCACATTCTCTGTCTAAGGTGACTTTTAAAATTATTATTGTAAGTTACTCTGATAGCATCTAGATACAGGATAATAGAGTAATTGAAGCCAAGATCTCCAGAACTGCACTTTTAGGTCTCAACTGTGTCAGTACTACCACCTCTTGATCATTTTACTAATAGGCAATTTACTTCATTTCTTTTTCTCAGTTTTCTCATCTGTAAAACACAGAGGAGTAGATTTTTTAGGGGGAGGGTTGGGTCAAATCTAGCTGTGCTCAAGGCTGACTCTTGTCTCTGCATGCAAGGATCACTTCGGGCAGGGCTTGGGGGTCCCTATGCAACATGGAGCATCAAAGATTACTGGGCTGTGTGTAAGAGAGTGCCTTCCCCACTATAATATTTCTTTGGCCCAAGAGTAGATTTTGATCTTGGATAAATTAATTTGAAAAGAGCTCAGAAAAGTGCCAGTTACAAAATCAGTACTCAGTAATTATTAACTATTCACAGTATGTGTAAGCAGACAGTTTCATGGTTATTTCTCCTGCAGATCTTAGTTCTTTGCAGTTTTGAAAAGCACTACAATTTCCAGAAGTTTCATGCATGCAGGGACTTTGTCCCTCAGGTAATACAACACTTGAAGGTTACCTAGGGTTCAGCTAGTGAATTTCAAATTATATTTGAATTTCAAATTATTTTGGTTTGGTTTGGGGTCACACCTAGCAGTACTTAAGACTTACTCATGGCTCTGTGCTCAGGTATAACCCTGGCAGGCTCCAGGGACCATCGATGCTTCTGGGGAAGGAACGTGGGTTGACCGCATGCAAGACATGTACCCTACTAGCCATATTATTGTTCTGCCCCAAACAAGGAATAATTGGTTTACTATTCTCCACCTATTTGTGTCAGTGTCACACAATATACATCTTGTTTTTGTTTGCCCAATTTTATATTTTTATAAAAATAATGTTTATAAAATATTTTTATAAAAATATTTTTTCTCCATTGTTATAATTCCACATAGCTCTGAATATATCAGTTATCAACTTAACTTTATTGAACAGGAGATTACTGTGAAGCATATTAAAAGGGACACATGTAATTTGGGTGAGTTGGAAGATATTTATTTTCTGTTGATGAAATAGATATGCATTTGTACTGTGACAAAACAACTTATACTATGACTTGTGTTTCACAATTTATGCATTTGATATTATGTGTTTCTGACAGTTCTTTCCTGTTTCTGACAGATTCCCCCCCTTTCAGCAGAAGTAAGGAAAGCATATATTTTGGTATTTGTTTTTACTTTTGCTCTGCTGTGGTAGGATCTCTCTCTTATCAAACAAAATATAACTCTCTGTCAATCAATACTTGCCAAAGAGTTACTGAACCTCTACATGCACATCTCTATATCATGACTGATAATTGGGAAATGAGAGAGCAGGAAAAGGGAAAAGATTAAATTGTTGGATATAAGTCATCCTATAAAAAAAATGTTGAAAATAAGTGAGGTCAGGACCAGGGCATGTGGCTCAGTGGTGAAGCACCTAGTTTGTGTATGTGACACTGTGAGTTTGATCCTCAGCAGCACCACATGTGACCAAGTTCAGTCATAACGCTGCCATCATTATCCCAGATGCTATAACAAGTGCAACCTCTTGTGCAATACAGGCAAGTTTGTGTGAGCATTGCAGCTAAGTGTGAGTCCCACATCCAAGTGCTGGACAACAATGACAAAGGGAATGGAAGGGAAAGTAAAAGAAAAACAAAAGACAAGAATTGATTCTGAGGTGTTTTTTTTTTTTTTTCCAAAAGTCGCTGAAGTTTATTCTGTGCTTGTAAGAAGGCGTGTCCGACAAGCTGTAACAAAATCTCCTCGGCTGAGTCCAAAGAGGAGTGGAGTACAAGAGCGTGTAGAAAATTAAACACATTTGTTTAAAAATCCCAGGGTGTGAACTGTAACGGAAGCGGGTGCCGTGGATTCTCAGGATTTTGTTATTTTCAGGATGTACTTATTTCTTAGGACTGATGTAACAAGTCACAAATTTGGTGACTTAAAAGAACAAAAGCTGTCCACTCTCAGTATCAAGGCATATGTCCAGAACCAAGGCATCAGTAGGGTTGGTTTCTTCTGGAGGCACTAAGGAAGATCCGCTCTGTGCTTCTCTCTCCTGGCTTCCCTAGCTGCTAACGTTGCTCACCATCGCTTACTTGCAGTCTCTGCCTGAGTTCACATCACTTTCTCTATGTTTTTTCTTATTAGAATTTTCTCCTCTTATAAAGAGACTTACTATCCGATCCATTCAGATAAGACCAGATGATCTCATCTCAACTTTTAACTAAATTACATTAGCAAAGATCATTTTCCAAATAAGGTCGCAGTCATAGGTTCTGAGTAGACATCACTTGTGGCACCTGCAGGCAGCCAAAGGTATCTGGCATGTCATTATTTCATGAATTTTCTCCTTTTATGTGTTTATGAAAATTTTCCTCAAGGACAAGGGACATGTTTTATATATTTTGTGTCTCCTGGAGCTCACCTGACTGATCTACCAGAAAAGCTCCGATAGGGTATTAAGAGTTATCAGTGAGGGGATGGAGTTGGGACTTGAGATACCTTAATCATCTTAATCAATCCTGTGCCACCTCAGAGTGTGTGATTTTCAGTTCACCGCCATCAATTATTTGAACACTATAACCAAGTGTAACATGTCTCTGCTCCAGCAGTCATCGCAATAGTAACAACAAAGGGCAAAGAAGGGGAAAATACATTTTTTTAAAAGACAACTCTTAAGGGATATGAAAAGAATGTATAACATACATAGACATGGAGGACAATCGAAGCTTGCTCAGGATGTGAGGGTGCTTTTGGAGTCAATAACAAGACTGAAAAATAGGAAAATATGGTGGGAGTGTAATTGCTAAGAGATGAATAAGTGCATATGGGAGTTCTTTTATTCTAGTCTGGGGGGAGTTATAATGGTTTTGAGGGAAGGAAATACAGAAAAAAAAAGTTAAGGGCCTGCATAGAAAACAACTTCTGAGATATTCTAGGCACAAAGACATGTATAGATTTCCAGTAACGACTTTGGGAGCAGCAGGATGTACTTGGTGTGATTGGAAAATAGCGATGCATGGGGTAGAGGGAAGAGGAGTTGGTAAGTGTAAAGGTAAATGGCAAGAGATAACACCACGGTTTCATAAGGTTTGGATCATAATGCACCTTTCAGGCTCTGTAGGGAGTTTGTATTTGTTCATAAGGATAACAAAATCATTGGGATGGAGACTGAGATGCCATCGGATTAGCATTTCACAAAACTCCAGTGCCTAGTAGTTGTAAAGAGGGTTGGCAGTTACAGAGGCTAGAGCCAGGTTGGTCAGTTTAAATGTTGAAGGAATCTAATTCAAATATGACTGAGTAATGAATGCCCCTGTTAAAACAATTTGGACACAGGAATAGTGTGTTGAATTTGAGGGTTTTTTTTTGTTATGATGTAGAACTGGTGACTGATTGGACTTAGGCCATATGGAAAAGAGCAAAGTCAAAGATAATTTCATTTTATTTTGATAGGGGTGGGGATGTGTTGCACCACACCTAGTGGTGGTCAGGGGTTACTCTTGACTCAGTGCTTGGAGAACCTTATATGCAGAATCAGGAATAGATTAAGAGTCAACCATGTTCAAGAAAGTGCCTAAACTCCCATATGCCATCTTCAGCCCTGAAGTCTAACTTTTAAATGTCTGGTTTGCTTGACTTTAATAGATAAGAGTGGTTTCACACATGGCGACTGGATGACAGAGTGGGTGGAGTAATGATACTTTCTGTGCCTCATTTCCTTCCGTGCCAAGACTAAGCAGTCCCCTCCCTTTATATCTCAGCATTATTAGGATCAAATAAGGTGAATTATTTGAAGTGCGTTTAGGTTATGCATGCTTTTGTTTGAATATAAAAAGCAGTTTTCCAGAGGGTCTTTTTTAATGGTTGGTTTATATTCAGCCAAAATGTATCATTTAAATTAGTCTCACAATTTTCTGAGGGCAAAAATATTTTTAAATAAGAGGAACTAATCATTTGAAGATAGAGAAAATGTATTTATCTTCAATTAAGATTTTTCTTTTTAAAAAGTTCTCTCGGTTTGTTAATTCTGCACTGTGATTTTTGCCCTGCCACATACTGAAAAAAAAAAATTCTCATCTTATAATGTCTGTTGTTTAAACCCAGAGTATTTTTTCAGAGTTTATCAATACCTTGTAACTTCACCTGGATGAAAAATGTTTTCCCTGACATAAGCTGTGTGCACACACACAGGGAGTGAATAGAATGATCCCTAGTTAGTATCTTGTGCACAATGTCAGTGTTCTCATCTGAAAAATGGGTATGGCTTTATCTAGAGCACAGAATTGTTCACCAAATAAAATAAAATACAAATGGCACGTGATAAACTACAACTAACAATGTCTGACAAAAAGGAAAGGAGTTCATAAAACAACTTATTTTTTACTTTTTTTTAAATAGGAACTATTTGCAGATTGCTCTTCCTAATCCTTGGAGATTTTTCTTTCTTATTATTCAACTTTATAAATTTATGAAATTCTGATGGACTTCCATCTCTACATTCATCCTTCCTTTATCACCAGATATAATATGTGGAATATATTATTGGGGCAATTTATATTACACAAATATAACTGGCTGTAAAAAGGTTGAGTGATATGAACCACTGTGGTGAGGTTTGGAAGATAGATATAAAGATAGATAAATTGTATCTATGTATATAATTATATACAATTGTATCATACGAATTAGATACAAGAAGCCTTTGGGCCCTTCCTTGTGAAGTTAGCATCTTGGATAGGATGCAATTGCCTAGTGAAGTGGGTAGGAGCTGAGTGATACCACCTTTCTGTCCTGTCCACCTCAGCACCCTGGCAAGTGCCTAGGGGTGTCTTATTGGTAAAGTCTGCCGTCTACATGGTGTAGATAAATTCTTGCATTGCACCAGTGGCACTGAGAGAGCAGCAAGCTATACTAGAGCTAACTTGATCTTCATGGGGACAGAAGTTATGCCCGCCACTTGAGTACTTCAGTTCTCAAACTGCTGTTTTAGAATGGAGTGAAAAATTGCTCCGTGCAGGAAAGGAAGCTCATCCTAACCTCTGCGTGAGTCTGAAGTGACCCTGATTTCCGGGCTCATCATCTGCCCTCACAGAAAAGAATTTTACGAAGGAGACTGCTAGTGAAATAAAATACCTGAATTCAGGAAATAGAAGGGGAGAGCAAGAGAAACATGTTCAGAAAGAATGAAGGCTTCTCTAGAAGGGTAAGAGCTAAGAATATACATCCCACGTGAGAAGTAAAGATGTATGTGACCCTCCCAAATTGAGGAATGTGCCATCCCAAGCTGAAATATGGGTAATGCTCCAAATGAGGAATGCATGTCACTTGAACTGCCTCCTCTTGACACTTTCCATACAACTAATCTGTTTCTGGAGTGTTGCCAGGGGAAGGTGGTAGGCAGAGAGAGATAGGAAGAGCCTAGTTAAGTTTGTGGGCAAAACTGTTTGTTTTGAGACATAAACTAGCCCCAAAGACTTGAAGACTTTTGAGACAAAAGACCCATCTCAAGAGCTGGAAAACCACAGAAATGCAAAGCTCTAAGCCTGGAGCACAGAGGAGAGACTGTAGGATCCTTTCACAGAATGCTTGGGCAAATGTTTCAACAGGAATTCAAGAATAGACCACCAGAAATTCAATGTTCTTTTCTGGGAAAACCTTTTTAAAACAAGTATTAACTCCTACTTGTCTAAAGAATTTGGGGCAAAATGGTTACAGAAAATATCATGCATAACCTTTCTCAGTAAGAAACTCAAAGCTCTTTCTACTATGGAGAAGCTGTGTTTTCTCTTCAGCATGTATTCGCCCTCTCTCTTCCTTTATTTGCTGAACAAAACTTGTTTTACTTCTCTATTCATCCCCTCTTGGAATTATTTTCTGTGATGGAAGGCAATGAACCTGGAAAGCCTAAGTAATATTTCAGATTGACTTTTCTTTCTTGCAAAGAGAAATTCTATGTTTTAGAAGCAAGAGCACCAGTATTTTTTTTTTTTAAATCTCTGCTCATTAGATTCCAAATTCTTCAAGTTGATGATCTAGCATAGGTCAGAACATCCAAGAAAACACAACAAATAAAATCTTATTTTCCCTCCCTCTCTCCCTTCCTCCCTTCCTCCTTTCCTTTCTTCCTGTTCTCAATATCTCTTCTCTGTGGTCTTGTTAGAATTTTCACTTCGCTGTGTAGCAAAATTCAATCTTAATATGTTAAAAGGAAGAAAAATGTGAAAGATTTAGTACAAAACTTTTTCAGTTTGGTTGTTAAAAATTGAGAGACTGTTGATTTTAGAACAACTTAATCTTCTTGAGCTCATTTTCTTTCATTTTCTGATGATTCAAAAATTGCAATAATAATTGCATTTTCCCTTAAATGCTCTAGTTAGAACCAAGGCCAAACTTATTTCATTCAACTATTATGAAAAAGCCCATAAAACATTCTTGCTTTCTGGATAAGAATGCAGATCACCTCACAGCTGAAGGAAAATCAGCCTCAGGCAGTGAAAATCTTAGCCAGACTGCAATAAATGGCTTCAGCAAAATGCCTGGAGCAACATAGAACATTAGCACTTGAGGTTGCTTAAGATGGAAATGTATTTATGTGGCAACTCTTTAATTTGGTTTTCTAATTCCATTCATGGAATCTTAAAGTTGTATAATTTAAGGGAAAGACTCACTCATCCTTTTGAATACTAACTGTGGTAAGGGCAATTTACTTACCCTCTTCAAGCTCACTTTTCTTTTCTACTAAGTGGGAATGCATATATGTCTTCCCAATGAAGCCATTTTATATTTTTATATGTAGTTATTGGAGAGAAATAATAATAAAATAATCATTGGCCTCAGCTCTTTGAACTACTGTAAGCCACTTATAAATATTTTGGCAACTCTTCCAAGTTTCTACCAAAGTATAATTTTAAAAGAAATTAAAGCTTCACTACCTTGTCAAAGATTTACTTAACTCATTAATGAGGCAACTGGCAGAATGTTAAAGCTGGTTCAAAGAGAATCTGAAAACCTCAATATATAGATTTTGAATGAAAGTCTGATGGAATAAGTTTTCTTTGTTTAAATCAAATATTCGTTCATGTTCTGTAGACAGCAAAACTGATAAGATGATAGAAAAACAAATAATTAAAATAGTAATCTTTCAGTGCTACTGTTCCTACTGTTCCAAAGGTTGTGAGTCCTAATCAATGATAAATAGTTAATCAAGGGGCCAGAGAAATAGTACAGGAATTTAAGTTCAGTCCTCACATGTAGTTGATCCATATTCAATCTTCAGCATTGCATGGATATACATATGGATACAGCCCTGAGCATCCCTTGTGTATTCCTGGAAGTGCCCAGTCACCCTCAAGATGGCGCCACAGGGCCTGGTACTGCATCCTTGGGCTCTTGGATTGAATCTCCAGTCTTATTGGTAGAGAACTGACAGGGGTCACCCTGAGTCCCTTGAGCATTATTTGGAAGACCCCTTCAACTCCAAGTAGTTCATCTAGGAGACTTTCTCCTTAAAAGATGAAAATATTCTGGAAAGCTGTGTTGAGAGTGTTCCAAAAACATTTGCAATCTTCATTTATTCTAATTTCCAAGTGTAAATATATATTTTATATCACATTTTTGTTTTTATTTTTTCATAACAAGGTCATTTCTTATTTATAACTCTAATTCTCTTTACTTACATCTCCTTGTGCCTTTAGGTCCATCTGTATCTAGCTCCCTTGTCTATCAGTCACTTCTTATACAGTTCCATCCTATAATCTTCTATTTTCTTTTCTTTTCAAGTTATGGAGTCTGCCTTAGTTTGCATACTGAAACTGAGGTAGACCTAACTGTCTATGAATGACTAGTGACTTTTTAGAATTAGAGATGAAAGAATTACAATTTCCTTATCTGTATTATTTAGAGATATAAGGAAAATAAATCTAAAACAGTCTTTTTAAACAAAAAATTGGAGGTCATAAATATGCAGATATAAAGTTCCATCAACTCAGCGAACTCATTGCTGTGCCATTTGCTTATTCGCTACTCTGAGTCTTGCATGAAAATTGTATTTAAGGTAAATGTACAAAAAATAAGGTAAAGGACAAGATTTAAGCTAAATGTGAAAATTATATTTAAGGTAAATGTACAAAATTTTATTTAAGGTGGGGCTGGAGCGATAGCACAGCGGGTAGGGCATTTGCCTTGCACGTGGCTGACCCGGGTTCTAATCCCAGCATCCCATATGGTCCCCTGAGCACCGCCAGGGGTAATTCCTGAGTGAAGAGCCAGGAGTAACCCCTGTGCATCGCCGGGTGTGACCCCAAAAAACAAAAAATTATTTAAGATAAATTTTCAAGATTAGAACACAGGTTTTCTATTCTGTTTTCTTTTTAGAATAAGGTGATCAAGAGTATTCTAAACCAATGGTTTGAATTAGAGTGATATGCTTCCTTGTAGAATATCTAAGGTGATTGGTGAAAATCATGTAAATTGGGTCCACTGTGCCACACTAGGGGGCCAACTCTGGATGGTAGGTAGGTACCAGGGATGGGCACCAAAAGGAAACAGAATTGGAAGTGGGCAATAATTGGGAAAAGATTAAGAAACACTAGCCTCTATCAACATCTGAGAACTAAGTAGACTTTAAACATATGAAACCTTTACTAAGACTGGAAAGTGTGCTAGATTTTTTTTTGTTCCTTCATATAAAATTAGGAATATAGCTGCCTGCCATATTCTAACCATCTTGTCACTTAAGCATCACCATTTTTGTATCTAATATTCTTTCTGCTTATCAACAAGCAATTAACTTCACCAATGAAAAAAATCATTTATAATATTCATTATGCTCATTAAGAGCACTGATGGAAATCAGAGATGCTGAAGCCTGCTGAAGCCTTGTGTATGCCATTGCTGATGTGTGATTTTCTCAGAGATATCACCTTACAATTCCTAGAGTGCAACCCCAAATATGGAAAGAATCCTCCTCTTGAAGAATATCTTTCATTTATATTATATAGCATATGCTGAAAGAATTTAAGAATAAAATCCTTTCCTCATCCCCATTTAGAGTGGTCTAAGTTGAGCTACCACAACCCACCATTCTCTGGAAGAAAGAAGTGACATAGGACTTGGTGTGACATTACTTTCCTGCCTCATAGCTGGAAAACTGGGATAATGGTAAAACTTTGGCAATGTTGTTACCAGTTTCCCTGGCACTGGTTAATGAGCCTAAGATAGGAATGTTCTGACTCTGGAGCTAGGAAAGTGGAAAAGACTCTGAACTTATATCAGGAGGGTGGGGGTTCCTTTAAGATAAGATTCAGTTGCCCCCGAATTGCCACAATTGGCACCTAAGGAAATCGTGAGGAAGTGGAGACAAGTTTCCTGACATAAAGAAGGGATACATTTTTACATTGCTAATTTCTTTGGGGGCACTACTGTCTGTCAGAGCTACCAGAAAAAATGACCCAAAGCTACTACTGTTTAAATTCAATTGTAATTGTGTCAGGTTTTATATTATGATAAAAATCTTAGCCTCCTTACAAGGAGGTTAGATCCCTCGTTGATTCAAAGTGAATTCATTTCTCTAAAAATGAACAAGATGAGATGAAAACATGACCCATTTTTTTCTCCCCTCAGAGTCTAAATTCTGACTATAATTTTTTTCTTCTCCCCTCTATGTTAGGGAGTTCTCTCACAGCCAACACTGCAGAAAAGCTGCTTAGCTGGGGGTGGGGGGAGCAAAAAGGGTCACTGCTTTCTCCAACTCAAAAAGTCCTGGACGATTTTCAATCAAGAGAATGGTCTGGAATGATTTATTGCAGAATATGCATAGTGTTCCCTAGTCAGAGATGTTAACCTGTTTGGTTAAACAGTTCAATTTCATTTGCTTCAAGAATTGCCACTTTAAGTTCCTTTTTTGGAGGCATAAGTCAGAAATATGTCTGCCAGGCAAGACATATACTTTTGCTAGAGAGCTAACCTACCCATCATCTAGTGGTAAGAAACAGAACTGTGGGTGATTTTGATTCCTTTTTATTTCTCCCAACTGGAAACAAATGGATTGGAATCATTGCTAAAACTCCCCAAATTGGTGGTTGTGAAATATCTGAATGAAATACCAGGTCTTCTTGCAAAACCTTATTTAATACAATTGGGAACACATTTTGAATAACTATTTATAGTAATAATATACTACTGAAATTATTTTTTGTCATGTGGGAGGAGGTAGTATACAGTGTTTGGTTTCTGTGTGTTATCCTTAACCTAGATTTCAAACTTTTCTTTCATTTTTATGCTAGTTTTCTACTTTATAATTTATGGCAATTTTAGAAACTTACAGAAACACGTGATTTAATTTTAACTATTTTTGGTTTGGAGGCCAAATTTGGTTGAGCTAAGAGCTTCTCCTGGCTCTGTGCTCAGAAATCACTCTTGCTCAGGGGATTATACATAGTGCTGGAGATCATCTCCAATCAGCCACATGCTAGGTAAACACCTTACCCACTGTACTTCTCTCCGGTTCTTATAAAAATATGTTAATGTATTAATTTTTGATTTGGGGGGCCATACTAGTAGTCCCCAGGAATTATTCTGTGTTCTGTACTCAAGAAACACTCCTGTGGGGGCTCTAAGGACTATATGGGGTACTGGGGATCAAACCCAGGGTGACTGTGTACAAAGCAAGTGCCCAAATTGCTGTACTATTGCTCAGGCCCTGAAACAAGTTGTTTTAACCTAAACAAAATAAACCCTTTGGGTAACCCTTTTGATCTTATCCAATCAGAGCACTTTTCCAAGATTTGCTGATTCTGCTTATTTTCTAACATCTGACTTTTCTTTCCTAAAAAGATCAATGCATGGCTCCAGCATGAGTCCATGGTTTCCTAAGAAATTAGGTGGCAGTGATCAACTCCCACACCACTCAGAACAATGGGTGCAGCTTGATGGCTGCCTCATGGGGCTGGCAAGACATGAAGTCCCTGCAGCATGGAGCCTCAGACTTGACTTATCAGTCCTAGATTTCCCCAACCTCTGCCAGGGCAGCAAGAGGTAGAGAGAAATCATCAGATTTCTTCTTAATGTCATTGCCTCTCTCCTGCCCACTTCATGTAAGCCACCTGGGAACCTCCATTAGAACTTCCTTCAAAAAAGGATCATTATAGTGGAGGTGACTTTTTCATTCTTATGTTTAACTTTTATAATTTATTAATATAACATGTATGCAATATTTTATTTTATACTTATTAATGATAACTAATTGTGAAATGCATTTTTAGAAATTTTATTGTTTACAGTATAGTTTTTATTTTTATGGTTTTGCTATAATTTATACATTTTCTTAGGCTATTTCTAGTTTTTACCAAATAAGCAGTAATGCGAGGATTGTTCTTATCCATGTTTCTATATGTAAGATTTCTCCATGGAATCAGACTCCAGTGGAATTATTAAGCTTTGGGGTATGAATGTCTTCAAATTGGCTAGGTATTGCTGGATTGCTCTTCTAAGAGAAAGGTTGGAGTTCTCTTTATCCAGGTACTGGAACATGGTCAGATATATTCATAGCAAATGCACTTTCTACAGTTTGGCTCCTCTTTTCCTCTTGTTCATGGTGGATTTTAGAAAGTACTTTTAATATATTCAAAGATATCACATTTTTAATTCTTTGTACATTTTGTATACTGTTCTAAAAATAGTATAATTTTACATGGTAAGGAACATATCTTCTCCCTCATTCACTGGATCCTTTGTCTGTGTGGGAACACTTCATTGGTCGAGCTTTGCTGCATGAGCAGTGGATTAACCCATGCTTATATAGATGCACTATGCAGCATCCTTTGATATTCTCAGAATGCATTAGTGAGCAAGGAAGATTTTATTGAGGAGTTTGCATTAGTGTCAAAGAGGGGTTCACATCTATTCCAGAATAGATAAATCAACCCCTTCTCTTGCCTTTTCTGTCCCTTTGTTAAATCTTTACCAGTATCTTTTCTATTATAATGACTCTCTTCTGGGAAAGCAAAATTAATTTCTGTCTTTGCATCATTAGAAACTCCATCCATCTTGCCCAAAAACATAACTGAGGGGACCTGGGAGATAGTGCAGTGGTAAGAGCACATGCCTTGCATGCACCTAATTCAGGTTAAATTTCTGGCACCATATGGTTCCAGAAGTAATGTTGGGGGTAACCCAGCAAACTATGAGTATTAGGATGTGTGTCTGGAGGTCCCCAGCATGGCTAAATGACCTGGATTTCCACAGAAATGCAGACTTCAAGGCCCATAGCAGCATAATATCCTCAAGTCCTTGTGCAGAACCAACATTCCAGGTGTCTGAGAATCACCAGTGGGACCACTGGACCTCCTGAGAACCATATGTGAGTCTCTCACAAAACACAGTGAGCGAAACCAAATTCGAATAGACCTATAAATTAATAAGTAATGACCACATAAAAATACCATATCATTGGAATGTAGAGATAGTACAGCTGGAGAGATACTACAGAGATAATGTTGGCTGTATGTCATAGCAAATCCATCAGTACACAAGAGTAGAAGTAAATCAATAAGGAATCTAAAGCTGGGATTCAGGTGAGGCACAGGAATAACCATGATCTAAGAGGTATACCTTGAGGAAGTAAGATTTTCTGAAGAAATAAAGATTATGGTAAAAACCAAAGATGGTTCCATATTATAGCATGATTTAATGGGACATTAAACTGAGATGATGAACAAATAGCTAGGTTGGTTTAGGGTAGGAGAGAGATTGTGGGAATGAAAAGGTTTGTCATAGGCATGTCATTTTCAGATGCCTATAAGACATCTACATGAAAACATTGGTCATTGAGTGCATCTAGAGCTCAGCAAAGGGATAAATTTGGGAATATAAACTGGTATGAAAAAGCAGTGTTTTCTTTTATCATGGTGAGATAGACTGAGAAGGAAACGAAGGAATATATTGCTTTAGTTTCAGTGTAAAATTTACATTCTCTGGGGCTTGAAATGTAGCTTTTTGTTAGAGTACTTGCCTTGCTTTTATGAAAATCGAACAACTTCTGGTATTATAAAAATTTCATTAAAAAACAGATTACTAGTGATTACTAACTAAGGAGCTGCACTTCTATTTAAAAATAGAGATCCTGGACAGCTTGTATTTCAGGAAACCTGAAAGAAAAAGTGAAAAGATAATGATTGTCCGTTTCATCTTTTTTACAAATGTATTGTTCCATATGCTTGTAATTTTTGGAATTGAAAACTAGAAAGCACTGCACTACTGTACTTCAAAAGTAACAACATTGATTGAATATCACAAAGAAACAACATAATTGGAGATTTGTTGAGAAATTCATATCATGATATGTGTTTTTTGATAAGGAGCAGAAACAACCTGTATTTGAGAAAATTAGTAGTTCCTAATACTTCACAAAGGGTTTCTGTTGATATTTAGTTACATTTGCTGATTATTTCTTGTAACTGAATTGACACTTCAATAAATTGTGCTAAAATTTTTATTTGAGGTCAAGTGACTAGTTAAGGTTAAGAAACTGGTTGAATTGTCTGTATGGCTCTGGGTAATAGCATGTGCAGTTTATATTATGCGTCTATTCCCTGTGCTGAGTTTACTTATATTTACCTTTGACTGCAACTTCAGACATAATTCTGGGCTCATTCATCCAGTCTACAGATGACAAGTGTCCCTATTAGATAGGAAATATTGATTCCTACTGTGAACTAGGCAGCTTGGTATCTATGAGAATTATAGAAAACTGGGTAATGATTCTTGAATGTATGAAACTTACAATCTGGGAAAGTTTTGTAATTATCTATATTCACTGCAAGGGAAAATGGTAACAATAGATTAAAGATATGCACTGTGAAATTTATAAGTACCAAAGTCCACACGATGTAGATTTGCAAAATATTCTTCAGGAAATGAATGGAAGCTAGTAAATTCTAGGCAAGTAACCAAAATATATGTATCACCAATAGAATAAAATAAGGACAGGAAAGTAATTGGACACCTTAAATTTCCCCTAGTAACAGTCTCAGATAGTAACAGATTTAAATTATCATAGTGTGACAGAGCATGCCTATGAACCCACTCCAATTGTTAGGAAGCAATATTGGTATGCATGTTAGTCAGGGTATATTAGTTGCTGAGAATGCAATGTTAAAACACCAGTGTTTAACACCTCACACCTCACAATTTTCATTCTTATAATATACCAAGACAATTTTCTTTTATGAAGTAACGTCCAGGCACTTTTCAGAGCTGGACGAATCCTTTTTTAAAGTTCCACTAAGAAGAGAGGTTGAGATTAGCAAATACACAGGTTTTATGAAAGTAGCTTGGAAGTAACTAAATTAACCTAGATAACATATCTCCATGATATGGCTACTCTTAGTTTCAAGGTAGGCTTAGAAAATGTAGTAAAAAGAGAAAGGTTTGCTGAATATAGCAATTTCTGATGTAGAGGACCCACACAACCCCTAAAATTCCATTTGATTACCCTCAAATGGAAACTGGTCAAATAAAGAATCTGTCTTTACTTTTTATTCTCTTTCTACTATGAAAAAGTCCCATGAGAGGTGAAAGAATTGAACACTTTGTTCCTTGGGAAAAGAAAGACCCTAGGGCCCTCCAATAACATTGGCAATATAGTGAATATTCAGGTTCTAAAGGGTCACTGTCACTGTCACTGTCATCCCGTTGCTCATTGTTTGTTTGAGCGGGCACCAGTAACATTTCATTGTGAGACTCACTGTTACTGTTTTTGGCATATTGAATATGCCACGGGTAGCTTGCCAGGCTCTGCCGTGCAGGCTCAGTACTCTCTGTAGCTTGCTGGGCTCTCCGAGAGGGCTGGAGGAATCGAACACAGGTCAGCCGCGTGAAACGCTAACACCCTACCACTGTGCTATTGCTCCAGTCCCTACAGGGGTATGATACCACTTGATCCCTACCTTTAAATGTATTTGTATCCAAATAAAAGGAAATAAATAACCCACGTCTTCTAGTAACAAAGATGCTTAGTCTCAGCTAAGCTCCTTCTTTTCTTTTCTCCAAACATTCAACTCAAGTTCATGAGTGGCATCAACACAAAAACAAGGAAACATAAGTCATGGAACAGGTTGTGGAATATCCAGGTTTTATTTGTAGCTTAGGAACTACAAATAGGTCTCAACAGAGAGAATCTTAAGGGGTAGTCACTCATTCACACTGTAATAGTTCAAATAGAAATTCAGGACAAGTCTCTCAACGATAAAGATGAAATGAACAAGAAAACCACAGGGCAGCTATAAAACATACCACTGGCAGAGAAAGGCGAGGGAATTAAAGAAAAAGACAAAGAACCTAGTCAAAAAGAAAACTATAACTCAGGTAGTAATAGGAAGTCCCATACATATGGTTTGTACTCTAGGACATAATATCATTGAGAGTCCGTTGAACAGAAGCGTCCTCAGATGAAATCATCAGGTAATGGGGTATGGCCAAAGGGGCAAGGGACCCTGCATCATGTCAGTCCCATTGTTAGTTCCCAAAGCATAGAGCTGGGCAGCAGGCAAAGCTGGGTATGAGAATACAGACACACAATATTCATTCCTCGTGCAAACTGACGGCAATAGAAGTAGCATTTTTCTAAAACACACGGACAAGAAGAAGCCCAGCTGGCATAAAGTGTAGAATCAAGGGCAAGGGAAGCCCTCCAAATTCTCATAATTTCCTGACACTGTACTTGTCTTGTAAAACTTTTCATTCTCTCAAATTCCTCACAGTTCATTAGATTACATGGAAGAGTATGTTGTATACTCTACCTCCAGCAAGAAATTGACTCACGAGCTAGCTCTCAATTACAATTTCAGGTTCCCAGGAGAAAAATCTGATAAAGCCACCTTTTTTTTTATGTCCATTCACCTTGTTCCAGAGATCATAAAGTGATAAAGCAAAGATGGTTCACAGTTCCTCACTGTGAATAGTGTATTAGGGCTATGCCAGGTGATTTGCATTAGGTATCTAACATACAACCTTCACGGGAGAAATGCACTAATATTTTTTTAGCATAGATGATTGAACTGAGCCTCAGAGAATTTCTCTCATTTAATGTCACACCAATATCTTCCAGAGTCAGGTTTCAAACTTACTGTCCAGCTACCAAATTTCTATCTTCATTTTTGGCGACAGTACCTACCAGCACCCATAAGTCACAGTTATCAGAGAACAAAGGACAGCAGTCTCTCGTTCCATAGGGCTCTCACAAATAAATATTATATTTCCTAAGATTTCCAAGGAATTCTGAAAAATGGATTTGGATAGACTGCGTTCCTAAAATAGTGCTCCATTTTATGTCCTATGAGAAGTGCATGAAAGTGTTTTCCTTATCAAATTAAAATTACTGTTGAGTTTGTTTTGTCCTTGCCAGTTGAGGGGAAAGACATTGAAAAGAATTTATTCCAACGGGGAGAAAGGGGAAATCATCACAAGGGAGGGCACAGAAAGAGCAGACGAGAGAGTGCATCTGCTGCCAAAGTGAACACAGAAAGAGCAGAGTATAAAACCTGGAAGTTCACAATTTGGTGAAGGCAGGTGGTCTGGAATGGTTGGAAAATAGAGAGGGTAGAGAGCTGTACTGAGGCCTGATTATAGAGAACCAGGAGGAAATATTGTACTGTGACCTTATTATAAGCATTTGAGAGAGGAGAAGTGTTATTATCCCCAAAGAAAGTAGGTCTTAAATAATTTTGAGAGATTTTCTTGTAATACTAACACACACTTATGTATATATACATTCTTTCCTTTACCGGCACCACTCCCCTCCGTATTCAAACAACTAACCATTTTGTTTAAAACGTGCTGATGGAGTTCATCTAGGGTTGCTTGTATTAGGGTGAAATAAATTCACTAATGGGATGACAGGTGTGAGGGCCTCTCTGCTCTGAAATGCAGAGACTAGCAATGTCATTTGCATTCTATGAGAAATCTATGCTAATATAACATTCACACTCAAGAGAAGTTTAAATTGCAAATTCTGAGAAGCTTGAAATCAGTAAATGATGTTTTTGGGAAAGGATGGTAGTGCCAAAGCTTTATCAGTGAGATATCAGTGAGGGAGGTTAAATGGAAGAATTACATTTACCAGGTGTGAACTCCTAGCTGAAACCTCGTGTGAGACTGGTAATGTATACTGCTCTGCTTGGACAGTGGATTGCAAACTTTCGAGGGCATTAGAATCACCTGTGAGTTTCTTCTTTGAACATGTCTGGGTGGGTTGGGAATTTGCATTCCTTCCTGATTTCTAATCCTCGGAGGATGCTTTTTGAGCCATCTCTCTCGGAAAAATCTAAGAATGTATTCGCTTATCAAAATGAGTGTAGGAGAGTAATAATAGTAATAATAATCAAATATTCTGCTGAATAAGTCTGGCAATTGTATCTCTGTACTTTTGGTAGCTTCCTGTATTTCTGGAAGGAACCTGAGGAAGGAAAGGCGCCTAGGCAAGAGGCAGGTGCAAAGATTTCCCTCGCACTTCAGGGGCCAGCTCTGGCCCCATGCCCTTCTCGTGCTCTGAGCTGCTGCCAGTCTGGAGAAAAATCTCCCTGCCTGCTGCAACCATTGCTGAGAACAGCGTCTCCTGCCACTTTTCCTAGCGGCCTGGGAGCCAGCCAGCTGCTCGGCCTGGGTGATGATGTCAGCATTCTCTGCCTGTCACACCTGGTGGAGGGGATCGGACATCCCAGGACCCAGCACAATTTTGATGATGAACCAAAGACCTTTTTGTTTTCCTGACGGGGCTGACTGCTGCCAGTTTGTGGACTTCTCTTGGTCAGGTGATTGCTACCCTTTTCTGCTTCTCTATCCCCCCACCCCACCACCCTACCCAGAAACAAACCATTCGTGATTTGCAACACTGTCCCTGATCACATGCAACTTTAACATGAGATGGAGTGGGCTAGGAATGCAAGAATACTATCTCTTACTTTGGAAGGAAACAGCCTGAGTGAAGGAGAGATAGTCAACCCCATAGCCAAAGAGGTTGTGCAGAGCAGTGACTGAATTCTACCTCAAGTCTTTGGTTAAAAGTCCTCAACTGTTCTTCCAGCAGTGCTGACTGAGACCTAAGAAGTGACTGGCTAGCAGCTTTGTGTCTAGGCAGTTGTCTCACCGAGGAGTGTCTTAGTGGCTGGTGCTCCTGAACTCGAGAGCTCAGTGGTGCTAGATGCACTGTGATTGCTGCCTTTTGCTTAAGAAAAAACTCATAGTGATTTCCAGAACGTTGTTGGGGGTGACCTCTGAACACAGAAGTTGGAGTCGTTTCCAAGTGTGAACTCCCAACCCCAAAGCAAACCAACCAAAAGAAAAAGGAACTCACAGTGCCAGTTTTGAGAGTTAGAACTTCTAAGAAAATGTTCCTTGTGCCCAGAAGGTTTGACTCAATCCTGCTCACCTGGATTGAGTGTGCTAGCCTCAGCAACTGTTTACTTCTCCATGTGATTTATTGGGTTCAGAGGAATGGGGGGAGGTGGGAAAATAATTTCCACTGGGTATGATTTATGGATCAGAATATTCATAAGGAAATTGTTTTTATGATTTTGTTTATTTGTATTTTGGGGTCATACCCAGTGGTGCCCAGGACTTACTTCTGGCTCTGCGCTCAGGGATCACTCCTGGCAAGGCTCTAGGGATCATATGGGATGTCAAGGATATAACCTGGGTCACCCCTGAATAAGGCAAGTACTACCCTCTGTACTATTGTTCTGGCCAAGTGGGTAGGGTGTTTGTCTTGCACGTGGCTGACCTGGGTTTGATTCCTCCGTCCCTCTTGGAGAACCCAGCAAGATACCGAGAGTCTCCCGCCTGCACGGCAGAGCCTGGCAAGCTACCCATGGCGTATTCGATATGCCAAAAATAGTAACAACAAATCTCACAATGGAGACGTTACTGGTGCCCACTCGAGCAAATCTATGAACAACAGGACTACAGTTCTACAGTGCTATAATTGTTTATAGCTCTAGAAAAGGGTCCTGAGAATGTTTTCCTTAGGATAATATATGTAAAGCAGGATGGATAAACTCAGTTACCTGGACAAGCAGCCAGACCAGGTGCTGCCTTTCCCTATCAGGTGGGGTCCAATCTTGGCTCAGTTTTCCAAAGATCTCTGACTTGCTCTCTTCTGAAAGGGACTTCCAGGGACCAAGTTTCACAGGAACTGGGAGATAATGGCCCCAGATACTTTCTGTGAACAATTTACAGCAAACTCCAGACCTTCTGGTACCAAATGGCATTATGACTAGATTTACAACCTCAGTATGAAGGTTGACATTTGGTTCAGATAATATGTTGTTCTAAGGCCTGGCCTGTGACTTGCAAAATGTTGAGCAGTAACACTACCCTTAAGTCATTAAATGCCATAGCAACCCTTATCCTCCATCTGAAACTGAGTTAAAATGTCTTTGTAAATTACCAGATGTCAAACAGGGTCTGAAAATGAAATGGCTTCTTGCTGAGGACCACAAATCTGTATGAAGAGGCACAAGGTCCAACTTGCCCCACACTGGGAGAGTGGAGACGCTGATGCTGTCTCACTGACACTATGCCTTCTTATTTGTCCAGAGGCAGAACCCAAGATATGGGCTTAGGTAGTTTATTTCGGAAAATGAGGAAACATTAATGAAAGAGTGAGGACATTGAGAAAGGAAATTGAAATGCCAATAAATATATGAGTATACTGTAGGTAAGGACTGGAGTGATAGCTAGCACAGCGGTAGGGTGTTTGGCTTGCACGCGGCTGACCCGGGTTTGATTCTTTCATCCCTCTCAAAGACCCTGGCAAGCTACTGATAGTATCTCTCCCGCTTGGCTGAGCCTGGCAAGCTACCCATGGCAGATTCAATATGCCAAAAATGGTAACAACAAATCTCACAATGGAGATGTTACTGGTACCTGCTCGAGCAAATCCATAAACAACGGGACGACAGTGCTACAGTGCAGTGCTACTGTAGGTAAAGGAGACTTCCTGCCTTTAGCTTATATTTGTAGGGCACACTCAGCAATATTCAGGGTTTAGTCCTGGGATCATACCTGATGCACTCAGTTATCCATATAGAGTGTCAGGGATCAAACCTGGGTCGACTAATAACCGATTGTCTGTTCTTCCTTCTGGTCCCATCTTTGGACTTTCTGAGGAACAGTACAGAATGAATTTCAGAAGTGTCCTTCCAAAGAATGAAGAGTTGGACATTTACCCACTTTGCTGCTCCACCATCTGCAATTGGTAGACACCCCTCAGCCCCATTGGTAGAGAACTCTTAACTATAATTTCCCTGTGCTTTGTGGTGGCAAAGTCACGTGGTGCTGGAAGAAACCCTCAGGCATAAGTGAAGGGAGATGACAGGTGCTTCATATGGACACCCTTAGCCTGCTTGAAACTACCGTTGTGGTTAGCAAACAATGTGCTGAGGGCATCAGTGGGTTGGAACCTCATCTGTATCGTCAATATTCTATCTTTGTGAATTTTCTCTTCAGTCAGGCCATCTCCCACCTATAGTATATATATTGAAGAATCTATTGCATGTGTAAAACCTATAAAGGGACCCGCTTACAGGGCGCTCTCCAGTGACCTTTCTAAAGGCTATGGACACAGATTCTTAAGCAGACCTTGGTGAAGACCCCAAGATGCAAGCAAAAGCGTTGGGTGCTGTGAGAGAAAGGAAATTGTGTAACTTTCTGTGATTTCTGAAAATGCCACGGATCTGGTTTTGTTATGCTGATGGTCCTGGAACCATAAAAATGGGCTATTTTTCCATTGGAATGTTACTTATTATTGTTTTATTTTATTGAATCACTGTGTCACTATGAGATACAGTTATAAAACTTTCATGATTGAGTTTCAGTCATATAATGTTCCAACACCAGAATCTCCACCAGTGCAACTTTTTCACCACCAGTATCCCCTATATCCAGGGTATCCCTCCTGCCAACCCCTCCCCCGCCCAAGCCTGCCTCTATGACAGGCCTTTTTTCTCTCCCTCTCTTTCTCCTTCTCTCTGTTGCTGTCTCTGTCTCTCTTTCTCTTTATTTCTCTCTCTCCCTCCCTCCTTTTGTCCATAATTCTTTGCAATCCAGATATTGAGAGGTCATCATGTTTGGTCGTCTGCCCACTTTCAGCACATGAATGTTACTTATTTTTACAAAAACTTTGTGATCTGTCAGAGATAGGCATGGGTTAAAAGAGCACGAGGAATGTTTTTGGTGGTTAGTATGCAGACAGCATGCTTACTAAATACTCTGTATTCCCGCAAGACTGACGAAAGATGGGAATTGGAGTTTTGCTGTTTTCTGTGAATAAAGAAATTGAGAAGCAACATGCAGCATCTATAGGGATTTCAACAACCTTTGCTAGAGGCCACAATATCCCAGGATTATTGTTTTTACTAATGGTTACACCGGTTTGAATGCCAAGCCAAAGGGGTGGATTAGACATGACAAGTTACAGGAAGTTTCTGAGACTTGCCTAGTAAGGACATGACATGATGCAAATGTGATGGTGGGCTTCATTCTTTCTGCTGTTGGAAGATAGCTACAGAAAGGAATAGAGTGAGAAAGAGCTGAATAGATGAACCAGAGAAGAAACTATTATAATAATTCAAGGATAAGGTGGTGAAGAGTGTACAGTTAAATCTGAATCCAGGTAAGAATTTCAATCTTCTGACAGTTCTTTTTACATCTAAAAATAGTGAGGTGATATTAGGCTGCTTTGATATTAACGTAAAAATTTTTTTCTAAGAAGTCTTTCTTTAAGTCGCCTTCCTAATAAGATCATCTAATGTAGTTAGGAGGATCTGGGATCGTCTACTTCACTGATGGCTAATTTGTGTGACTTTGGAGTCCAGTCAGGTAATGTAGCCTCCTGAGCTTCGGGAGGGTGTGGAAAATTGGGCACTTTATATCATCGTTCTGGAACTTATACAACCATGAGAGCCAATTGTTATATTTTCAAGAGATATTTTTATCCGTTGAAGTGTTAGTAGCACTGTAGCACTGTCATACCATTGTTCATCAATTTGCTCAAATAGGCACCAGTAACATCTCCATTGTGAGATTTGTTGTTGCTGTTTTTGGCATATCGAATATGCCACGGGTAGGTTGCCAGGATATGTCATGTGGGTGGGATACTCTCGATATCTTGCTGGGATCTCAGAGAGGGACGTAGGAATCGAACCCAGGTCGGCCATGTGCAAGGCAAACACCCTACCCGTTATGCTATTGCTCTAGTTTCTGTGCTATTGTAGTAATTTAAAATCAATTACAATAAAACATGCATACCCTTGAAATAGACAAATGCTACATATCAGACCTCCCTGTTTCCCAAGTGCTCATAGTCATATACTCACCAGCAACATCCCACTGGCTTTGGGATAAAGCAAAGCCTCAGCTTGGATTGAAGAGGAAGTTGCCACTCTATTTTATTTTTAATTTTTTTTTTAAATTTTATTGAATCACTGTGAGATAATTACAAGCTTTCATGTTTGAGTTACAATCTCACAATGATCAAACACCCATCCCTCCACCAGTGCACATTCCCCACCACCAATATCCCAGGTATACCTCCCCTTTCCCACCCTCCCCCTGCCTCTATGACAGACAATATTCCCTATACTCTCTATTTTTGGGCATTATGGCTTGCAACATGGACACTGAGAGGTCATCATGTTTGGTCCAGTATCTACTTTCGTTGTCACTCTGTTTAAACCCCTATGGTGTCCTTGGCCTGCTGATCACATTATTTCTAGATGCTTTAATTTATAAAGAGTCCAACATCCTTTTGTCAAACATGATGTAACACAGGTCAAGGTGGGTGTGACATATTTGAGAAAAAGCAAGAAGCCTAGAGTAGAGGGCTAGAGGGAAAATATTTCAATCTCAATAGGGAAACAGGGTAGGATTGCCCTACCCCTCTGAGTTCTTCTGTGTCTGGCATACAGATTGAGAGGATGAAACACCACTCTTAATGGCATGTATGGAGAATTTATATGACAGTTAATTTTTAAGGAAATTGGGCAATTGAAATCTCTGGGTTTATATCCTGTACTTACCGATCTGGGGTGTCAAGGAAAGGGAACAGGTTTGCAAGTGTCGAAAGGGAAGAGGACATACATTCAAGTGTTTGTCCTTCCTTTAACCAGGCTTCACCCATAGAAGACTATTCCTAGGAAGGTTTCTAAATCTAGGTAATCTTCATTCTTTTAGATGGGCATAGTTTCTCCTGAGGCCAATGGGACCTTTACTAGACCTTGGTTCCATATCAAAGTAACACATATTGGAAAAGGTCCCCTCTGAACTTTTTGGGGAAAAAAATCTGAGCCATGTTAGAAATAGTGACCCCATGCTTTTTTTTTTTATTCAGAGAAGTTACCTGTTCTTTCATTGGTCTAAAGGAATTAGTGGCACTTCTGTCACTGTCACTGTCATTATCATCCCATTGCTCATCAATTTGCTCAAGCGGGCACCAGTAACATCTCTCATTGTAAGACTTATTGTGAGACTTATTGTTACTTTTTTTGGCATATCGAATACACCATGGGTAGCTTGCCAGGCTCTGCCATGTGGATGCAGTTCTCTAGGTAGATTGCCAGGCTCTACAAGAAGGGCGGAGGAACTGAACATGTGTTGACTGCATGCAAGGCGAATGCCCTACCGCTGTGCTATCACTCCAGTGCAAGTGACACTCCATAAATACAAAAACAAAGAAAAATTCAGACAAAATCCGCAATCATCATTATGGCCATAGTCTCAGTCATTAGAGTTCCATCATCCTAGTCTCCTCATGGACTTCAAAGTCTTTAAAGTCTTAGTTTTCCTCCTCATCTTCTTGTCTTCTCTTTGTTGCTGTGCTCTTTCTTTCTTCTTCCTTTGTTCTCTGCTTCTATGAGTGTCGTTGTGCTCTTTGCTGTCTCTGTCTTCAGTCCATGCTGACCTTGTAATCTTCTGACTTCTCCCAACTTCTTAACCTCGTAATTTCATAGTTTGGAACATCTCTTTTATATATTGGGTCAGGCATGTATAACCAGAGGATCATCACCAAGGAGTGTATTTCCTACTTCAAATACTTTTTTTTTCACTAAAAGGCAACTTTAAGTTAAGTTAAAAAGCAAATGTAAGCGAACTTAGACACTCTGAAATTGGACTCTTCGGAGGGTTATCACAGTCTTGAACTTCTCCTGTATCCATGAAAACAAATACAGGGTAATTTCTGGGATCCCTCTTACTCAAAACCTTGGGAGACAATGTAAAACAAAGCTTACATTGCCTTACTCTATGTCAGTGCATTCTGACCTATTGCCTCTTACTCTCCTCCATACTATAATAATCCATATTATTTTTACCTAATTCAGAAACAAATGGGGAACTATCCTATATTTAGCTAATTTTATAAGAGATTTGAAGTACACTTCAGCAGCTACAGATATGCTGAATAGCAAAAGGAGACTCTCCTAATTGGATGTTGTGTGGAAGGTCCTTGGAAAAACATAATTAAGTAGTTAAAAACTATCTTTGCATCATAAATCTAAGTACCTTGATAAAAAAAAGATGACTTAAGTTCATTAAAAATGTTTTTGTATACAAAATTTTACAAGAGGATTTTTATATTGAGGAAAAATTTTATATAAGCATAAATTTTAATTCTTTACTTGGGAACTTTAAGATTTTGTATTTTTCATCTTTGCCAGATCACTGCCGTGGTTTGGTTTTAGAATACATTTTATGGCCTCTTGACCTTCATTCGCCTTAGACAAAGAAGCAAACCCACTCTCCTTCTAAGTGAAAGTCTAAAAGGTCTGTATGTTTAAAAATACTGCAGGCTGACGTAGCTAGTGGCTTGGGATTTGGTAGTTCTTTAGTCTTCTCTTGGAAATGCTTGCTAGCTCATTAACCACTGCTCATGACCTCTTTAATTGCTCTTTATCTTTACACCATTAGAAGTTCTGTTCTTTCCCAAACCCCTTGAAAGCAAGAGACCATCAGAAAGGAAGTTATTTGATCGACTGGAAACAGGGATCAGAGCCAAACTGTTCAGAGATGAGATCAAGACAAACCTTAATGGGAGGCTACACTGATCTCTTTTTTTTTCTGGGCACACGGGACCCTTTGTGGCATTTGAGCAATTCTAATAATGAGTTTGAGTGGGAGTGATATACTACTCTGGGCTGGGCCCTTTGGAACACCCATTCAGGTTGGACAGTTACCTGTAGCTTATCTATCTGCTGAGCCTCTTGGGGAATAACATGACAGCAGAGAATTCAACCCACTTTTACGCTAGTGAGCCCTTAAACGACACATAGTGGGGTCCAAAAATTGGTCCTTGTTTTAAGCTATTGAGATCTGGAGGTTATTTGTTACTGCAGTTTAACCTTTGTTGTTCTTAGCAGCAAATATACCTAGGACTGTGATTCTGAGAAAAATGACTTAAGGGGAAAGGAAATTCATATTTTTGAGGGATGAACCTTCAATTTTCCTGGTTACTTGAGGGGAGGATTGGGCTTGGGATCTGAATGAGGCTTTCAGTAATGCACTAAATTTTTAGACAGTTTTGACCACTATTTTTTCTCAGATTTTCCAATCTACACTTAAGCTAAAACCCCAAGGGGTGAGAAGACTCTATCCTTTATGTGTTTGGGGATTGGAAAAGGGTTATTAGGTTAGAGCACAAATGTAGGGACTTTTGAGAGTTGGGAAAGGATTTGCTTGATCTGTTGAGAGTGTTAACCTCTATTATTTTAATTATTTTAACGGGGCACCCAATGGGGTCGTCAGGGGCTATTACTGGATCAGTGTCCCCTGTGCTCAGGGGTACCATCTCTGGTGCCTAGGATGGAACCAGGGGCGCTGAATATAAGGCAAGTATACTTCCTATACTATCTCTATGGCCTGATGGTAAGTTTTTAAAGGGAGAAAAAAGTAACTGTAATGGATGCTGGCAGTACTCCTCATGGGTCCCATTCCCAAGACCAGGACACTGCACTCAGTGAACTGCTTCTAGGTCCAGCTACTTTCTTCTCTGGGGCTTTGCTCTCCACATTAGGAGGCTCTAAGGACAGAGGTTATAACTCCTTTTCTCTCCTGTGTCCCATCCAAACCCTAGCCAATGACTGACTGATCCGGAGAATAGATTTCTGGTTTCTTCTAGACAAGATCATTCTGTTTTTCAATTTATTTTTCAGAGATATTATTTCTCTAAAGTCGAAAAAATCTGGACTCTACCTGAGACACTGGTCTAGTTAACCCTTTATCTTTTTCTTTCTCCTGCTACCCACATTCCATTATGAAACTGTTTCTTTAACAAATTATATGTTTCCAGGTTCCAACTAGTGCCAATCTGCTTCTTGGGAACTCAGCAGATGGTAGGCACTGAGGTAGGAATGGGTTCATCATCATCATCATCATCATCATCATCATCATCATCATCATCATCATCATCATCATCATCATCCTGTTGATAGTCAGATTTCTTGAGTGGTCTCAGTAACATCTCCATTTGTCCTAGCCCTGAAATTTTAAAAGCCTCTCTTTACTCATCTGTCCCAAGGATGCCACATTGGAGGCTCTTTCAGGGTCAGAGAAATGAGACCCAGCATTGTTACTGGTTTTGGCATATGAATACACCATAGGGAGTTTTCTAGGCTCTCCCATGTGGGCAGGAAAGTCTCGGTAGTTTGCCAGGTTCTCCCAGAGGGAGAAGTAGGCTATAACATGTCACTTCTGGGAGCTTGGTTTTAAATCTCTGGGTGTTGGTCGTTGGTGGGATTACACGGTGCCAGGGGCAGTCCCTGGGTGTGACCGTCTAGCTACTGGAAAATGGGAAATCTGGGCGGAAGAGGCCCAGTCCCAATCCGAGCAGGCTTGGAGGTCTCAGCCCCAGGTCCCACATACCTGGGTTCCTCTGCTGATACCTTCATCGTGGAGAAGGGACTTGAGCATGACTGTGGTTAGGCTCCGGAGGTCTTCGGCCACGGGAGCTCTGCTTGGGTTGGGGAGTGAAGCTGGAGCCCACCCCTTCAAGGGGCCCTGGGAAGACAGCCAGGTGCAAGGGCAAGAGACTCTCTGCATCACTGTCTTCTGGGAGCTTGGTTTTAAGTCTCTGGATGTTTACCGTTGGTGGGATTACATGGTGCCAGGAGCAGTCTCTGGGTGTGTCTGCCTAGCTACTGGAAGATGGGAAATCTGGGCGAAAAAGGCCCAATCCCGATCTGATCTGAGCAGTCTTGGAAGTGTCAGCCCCGGGTCCCACACACCTGGGTTCTCCAAGGGAGGAATACTCAATTGCTACTAATTTTCCTATGGGAATTCCCTTAAGTTCTTAGGGTATTTGTCTTTCTTAAGTCCTGCAACAGGAAAATTTGTCTATTCACAAATAATATATGCAACTTTAAAAAATTAAGAAACTTGTACAGATTCAGGAATCTCAGAATCAGTTTCCTGTTTTGCAGTTACCAGTGATGCAATCTTTAGTGGTACTTTCCTTTCTCTTAGAAAAATCGTGTTTCATTCATTGCTGGTAAAAATAATTTAGTGCTTCTTACCAAGTTAACATAATTTATCTAAAAAATTCACTTGTTATCCTTGAAAATAATTGACAATATATGTCCATATAAAAGCATATATGCATGCGCTCATAACAACGCTAACCACAGTTAGCAACACAAAAATGGAGACAACTTATATGTCTTTTATTTGTGGTGTTACCATTTAATGGACTACTATTTAACAAAAATAAAAGAACTGCTGAGGCGTCTCCAAGATAAAACTAAAAATCTTTAACTGAATGAAGAGGCATCAACTGACTACATAGAATGTGATCCCCTTCATACTAAATTCCTAGATTAGAGGATAACTGTAAAGGCACGAGGGGACTCTTGGGCTTCTGATAGTGTCTAAACATTGTACTGCATGGACAATTGTATGTGTTGTGTAATTTTCTAAAGAGTGATGGAATTGTATACTCATGATGACTGCATTTTATAGAATGTATGTTCCACATTAATGAACTTGCTCTAAAGAAAGTCCGAGGGTAAAAAGGGGTGTGTGTGTGTGTGTGTGTGTGTGGGTGTGTGTGTGTGTGTGTATGTGTTTGTAGTTCCTCTGACATATAATAAAAAATACATTTTTGTAGTTCTGATAATCTAGTACACAAAAAGACAAATTTAATTTGATAGTAGATACTAAGGTGGGGGTGAGGATTGGAATAGTTAGCTCCTAGAGTTGTTGGTATAATTACTTCAGAAAACAAAAGTGATCCATACATGTTTGAAGTTATTGGTGTTTTCATGCACCTTTGAACAGTTAACCATACACTTTATTTTTTTGCTTTTTGGGTCACACCCAAAGATGCTCAGGAGTTACTCCTGGCTCTGCACTCAGGAATTACTCCTGGTGGTGCCTGGGGGACTATATGAGATGCTAGAAATTGAACCTGGGTCAGCTGAGTGCAAGGCAAATGCTCTACCTGCTGTGCTATCGCTCCAGTCCCAACCATACACTTTTAACAGCAAAGTGTTTTTTTTTTCTATTTACTTGATTATGATACATTGTAGGGACATTTTGTTCATTGGTGGGTTTTCTTTTTCACAGTAATCAATCAATTAATTAATTCATAAATTGACTAGGGTATACTTAATTTTTAAGAAGTCTTTTTGGGTCCAAAGAAATAGTACAGCAAGTAGGGTGCTTGTCTTGCACACAGCTGACCCAGGTTTGATTCCTGATCCATATATGGTCCTCTGAGCTCCACTATGAGTGATTCCTGAGAGCAGAGCCAGGAATATCCCGGAGCACAGCTAAGTATTGCCCAAAATACAAAAAAGAGAAAAAAGTCATTTTCATTCCTTCTGTGTGGTTAGGTTGTAAAACCTGGTGATTTCTCAGTACTTTGGATGCAATAAATTACTTAAATGTGTGTGGGTTCTAGTGAGGATACAGAATTCTACAGCAGGCATTATATTCTGATAGAATTCATATTTTTGAGCAATTGAATATGGTCTGTTTGGACAAAAGTCTCTGCTGAACCAATACATATATTTCCTTTATATCTTTTTGACTTTAGACATACTGTGAATTCCACCTGGATGACCTTGTATTTTTAAAAAGCAAATACATCTGCTGCTGTTGTGGGCTTAGCCGGAAATTATTGTAAATTTTGCCCCCAAAGAGACAGATTATCAAAATACATTAGCTTTTGGGCATGTGCAGTAGAGACCAATTTGGCCCAATTTAAGCCGTCAGAACAAGATTGCACCCAAACAGAAGAGCTTGTAGAAATGAATTGACGACTCCAGTAGTTTTAAATCAATGCATGCTGGGCAATCAGACTCCTTTATGGCTCCCCAAAATGACCTGCTTAAAGAAAATTGAAGCACTGTTATAGTTGAGATAGCTGTGCAATCCACATGCTCAAAGTGGTGATCACCTTCAAATTTAAGCACTTAATTTAAGAGCTCCAATAATTTTAAATTGCTATGTGCCGCAAAGAGTGACAGACGGTTGCCAGAGTGTGCCAGTATTTTTAAAACACTTCAGTGTTCTGTGTAATATATTTCTGTGGGAAGGTTCACAGCAAGTTGAAGTAAATTTCCAAATTAACAGTGAAAAATGAAAAGCGACATTGCAACAAACCTGGTTGGTTTTATTTTTTATTTTCTCACACCCCCACTTCCCACCCCCCAACCCTAGCCAAAGGCTTAGTCATTTATCTTTCCTTTGGATTCAAAAACCTTGGGGATTTGTCAGGAGCTAAAAATAAGTACATCTCTGAAAGTATGGAACCCCCTGGTGAAGACACACTTGGCAGTGGGTATCTGTAGTAGAAGGAGATGTGGATGGCCCGTGGAGCTAACAGCAGAACATCTTGCCTATTCTGGGCTCTGAAATCTCTTGCTAGGAATTGAATGCAGGAGCAGCTTAATGGAATCTGGTGCCCAGGTGACTGAAATTGAGAGGTTGCCACCTGGATTGCTGAGGACGCTAGAGGCTGTATCTGAAAGTGTGCCCATGTCCAGATACATCACCTGTCTTCAATGCCTTCTGCTTCTAAGTCCTGTGCTTAATTCTCTACCAAGTCCCCACCAGCTACCCAGATATCTCAGATTGAAGGACCTTTAGTTTTTCACTATCTGCACTTCTTCAGGGGAAACTGCTCCAATCCTTCTACCCTGCACCAACCCCACTCACCTCTTTCTTTGGTCCTTTATGTGATGCTCCTCTGCACTTGCCCCAAGTAACTGCATTGGTAGTTATGGCTCAGCACTGACTCCACCCTCTCCACTTTCCTACAATGTTCTACTAATAGTGGCCAGTTACACCCCTGAAATTATCTTTACAATCAACAGCTTTGTTAAATTCAGTTAAAAACTGAAGACCAGAAATGTAATATAGCAGGTACAGAGCTTGGTTTGCATGAAGCTGAGCAGGGTTCAATGCTTGGCACTACCTATGGTCCCCTAAGCACCTTCAAGAATGATCCCTGAACACTGAACCGGGCGTAAGTCCAGAACACCTCTGAATATGATCCAAAGCAAAAGCAAAAGGTGGAATTAAACTTGCTGTCTTTTGCTCTATTTACATAAATTCTTTCTAGCCTAGATGTATGTTTGTTGCTTTGTTGACAAGCGTATGGAACCAGGTAATCACCGTTGAATAGAATATTTTTTGTGGTCAGTCCCTTTGATTCTAGTCATGGAGAATCATCCATTTGTTTTCTTTCACTGTAGATTAATTGAGACTGATTCTTTACAATAAATGACCAAATAGAGTCTACCTTCCTTGTCTGAGGTTGAATGGATAACTGTCGTGTTTCTCAGAAACCCTAAAGAGAAAGGCAAGAATGGCCCCAAATCTGAAATAGCTTCCAATAAAATTTCTCTTGAGGATGGGTATTGTAACTTTAAATCATTGAACTTTCACATATTTTATTCTGTTTATATCCATGCTGGTTATAATTTTAATTATTATACATTTAAATGATAAATTATTATATAAGTAAAATATTATATTAATAAAATTGTTAGTGAAAATAATGGTTCTAGTAGAAATATTCTATATGGTCTTTTCCATACTGTTCTGAGATACAAAGACTTGGCCCTGACAAGAAGCTAACTTGAGAGTTTTCTGGAATGTTCCACCTAGCCAGGCCTGCCCCAGAGCTGTCACTCAGGAGCCTTGAGCTCTTATTAAGTTTAGTCATGAACCAAGTTTGCAATGCAAGGCTTTCCCTGAAACAGTCCTTGTTGTGAGACTTTGCTTGAAAATAAAATGTTGATTTAAAAATACGTATTGAAGATTAGGAGATACTTCATCTACTACAAACCTTTACATATTTATATTTATTCACTTGTTTTTATACCACATTCATGGAATGTTTTGTGTGCTTGATGCATAGCCTTTATTTTATTTGCACAAGTTCCTTTTGTATTTTATTTAGAAGATGGTTTTGCAGAGTAGAAACTAGTATCTTCATTTTGCTAATGAAGAAACTTAGCCCCTTAGAGGTAATGAAGCAAGTTACTGAAACTCGGGCATGGATCCATAGCCAGTAAGTGATAAATTTGGAATCACTGCTCTATCAACGGCCACACTTATTTATCAGCTGTATCTCTGGAGTAAAATGTATCTGATACTAAAAAATGAAAGTCCAATGAAAGCTTTTCTCTGATTGAGTCTTTCCATTTTTGCATGAAGTACTTAGTCTAGTCTTAAATTTGCAAGGACACATGTATCTGTTTGTGTATGTGTATGTAGCCAACCCTGTCTGTTGTCATCTACCTCACAATGTCTCTCCTTCCCTCTTCTCTCTTTCTTATTCAGAACTGGAAAGGGCAATTTTCTTTGGAAAATCAGTTCTCCCTGGATTGGAAATACAGGACAAGTGTTAAAGCACCAGCCTTGCACAACCCATCCTGGTTTTGATCCCCAGCGTTGCATCTGGTCTCCCAAACCTTGTCAGAATTTATCCCTGAACACAGAACCAGAAATAAGCCCCGAGTATTGCTGTGTGTGGTCCAAAAGTCATACAGAAAAAATTGCCAGAAAAGAATTAGTGATAGACCATGCAGGCCCCCATGCTGTGGACTGGAAGGAATTTGGGATCAGTTTGAGCAGAGAAGGAGAACATGACACTTCCTGATTTGAGAGGTTCTTACTCTGTCGTAGGCAAGTAGTACAGAAATAAACAGGGACTAGTTGGGGGGGAATGCTGGGGTGAGAGCACAGCATGTCCTTGGTTCTGCAGACAGATTTGGTTCCAAATGGAACACTCAGTGCCTCCTTTCTCCCCAGCATCTTGCTCAGGTCCCCGTAGAGGGAGGGTGACTTTTCATTTGGAACAATGCTAATGGAGTCATTCAGGTCAGAGTCTCTGAGATCAAATCTGTCACTCCCTTCTGCAGGCTCATTATTTCTACCTTCAGGCTCCAAGGAGACAGCAGAACACTAGAGGACAGGGGTGTTTCTTCCCAGGGCTGACCATCTTTACATACAAAGCACATATATGACTTCGGTCTCAAAAAAGTGAGGAATTTAGACCAAACCTTTTGTGTTAAAGAGGATGTTTAAATTCTTTGCATAGGTCCCTGAAACCCTGAAACGCCAAGTCCAGTCTAGTTCTGAATACTGGCTTAGTATTGTCACTTAACAACATGATGGGGAGTTTATCAGGCTGCATTTGGAATTACACCGCACATAGTTCTAATGGTTCAGTAATTTAAACAAAAGAGGGATATTATGTTGACTCGGCAATTTAAAATTATGCAAAGGCAGGATTTTGCCAGCTGGATGCATGGCCTCATTCAGGAACATACTTGACTGTGTGCAACAGGGACCACTAATCCATGGGGTAGCGAAAATGAGATTTAAAAAAGAAAAACCAGAAAACCACAACAAAAAAATAAGGGCAAAGTTCTCCAGAAACCAACGAGCGATCTCTAGTCGAAGAATTAGAGTTTCAGGTCGAGTCGGGTGCTCTGGTTATTTAAACAATATTTAGCAGCAAAGCAGCCATTCAAAGAGGAGAGACCACCTTCATTTAAGCCCAAAGGCAGGGGCATGAATTTTGGATTTATTGGACAGATATGTCCTTTCCTAATGATGTGGCTAAATTCTGTAACTTCCTGTTCAGGATCCCAGGGGAATGTTGACAATTTATTGCCCTAGTCTGATGAATATCTAGGTTGTTTTTTTTTCTCAGACATTCAAACTCAAATGTTTGCAGGGTTACCTAGCTACAGACTGACTGGGGATTTTAGTGAGCATAAAAATAAAGGAGGCAGCAATTTATTTTTCTATCATGTAAGTCCACAAGACTAATCATTTGGCTATTTTAATGACCTCAGTGTCCCCTATTCTTACACTAACAACCAAAGGTAATCTGGGGGGATGGTATGGGGATGACTGAACTCTGTCTTGCCAAATCTTTGTAATTTTCAATCTGAAGTATAGCACTGTAGCACTGTCGTCCCATTGTTCATCGATTTGCTCCATTGGGCACCATTAATGTCTCCATTGTGAGACTTGTTACTGTTTTTGGCATATCGAATATGCCATGGGTAGCTTGCCAGGCTCTGCCGTGTGGACAGGATACTCTCGGTAGCTTACCGGGCTCTCTGAGAGGGGTGGAGGAATCGAACCCAGTTTCGGCTGCATGCAAGGCAAACAACCTACCCGCTGTACTATTGCAATCTGGAGTATATTATAAATCTTCCAATATTCAAACACAGGCAGCAGACTAGTCAATTGAACTAACATTGTGCCTATCAGAGAAAATGTTTTGCTGCATCAGGTAGACCTAATGGGACTCTGGCTTTGATGTGGATCTGGAGGATCTTGGGTTCCCATGGTTTGCCCTGTGGGCTCCTTGTACTTTTCTGTCAGAGGAAGACTGTGCTTTGCTCCTCTGGCAGGAAGCTTTTGTATGTACTGGGAACACAGTAACTGGAATTAGAATTGCTTAGATCAGGTCTGGCTTGGATACCATACAATAGTGATCCTGACCAAGTGCAAGGCTTTCCAATCTGCACCTTTTGGGGCTGCAAATCAATGAAATATGAAAATTCTGGTCTTTTTCATGTCTTGGTGTTTTATTCGGTATTTAATGTGGAATAGATAGGGAGATGCAAAACTTTAGAATCTCTTCAGTGCTATAGTAAAAGGTACCTGGACTGCTGGTGAGAGACGTGGCTGTGTCCTATTAGAAAGCAAAGCTGACGTGGGATCTGGTCACCTTGTATAATCCATCTGAGCCTTGGTTCTAATTTGGAAAGACCAGGGTTCCATAGGGAAGGCAATAGAGTGAATGGCAGAAGGCAAAATCTGCCATCAAGTCACTACTCGGACAGCGTGTCCCTTTGTGGTATGGGTCAGTGATATAACCTTGGCTGCAGTGATCTACCAGTTTTAGCCTCTCCTGGAGTTTAAAATGCAGAATTTTAGAATATCTTAGACCCAAGGAAACAGAATTTATTCCCCCAATGATTTGTATATTGATATTAAATTGATAAGCATTAATGTAATCAAGGACTACATTAGTGGCCCAGAATGAGCAATATCATCATTAGAAAACTCTTTTGAAAGTGACTTCTTATGATTTCCCTAAAACTCACCCAATCAGCAATCTGGATATTAGAATGAGAACTATGAAGTTAAACAAAGCTTTACATTTTCATGATGTGTATAACTATTTATCCTATTTGAACTTATATTAGTTCCTTATCTCTAATGTAATTATATCAATATGCATATTGTTAGAGCATTTATTGCTAAAATCTAAGATCACTGTGTCACTGTATCACTGTCATCCCGTTGCTTATCGATTTGCTTGAGTGGGCACCAGTAATATCTTCATTGTGAGACTTGTTACTGTTTTTGGCATATCTAATACACCATGGCTAGCTTACCAGGCTCTGCCGTGCAGTTGAGATACTCTTGGTAGCTTGCCGGACTCTCCGAGAGGGGGGAAGGAATCGAACCCGGGTTGGCCACATGCAAGACAAATGCCCTGCCAGCTGTGCTATAGCTCCATCCCTAAAATCTAAGATATTAAACCAAATATTGTTAGGCATTATAATATAATATTCATGTACACAATGTGTAATAAAAAATGAAACATGAGAAATAGTATGCAATAATGAGTGGATAAGAAATGAGGAAAAATAGTATTTGGTATAGGTGTTTGTTTGGTACTTAGGGTATTTTGGTTTCAAGTCAGCAAGTTAACCATGGTAAAGTTAAGCAAAATGGGACTTATCAGAAGAATGAGCTGTAGGTCATAAGATGAAATTGAGAACAAAGTTAGTTTCTTATGCCTGGAAAGACTGTAGGGAGGGAGCTTCAGGGATCACAAATGCTAAGGATCTCTCCAGGGTATCTCTTTCAGGATTAATCACTTCTTCCAGCTACCCTTAGGTCATTCTACTCTGGGTCCAAAACATGGTAAAGAAACTCTCACAGCTTTGAGGCACCCCACAGACTCCTACGCATCTGAACTTTTCGGTACAGTGTGGGTGGAGGGTTTCTTGAATAAAAGTGTTAACAAAAACGAGGGCATAAGACCAGAGCATGCCAGTCACTGGATGCTCATTGCAGATATCTCTGGTTCCAGTAGTCTAACCTTGGACCTATCACAGAATGAGGACTCCCAGAGCAGCAAGCTGAAAGACAGACGCACGTTTGTTGGGGGAAAACCTGACTGTTCCCAGCCCCAGTGCAGCTATATAACTTTTCTTCCTATCCCAACTTGATGGCTTTGCTCTGGTGATATAGTAGTTTTGCCTTCCCACTCCTGGGAAAGCTGTTATGTTTCCTTTGAGAGAACACAACTTCTGCTTGCTCCTACTGAAGTCAGGACGTATAAAGCAAAGCAGAGGAGAATGGCAGTTTTATAAGGGATTATTTATGAAGAACAAAAAAGCAAAAAAGAGCACATGAATAAAATTTGCCACATTTTCTCCATACGTTCTTGGCTTTGATGAATATTTTGTTCACATGGGAACATTGCTATTACTTTGTCTCCTTTTGAGTCTACTAGGTAAGCACCAGGAAAAACATGACCCTTCTCTGTGTGTGTCTTTTCTCTCATGTGCTACTTTTCCCTCCTGCCTGGGTGTATGCCATGGTATCAACAGCTGGCTTATCTATGAGAATGAGATGAAGGTTTACTTAATGCAGGTGTGAGGAAGAGCCTCCTAATTGATTGTGCTCTCCCTGAGCCTAAAGAGGATGGGGTGCAAGATTTCAAGACCTGCCTATTAAGTGATCTAACCCCACGTGTTCTGTTTGCTCTCCAACATCTCAATGTCTCCTATGAACTCTGAGAGGTGAAAGCCCTGGATAAGAATTGCTACTAACCACTGAATACTTCCAGGTGAAGTTCTCAAATAAAATTAAAAGTAACATTGGCTTTCAAGCTGAAATTGTATGGAGTTCCTGCCTCAATGTTAAAGAGATGTTTAATCCATAATAGGAGGAAGGCTTGTGGTTTGCTTTGTTGATAATATAGGAGAGGTTCCTACTATAAAAGGATTTTCATTAAATTTTGTTGAGGTAAAAATGGAAAACATTTAGATTTCCCTCAAAATCTCTTAAATTTAAAAATAAGTTTAAATAAAAAATAAAAATAAGTTTAAAATAAGTTTACATATATGCAGCAATATGATATGTATAATAAGGCATATTATATTATGTGACATAGACTGTAGCCATATAATATGCAATTAATGTGAATATATATGCATTGTATGCATTGTATAATATAAATGTTTTTATGTAATATAGTGAATACACTGCTATATACAAGTAAATACATTAAGTATAATATATGTGAAAATTAGAAGTATATTCTTGTAACTATTAACATTTATAGTATATTATCTATTAGGAATACATATGAATTGTGCAATATTTTAAATTTTATACATATATGTGTAGCATCTATAGTCCACCTATGAGCAGTGACAAATATATTCAAAATGTAATCTTGCATAATTTTAATTATGTCATCAGATATGCCTGTTTTTGAAACCCCAGAACTTATGATATGTAGTAAATTTCCCTCTAACTTAAGGTTTGGCTATAGAGTAAAAGATATTAGAATTTTCTGCTTTTACTCCTGAAGAAAAGTATATTTTGAATTCAGCACTCTGGCATGATACTGGCTGGCTGCCTTTTTGTTTTCCCAAATGCTATGAATTTCAGTTTATGGAAATATTAGGCTTCAGTCCTGTTTGAAGTCTTCTTCTTTACCAATCTTAGTTTTGGACCTGCATAATCAGGTAGCTCAAGAAACGAAAGAAATGGTTGGTCTTCTGAAAATTCTTTAGGAATGACAGTTGTTTTGTATCCATTCAAAGGAAAACTGAGCACTCCTGGCAAATGGATGATATTTTAAATCCTCATAATTTATTTACTCTTATTTAACCATCATAAAAATTGTAGCCTATCAATTATACATGAAATTGAATATTAGAAGGCAGAGGGGGAACAGGCTGGCACGCATTTTTTTCAGCTTGGTCACCTCAAATTATAAACAAGTTAGTTCTGTATTTATGTTCCTCTGCAAAAATGCACATGCATATTACATATGTCAAATATTATGTAAATCAGCAGTTATCATCGCTGCACACACCATTTTCCTACAGACTCCAATTTGATTTCCATAAACAAGTGTTCCTCAAAAATGATGTTAGAATTTCCTTCTTCAATGACCTCCATCTAATTGAGTATATAGCATACTTTCTCTTTTTATTGTAGCTAAGAAGCAAGAGACCACAATGCAAATAAATTTCTTCTTCTTGCAGAAGATATTACAATGGGGGCATTTTTTTATTTGTTGGTATTTTTTCCCATTTAAATTATTCTGGAATGACTATAAAGAATTGAATTTTATTTTTGAGTGTGGTTCTTGGAAGCGTTTCCATTATAGTAAACTCATTCCTTGCATTTGGTCATTGAAAAGCAAATATTACAGGGGAGGTAGAGCTCAGATCAGCAAATGTAGAAAAACAAGTTGTATTGCCTATGAATTTTTCCACTTGCTTCTCTCTCTGACCTGTCTATAGAGCATTCCGAGAAAAGTCAACTGACAGCAGGATGAGTGCCTTCCCAAGCCCCAAATATGCACAATACTTTCTGTTATGACAGGATTCTCTTAATTGTCGTTTCAGGTTGTTCAGAATGACAGGACTAAAGCAGAAAACAAGAGTTTAATGGGGAATAAGAGTAGAGTTCATCACGGCTATTAAAAATTCTAATGACATGAAAGCCAATTATTGTGGCTTCAGGTGGTTATTCTGAATGCACTTAGGTACGTGACAGCTGAGGTAAACATTTCAGCCCCAGACAGCTCCATTAATTAATTACTGCTCAGGATTCTAAAGCTTGTTTTGATGCTTCAAGAGCCATGTGGAATACTTATAAGATACATATTCCAGACAAGTCCAGACAGGCAAACCTAGGTACTTTTCATGTGCTTGTTTGACATTTGTTTGAGTAAAACTCTAATTTTAAAATACCTTACTTTGTATTCCATTTACCCCCATGGAGAGATTTATATAGTAAAATCTATAGTGACCTAAAATAAAGAAAATAATGTGTCTGAAGAGGGCAGCCTTTCCACAATTTCTTGAAATTGATTCCTCTTAAATACACATTGTATGGAACAGCTAATCATGAGTGTATTTTAATGTTTGTAAATGTTTTTATACATACTGCACCTAAATTATGTTTGCTCAAAAATGGGCCCAATTTGTGTGTGTGTGTGTGTGTGTGTGTGTGTGTGTGTGCACGTAGTTTCTAAATGAGTGAAGTTGACTATTCATATTTAGAAGAGTAAAGTTTGTCTTTAATTAACTCATGAGATTTCTTTTTGGTAAATTAGTTCTGCATGAAGTTTTAAACTATAGTGACATTTTCCCTTATTGTAAGAATTGTGAAATCTGTACCCTCTCTCCCCCAATCTGGGAGAAGGGACAAGAACTAAGTTTATTTTCTATTTATTTTATGCCCACAGGAAGGATTAGCCACATGAAAATTTTCAGAAAGAGTCATGAAAGTGTTTGCTTGGCATCTTCTATTTAGTCACAGAGCAAAGACTTCAAAAGTTTTCCTCTTTTAAACAACCCTCATTCTGAAAAGTGCATGCCAAAGGTCTTTTGTACATGGCAGTTAGCATTGAGGGCAAGCTGGATCTATTATGTTGCCATGAAGAGTTCTATTTGCTACCCAAGGCCAAATGGTCAGATCAGAGTTTTGTCACAAGTGCCCCCGGTTGGTAGGCTCATTGAAGTTGAGAAACCATCTGGTGCTATTTTTGCAGGAGAGTACTTGGTTCTCCAACTGTGTTGTACCATGAGAGATGGAAAGAAATCTCAAAATGAAAATGCAAAACGGCAGTGTCTGGAGATATATCCTGCTTCTATTGGGGAATATTTTATTAATTTACTAAATTAAGGCACTGTGATCATTAAAAAGTTATTCATACTTGAGTTTCAGGCACACACAGTTCCAAATGTATTCTTATAGGCGAATGCTACTTAGGGTTACATATCTCTATATGGTGAAGGGAAGTCGGGGAAATAGAGGAATTTCTAATTTGATGGAAGATGGGTTCAACCATCCTGAATTTTTTCAAGTGCCACTACTCTCCTGAGTTTTAGAAATCTCAGAAGATGTATAGATTCCATATTGCACTAGTGCCTGAAAAGAAAATGAGCTTGGGGAGGTCTGACTCTTCTGGAGATTTTCTAGAATCGAGGGCAAATGGAATCTTACCATAAGGGCAGCTCCATTCTGCAAACTTGGATTTTAGTTAGTTTGTGGCTGGGTCTTTCCCACTTAACATTGTTCACTGAGTTGCATCATTAGCATGGAGATGCTTTGAAAATATATGAAGTAATATATGAATATGGATGCTTATAGATCAAGGAAATTTGACTTTAGTTCAACTATCCCAATTTATTGATGAGCACAAACAAGTTGGTTAATGTCATAAAATTAGCATCAGACTTAGAAGATTAATATACTTTTCCCAGGGCTGGAGAAATAGTATAGTAGGTACGACCCTTGAACAGCCAACCCAGGTTTATCTCTGGTACTCCTTGTGGTCCCATGAACCTGCCAGAAGTGATTCTTAAGTACAGAGTCAGGAGTAAACCCTGAGTATCACTGGGTGTGACTCCAAAATAAATAATAATAATAATAATAATATTAAGTAAAAAATCCTCTTTCCATATTTTTTCCATGTAACTTATGTGATAGGCAGTCTGCAAGAGGAGCCAATGATTCAGTTAGTCTTGTCTCCTGGTTTTCACACCGTGGTGTGATGATTCCACATTATATCATGATTGATTTATTTTGCCAACAATAATAGGACACTAATGGGCATAAAATTCTAGATGTTCTTTCTGTTTGGTTTTGGGCCACAGCTGGATGTGTTCAGGGTTACCCTTGCCTCTGCACACAGGAATCATTCCTAACAGGCTTGGGGAACCATATGGGATGCTGGGGATTGAACCTGGGTTGACTCCATGCAAGGCAAGTGCCTTACTCTATTATCTCTCTGACTTCCCAAAGTGTCTTCTTTTCCAAAGAATTGTTGCATGATATGGACCAACCCGTTCATTCCTAGAATGTTTTTCATACTGCAAATTATCACTTCTGGGATGAAGTAAAGGCTGGTGGAAGGTATAGCAAAAGAAACAAACTAATTTTCAATTTTCCATAAAACAAACAACCCCCCGCCCCGAAACTCAGAAAAAAAAAGAGCAGCAATTTTAAAACCTTCTATTCTAGAGGATTAGACCATGTTTGAAAATAAGGGTGTTGATTAAAGCATTCAGACTCTCAAGATTTCAAGCTAGGTCTTTGAGGATTTGGAATCAAACTGTTTATGTGAGCTAATATATGCATCAATTTCCATAGTTCATAATTTCTTTATGTATGCTCTATAGAAGACTAGCTCTCAATTATTGAATGATAGATTTTCAGTAATTAAGTACGTAAATAAGAGATTCAGTGAGAGTGGTAGAAAGTGTAGAAAGCAAAAGTTGGTAGAGCAGGAGGGGGCAAGAGAGAAATAGGACTATGAACAAATAATGTGGGAAACTAGACTGCAAAGATTAATGACTGGTTTGGAGGGCAGGAGTTTTGTTTTTGTTTTTGGTTGGCCACACCCAGTGGTGCTCAGGGTTTACCCCTAGCTCTGAACTGAGGGATCACTCCTCAGTCTGGGGACCCTCTGGAAGTGGACTGAATATGTATGAGTCAGCCAAGTGCAAGGATGAGAAGCAACCTGCCCCTCCACTCTACTTCCCTTTAGTCCCTTTTACACAAGTTTTAATTTTTTTGTTGCTTTTTTGTCACACCTAGCGATGTTCAGGAGTTACTCCTGGCTCTGCACTCAGGAATTACTCCTGACAGTGCTCAGGGGACCATATGGGATGTTGGGAATCGAACCGGGATGGGTCGCATGCAAGGCAAACGCCCTACCCGCTGTGCTATCTCTCCAGCCCCCCTTTTACAGAAGGTTTTAATGCCTTTCAGTTGCCTAAATGTCCAGTGATTCTCAACAGATAAGTTAGAACAAGGTCCTCTTTGTTGAACTTCCTGCTTTCTTGATACCTGGGCATTCCAGTGAGGGACAAGAACACTATAAAAATGCTTCCAGTCTGTAGCTCTAATCTGCCTCAAACCTATATTTAAAAATAAAGTTTGTTTGTTTGTTTGGGTTTTTTTTTTGCTTTTTGGGTCACAGCTGGCAATGCATAGGGGTCACTCCTGGTTCTCCACTCAGGAATTATCCCTGCAGTGCTCAGGAGACCATATGGGATGCTGGGAATCAAACCCGGGTCGGTCGCATGCAAGGCAAATGCCCTACCCGCTGTGTTATCACTCCAGCCTCTAAAAATAAAGTTTTATTGGAATACAACCATACCTATTCAAATGTATGCTGTGTGGCCACGCGACAGTGGCAAAGTTGAAGAAACCATGCAGCCCCCAAACTGATATTTATTGTATGCCCTATTATAGAAGCATTTTGCTTATTGCTGGCTTTGATCTTTTAGGTTATGTAGCACTTCCCGAAATTGATCCAAGAGCCAATTTTAATAGGCTATAGAGCAGGTCTGTTTTCTCTATAACACAGAATAAAGGAAAACTGATCATCTTAGCTTTGTTTATGGGCCTGTCTGTGCCCTCCCTCCCCTTAGCATCTCAGAAACTAAACTTCCTACACTGTGCTCTTTTGTAGCTGCTAGAGGAGGATTTCTGTTTCTTTTTTTTTTCTGAGACATGGAGTGGCAGATTGAGCCCAGTAGCTAAAGTGAATAAGTTCTTTTTTTGTAAGATACAGCGAGATCAAGTTGAGTTACAGAGAAAGCTGCATGATAACAGGAAGCTTATCATTTATTTACTGAGCATCCTGTTCGCCGTTTTTAGTCTTGTGCAGGAAGAGAACTGGAGGTTACCTTGGGCTCATGTCTTCAGAGACTCACAGTTCTGTCTCTTTGAAGAAAGTGACTGCAAGATATGTTAAATAATAGTGTGAACATTCAGGGACTTATTTTTTTTTTAAAGACCTAAAGCAGGAAAAAAATCCTGAATCTTTCTTTTCTATAATTCAGAATAATATCTTCTCTCTTAGGTATCATTATCAAGATATATGTTTTCTGCAGACTTGTACTTATATCTTGGTAAAAGAGGTATATAGTTTATGTGCTAGTAAAGAAAGTTATATTGCATATACATTATCCCAAAATTTAGCAGTAAAACCACAAAATGCTGAGGCTTTTGTGTATGTATGTACATATACAAAATATACACAAAATATGTGTATATTTTGCTTTTTGGGTCACACCCGACAATGCATAGGGGTTATTTCTGGATCTGCACTCAGAAGTTACTCCTGGTGGTGCTCAGGGGACCACATGGGATACTGGGAATCAACCTGGGTCAGCTGCATGCCAGACAAATGCCTTACCCACTGTGCTATCACTCTAGCCCCTTGTTGAGGATATTGAGGATAGGGAGTGAATACACTAGCAGATTGATTATGATTCAGGGTGTCTCATTGTCATAGTCAAACTATTAGCCAGATCTCTAGTCTCTGAAGACTTGACCAAAATCAAGGATGGGTTATTAATTTCATTTGTGTAAATTTAAATACCACATTCTAGGGACTCCCTATAGACTACATTGTAAGTCATCTGACAGTATGTACAATCCAGTGTTGTAAACATCATATCACTATTTCTACTATAATCTATTGGTGAAGCATATTGTTTCTATTATGTTAGGGAAGGGATTCCAAAACTGTTTGAATACTAGGAAGTAGGGGGTCATTTATAGGTCATTGTGGAACCTAAGTTATTCAGAGAGTCATATTTAGGAGAAGAAAACACTTATGTCATTCCTTGCTGCATTTAAAATCCAAGACTAGTGACTTGAATCCAAATCAACTCTGCCTACGCATGACAATTGCTAGTTTATAGAGCACTTTTTTCTTTTTTGTGAGAGATAAAAAGATAACCACCTTAGATAATTTACGTCTAGTTGAAATTACTCACTATAACTTTTTTTAAGAGTGAGACGATTTACTGATTTTGTCAGAAAATGTAGCATGACAATATATGATTTTTGTTTTATTTTGTGAATGGTGGCCTCATGCTGAGCACAGCCTGCATAGCCTGTTTACGGGCAGAAGAAATAGCACTCCTTGCAAAAGAGTTGTTTGCAAGTTAATCTCCTTCGTTGGACTGAAGATTCTTCAAGGGTTAGAATTGAGTCTCTTTGTTCATTTAACTCAAAATGAGTTTTTGAATATACTCCTTCAAAAGTGGTAATTCAAATATAGTGAGAATGTGGGGGAAACTGAATTCCTGTGCACTGTTGGTGGTGATAAAAATTGGTGCAACCATCCTGAAAAATGCTATGGAATTTTCTCAAGGAGCTATGGTCTGCTACACAATCCAGCAACCCACTTTGAGTATATATCCTAAGAATATGAGAACATTAATGCAATGTGTTAAATCTTCCTCTGTTGTCGATTTCAACTTTACTTACAATAGTTAAATATGGGAAAAGCCTATTGATCACATAAAGATGTTGGATATTTTTATAGTAAAATACTATTTAGAAATTTACAAAGAATTTTTTTTCTCTATATACAGCCTGGTGCCTCCCACCCCACAACCCCCAGTCTCTGCCATGTGGCAGAGTTTGGCAAGCTACCTGTGGCATATTCAATATGCCAAAAACAGTAACAACAAGTCTCAAAATGGAGACGTTACTCGGGCCGGGCCCGCTTGAGCAAATCGATGAACAACGGGACGACAGTGCTACAGTGCTACACAGCCTAGTGGAAGAAGCATGTAGAAATTATGCAAAACATAATAAGTCAAGTATTAGAAAGGAAAATTTTGGATGACCCTGCTTATGTGTGCAATAGAAGGGTATATGACATTGAGTAGACAAAATAAAAAGGATGAACCAGTGCACATTGATTATTAAACTAAGATTAGCTGAGGGGGAAAGGGTGTAAGGAATAGCAGCTATAAGGTTGTGGGTGTTTAAAAAACATTAACTTTAATACTGCTATATGAATAATAGTAAAACTGGTTTTAAAAAGCCAAAAAATGGCAAGAAAACTGCTTTTTTGTATGTACATTCAAATAAGGGACTTGAAAAATGTACAATAAAATAATATGAAAAATATCACTTCAGAGAGTAATAGGAGCTATGGAAAATTGTAATAAGGCTTTGGGAAAAAAGTGCCAGTAAGTGGCCTGGCATATGGTTCTTTGGGGCAGATTAGAGAAGAAAACACCTCTCTGGGGAGGATCTCATCCATTTTGTAATCCCCGTTGCTCATGGAGTGCTTTGAACATACTAAGTATTCAATAGAATGCTTATAAAGTTCAAGTGAAGAACCAAAGAACTAGCGAAGAAAATCCCCCAGAGCACCATTTTTATTTCAATGAACACATATAGTGTTTTAACTCCTCGTGTAAGACGGAGTCTGAATTATTCTACATCTGCGTTTTTGTAGGCAAAGCACTAAGACCTGGTTAGGGCTTCTTAAACAAGACTCATTTATTTCTCTACCAGCACTGGAGAATAAATAAAACCCAGAGACAAAGCCTATTGAACACACTAAATCAATCTTTAGTGCTTAATTGTATTGAGATTCTCACCTTTTAATTTATTTTTTTGCAAGGAGGCTAGCTTAGATTTATTTTATTTTACATATGTATTGGAATGTGTAGCTCGTCCAGTTTCAGATTTCGCAACTTCAGAAGGAAAACTGTGGAGATTTTGAATTGACTGAAAAACTAGAAACTAGGGCATGCTCCAGAGAGAGGTTAAATGCAACTGGGTGATTTAATGGAGAAACAAATGCCAAATGCCAAAGAAAGTTTAGCATTAAAAGAAGATGAAGAATATGTAAGCTGCTTGTCATGTGTCATAATGATCTGGGCTTTTATTGGAACTGAAAAAAATTTAGATCGGTTTTCAGGTAGTATCCTTTACTTAATTGTTAAGTGGTATTATGTGTCAGATCTCCTCCTCGACTGAGCTAGTTCAATCCAGAGTTCTGGTAATTTACTAAAATGAGGAATACTAGCCTATGATTATATTTATAAAGGATAAGAAGAATGGAGACTATTTCATACGTATTTCAGTGACAGATATATGTGGGCCAGAAAGGACAAATTGACATAGTAATTCATTGATGTGGGTTCCAGGATATCCCAGCTATAATGAGGAAATCAACCCCGCCTACCAGCATATATGTTAAAGAGACTGTAGAAATTAACCCTATGCCATTTTTTTCTTTCTTTTTTAAACTTAGTTTTGTGCCCTTTCCTCTTTATCAATTTTCTTAACATGGCTTCTACGAGTACTACTTGTGATTTTTTTTTAATTGAGTGGGGCAGCTACTTATAAAGCTATGGGGGTATTGCCTTTACTGTTCACACTCCAGTAATTTCTTGCTCTGGAAGAAAGGTCTTCTTTCCATACCGTGCTTCTTAAAAATGTTACTGCTGTCTAGGCTATTTGCTTTCTGAGTCTTGTTTCCTGCATGATTCATCCCTTTGGGGTTGGAAACATGATTTTCCATCGGAAATTAAAATCCCAAAAGTCATGCCTTCCATCCAAAGTTCAGTCTGTCTGAATAACCCATGTTAGTTCCTGGATTGAGTTTGTCAATGACTTCTTCTGCTAAGATGTTAAATACAGATGGCTAATTGGCACCTTCTAATTCAGTTGTTTTTTAAAATTTATCCTCCTTTAAATATGCTCATGGTTTAATGCAAAAAAAACTTCAGCTACTGAAAAATGTGCATGTTCCCAAAGTTTCTTGTCTTATGGTGATGGACAATTAGGCTGCAAGGAAGCTGGCCAAACTAAGGACTGTTAGGAGAGGAAGTATGCTGCTGACTCGCTGGCTTCAGTCTAGCCTCTGGCAGCTTCCCTCAATTATAAACTGCTATTGAATTGGGACTATCTTCCAGGTTTCTGTATAGCAGTGTTTCCTTTGTTTAACTGAATAGTCTGTAGAAAGGAAGTTGCTGAGTAACATTCTACGTCTTTTGTCATTAAAATGTCCTAGTCTTGTCCTTCTGAACTCTCTTAAGTATATCCACTTATAGAAGTAAAGTGTATTTCCACAACTCTTTCTTGTGTAAAATAGAGGGTAAAAACACTAAATCTGGTACAATTTCAGTTTAAGTATTTGTCTGACTTCTAGCTTCTCTGCCTTCCTTGGAAGATTGTCTCTCAAAGTTCTCTCAAAGTCACCTTTCTGGGTATTTCTGAGACATTTCATGCAATAAGGAACTTAGCCTATATTCTGAACTTCATACTCTCGTCTTTCAAATTTAGCATCTGGTATTTCCTATGAAGCTAAATTGAGAAACCATCCCATCTGCTACTCAAAAAACCTGGACCCCTCGCTCTATGCTTTCTAAAAATCACAGTGGTCATTGGTAATCTCAAATTCTACCTGGTTTGTCCTCACAAATGTCACTTTTAAGCTGGACTGATAGTACAGTGGGTATGATGCTTGCCTTGCATATGGCTAGCCTGGGTCCAGTCCCTGGCAATGTATACAATTCCCAAAGCTCTGCCAGGAATGATCCCTGAGCACAGAGCACAGAGCCAGAACTAAGCTTTGAGCATCTGTAAAAAACTAAGGCTCGCCGAGGGGCGCGCGCACTCGTGGGCTCTCTGGGCGGCTCTGTCTCACCGCCTGCGATCGGTGCCCCGGAACCGCTGTGTGTGCTGTCGGTCAGGGGCAGGCGACGGAAGGAAGAAGGCCAAACTGGTTGCTCAATCAGTTTATTTCATTCTCTCTCTATTCTTCTCTCCCGGCTTTGGATTTCTCTCTGGATCTGTGGATATGGCACCCAACCCACTTACAGCCTAGTTAAATCGCCCCAGCACGAGGGGGTTGGTGTGTACACATAGGAGTGGTCACCATCAATAAGGTTGAGGTTCCTTTCCCTTAGGGGATGCTTCTCCTAGGACTTAATTCTCTTTCAGCAGGAGGATCCACCCAAGGGCGGAGTCCCATGAGTGTGTTTCTCTTCTCCTCAGCCAGCAAACATATAAGAATTCATAATATTAATCATTTTGTATGGACACAATAAGAGATGCATTAAAGCTTATAGAATAGCTCTCCTGGGGCCATCTCAATCTCAGACTACAGTGTTTCCTATCCCTAGCAGGGTCCTAGTATCGTCATTACTTTAGGATCATGATAGCATTTGTCTATGATCAACCTCTTAACTTATAGTTAAGAATTAGGCACTTTGGCCAGGCCCATTTCAATGGCAGGGTAGCATACAACTCACCGCTTGCCCTGGATCCATCCCATCCCTCGTCGGGACCCTGCTTTTTGGGGTGCTAGGAACTGAGGGCCACTGAGGCTTAAGTGGAGAAAGCAGATGCCCGGGAGGGAATAATATTCGAGGCCAATTAAATCCCAGGTTACAAAAGCATAATATTGTCTTCTCGTGTCCATACAAAAAGGACATTGCTCTAAAGTAAATTATTCAAAAGGCACAAGAAGAGGAGAAAGGCAATATTAACTTATATAATATAAATTCAGTATCCTAGGTAGGTCTGACCTTACAAATTAGCAGAGTCAGATTAAGGGAAAACCGCAGATGAACTGTTTTGGGTAAGAGAGCATGGAAAAGTGATTATAGCTAAGCAAAGGGATGGGAGAGATTTGGGAACACCTTGATGGGTGTGACTGGGGTAAGCCTAAACTCCGGGAAAAACCGGGACAAGCTACTCATGGCAAGGGGGAGAGGACAAAGTAATGCCATCCTACAGCATCTCCTGGTGTGGATCCCAAACTAACTAATCTCTATCTCTATCATCTCTATCTCTATTTCTATCTATTTACTATCTATCTATCTATCTATCTATCTATCTATCTATCTATCTATCTATCTATCTATCTATCTATCTATCTATCATCTATCTATCCAAAGTGTCCATGTTAGTGGTCACAGGTCTGTTTCAGTAGTAGAGCACAAGCTCTGCATGTGTGAGGCTAGGTTTTATTTTTTCCCTGGCACTCTCAGGGAGGGTATAGGATCCCAGATGCTCTGCATTTTCCCATAACCTTGTGGAATTTAGTTTAAAAGGAAGCTGCATTTAGAAGGCAATTATAGGACTGTGATATGTTTTGAAAAGGAGTAAGTACAGATGTACTGAGATTATAAGAAGGACAATAACCTTTTCCTGAAATTCAGTGAAGGTTATCCAAGGACAAGCATAGGTGTTTAAACTGAAACCCTTACTTAACTATTTAATTGGCTGTGGTGGTTCAAGGCACAATCTATAGCCGTAGATTAAAAATCAGATTCTTTTTTTCCCCAAGCATCTTTCCACAATTTTCTGAAATATTTCTCTAGAGTTTGAGAGTTCATTATATCTATTTAGAGAAAACAGCTACAAATAATATACGTAGGTTTTCACCTTATATTTGTCTGTCAATGAGTGTATTTGACAGGAGAAAATTCCACTGGTACTATTATGAGCTTTAAAAATGGTTTTGCTCCTAAGATTTAATGTGAATCAATTGTAGAACCTCTTAATAATGCAAATTACTGGATCCCACTCCTGAGGATTTGTAAATTTGTAAGGTCAGAGGATTTACACATAAACCCACATGGCTAGTGTCTTTCTGGATTTTCCTTTGATTAGTCACTGATTGTAAAGGCTATAATAGGAGGGAAATGAGAATATGAACAAAGGTCTGGCTTTCTAGGTAAGCTAATTTTTATCTAAACTGAAATGCAAGCCATGTCCTTTGGCTCATTTATTAAGAAATGAAATTGAATTTTGTGTTTTGTTTTGGAGGCTGGTGTTTTAATCCATTGAAGCTGTGGCACAATTCTCAACATAGACAAGTCTTTACATGTGGTGATTAATGCTTATTGGTTGTCTTTCTTACCTTATAAAAGTATTCTTAACACTAGAAAGGACATGACTTATGTGATTAGCAATAGACTGCAATTATAATTATAAAGATAGATATATTTGTGTCAATGCTAAAATGTGCTGTGACCTTTAAGAAAAAGTGAGGCATAGTCATGGAAGTATTATGGTGCTTATCAAGAGGAAATAGATATGCATTTTATATTGAGTTATAATGAGTTCAAATCCATAAGTGTTTATATTTTGCACATCCTACTTCAAGGCTCATTAATCATTTCGGTTGTAAGCAACAGGCTACGGGCTACACGTCTCTTTCCTTTGATTATGTTTTGAATGTCAGTGTTCATAACTCTATTTTGATTACTGAAATCTTGATTTAAAAATTAAGGTTCTTAAGAAGTTAAGAGATAGAAACATTGGTGAAAATGGGGTGAAATAATCACCTTTGCTCACTCTTGGTAAAAAGATAAATTGCGCTATTATGGAAAATGGTATAGAGTTTCCTCAAAAATTAAAACCAGAGCACCATATGATCCAGCAATTCTACTTCTGAAAATATTGTTAAAGGAAATAAAAACAGAGTGTTTTAAGAGGAATCTGCATATTTGTGTTTATTGTAGGTTTATTCAGAAGAGTTAGAATGTGGAAGCAATATATTTATCAATGAATGAGTTGATAAAGAAGATTTACTTTTAAAAATAAAATAGTATTCCATTGTTTGTACACTCACAAACACTAGAACATTATTCATTCACAAGAAAGATGGATGCCTATCATTTGTGACAATAGGCAATAACAGATAGACCTTGGGGGAATTACTCTAAGTATTGTAAGTCAGAAGAGGACAATTTCTGTATGACATCACATCTATCTGTAATCTAAATTAAAGAGATGCATAAAAACAGGAAAGAATGGTGGTAACCAAGGAATGGGCAGAGGGGAATCAGGCAGATGTTAATTCAGGGTACAAAATTGCAGCTAGTAGAAAAATGAGTCCTGAAGATTGGATTTTTATGCTCAGTGTAGAGATTATAGACAAGAGAACCAAATTTTAATCTTGCAAATCGCTAAGACACTAGATTTTAAATGTTCTCACTATAAAAATGAAATGGTATCCATGCAACATAGAAGAGGTATTATGAAAAAAAAGAAGAGGTATTATGAACAATGGTATTCATATGTGTGAATTTTATCTAAATTTTTAAAAAACTAAACTGAGGTCAGGATGATAGCTCAGAGAGAGAAAAAAACAAGATATGCATGTGTTAATCATGTATTGTGTCATGTATTTTGCCAGGACTGGTGCAATAGCACTGCAGGTAGGGGGTTTGCCTTGCTCACAGCTGACCCACGTTCAATTTCTCCATTCCTCTCGGAGAGCCGGGCAAGCTACCAAGAGTATCCCGCCCATATGGCAGAGCCTGGCAGGCTACCCATGGCGTATTTGATATGCCAAAAACAGTAACAACGAGTCTCACAATGGAGACGTTACTGGTGCTTGCTCGAACAAATCGATGAACAATGCGACGGCAGTGCTACAGTGGTGCAATTATGCCAGGCATAACATAACCACTCTCTTCTTCAGCACTGCTGGTTGTGTACCTCATGACCCCCAACACCATTGGATCTAAGCAATGAAGCCCCATCTTTGGGCAAATTTTGCCAGCAGTGTCCCTTGGAATATCTAGCATTGTTGGGAGGCCACTCTTTATATATTAAAAATAAACAAGTTTCTGTAGGACTGCAACCCAATCAAAAATAGCTTCATAGTGTATCTCATCGTGATTCAATAAAAAATGAAACATAAATAAACAAGTTTAATTTTATGCTACTAAATATAAATTACCATTGCAATTTGCAAAGCCAATACTATGCCTTAAAACAATTTGGATGATATTCTCATGACAACCTCAAGACACCATGCCTCGAAATTAGACTGATAGTAAATTTAATGATCTATGAATTAAAGAAACTTGGAGAGACTCTTCTGAAGCTCAAATTGTTAAACTGGAAAACTAAGTGATAGCCAATTCCTAACATTTTAAGGAAGATAGGCTGTGCAAAAATATTCAGGATCATTTTGTTTTGGGAGCACACCTGGCAGTGCTCAGGGTTTAACCCTGGGTCTGTGCTCACAGATTACTCTCAGCAAGGCATGGGGGATCATACGGGGTACTGGAATCAAACCTAGTTCTGCTACAATTCAAGGTAAGCACCTTACCCACTATACTATGGTTCTGGCCCTTCTGCAGAAATATTCAGGCAAGGCCCTAATTTGCATTATCACCATTGCTAACAAACATGGTTTAGAAAGTTTCTTTGTCATTTTAAATATAAAATATTGATTGAAACGGATCTAGTCTCTTCATAGTAATTCAATATTGCCACTCTAATCAGTCATATTTATGTGCTTTTTAAGTGCATATTAATGTGATTGAATGGATTTGGGACCAGACAGGGGAAAAATGGGACCATCTAATTTCATCTTAATACATAATTGAAAAATTAACACCATGGAAATCGCATGGCCATTCAGTGACTATGTTTGATATAACTGGAGTTTATTTTTATTGCTTCTCATTGTGAATATGTGAATAAGCATTCAGTTTAAATTTCAACTACATCCCTGGTAATCTTCCTTTATCCAAGTTGAAAGCTTGGGTACTTCTCCAATCCATTGCTAACGGGTCTAATTCCATTTACCTCCTTGGGACAAGAGAAACTGGAGAGCTTGAGAGTTGATCCTCACCCTGCAGTCTTAGATTGGCAGATGCTTGAGGGGATGAATTGAGGAGGCAGAGCACTGATTTAGCTATGTGCCAACCTCCCTTGGCAGAGATTCAGGAAAGCTGTCAGAATCAGGAAAGGCCAGCACAGAGTTAGAGGAGAATCCTGAAAGGCAGATGGAATGCAATAATCGTGAATGCAGGAGTTGGCAATACAATATTGGTTGATTGATCATTTTTCAAATATACTAGTCACTTTTATATCTTCTTGCCTGTATCATTCTGTTTCCTCTGACTGAAGCATTCACATGGTTCTAAGAAATTGGAGTTTTGTAACTTGAATCATAAGTTGGATGAGTTAGCAGACAGTAGCAGACAGAATACATTAATGTGCTGTATAATAAAATAACATATGATTATATTCTGTTATAATAAAAATGAGGGCTTAGTGGATATTAGCAGACTGAAACTGTTCAAATGCTTAGTGAGATCAGCCTTAGCAGTGAGATCTGTTCTTTTGACCTTTTTCCTCATGGTCACAAATCGGTTGCTCTAGCTCTGTGTAACATGTCTGCCTTTAGAAAGGAGAACCATGGGGCAAGTAATATATATATATATGTATATATATGTATATATATACATATATATATATGTGTGTGTGTGTGTGTGTATGTGTGTGGTGTATGTGTGTGTGTATATTTTAAATCAGAAAGGCAAAGGGCTTTCCAGAACTACCTCCCCGAAGAATTAGGCTTGCATCTCATTGTCAGAGTTAGCAGGAAATAATGCTGATAAAGCAAGTACATAGTTTTTCTAGACCTCATGGTAGAGAGATAGAAATGTGGCAGGGGTGGGCGGCGGGGGAAGAAACAAGGAGGGAGAGAAGGTGGGAAAGGGTTTAAAACGTTTGAAGTGGGAAAGTCAAGGGCTATTCTGTGGCATCTTGTAAGTTGGGGAAGTAGTGGCATTGATATTGTTAGTTCTTTCGAAGACTAGGTATCATTTTATTATAATAATTGTCAATGGTCAAATTGCCTCACATATTGAATATTCGTATACCAGTTTTGCATCACATGGAAACTTATAACATTGGGTCGCATTTTCTGCTTTTGAATGGTGCCTTATGTTTACATAGTATTTTCTGTATGAAGGTCTTCACATCTAGATTTGATTGTTTGAGGATTCTCCTGCCACAAAAGTTCTTATTCTAGTCTCCTAGAGGAGAAAGTTGAGACAGACTGTACTTGTTTTTGTACCAGGTTGAACAACAAGTACAAACTGAGAAGTAGATCTGGGTGTTTTATACCTGGAGTTTATGTTATTGTACTGGCCGATGATAACAGATTTTAATGAATTAAAACATAAAGATCAGACAGCCTAATATGTGTTCATTTTTTTTTGTGCTTTATTCAGTAGACACAGAGCAAGTCATTTGCTTTGATACTTCTCAAGTATATTAGACTATGAGATAGCATGAAGTACTTTTTTCCTTCCTTTATTTCAGAGATCTTCAGCAAGCAAGTCTTCAAGTACTCCTTCCTACAGCAGATGGTCCGGTTCACAGCCCCATCAGGTAAAAAGATCTTTTTTTGAGAAACTTGACATCTCTTTTGTGAAGTTTGCTTTATCTTACGATTATTTCATTACAAGGTAAACGTGGACGATTTGGGCACTTGATATATTCTCATTTCATACCAAACGCCGGTCCCATTCCCTATGACTTGTTTTCTGTATCTTGGGTTTTCTAGTCAGGGCTCAGTGAGGGAAATAATGAGAGGAAAATGTTGAAAGGGCCACGTTCCAAGTCCTCAGTGGTTAGCTGATTAAACCAATTTAGCAATTATTGGAAGTGACTTTGCCTTCTAATTTTCTTCAACCTAAGATTGCCCCTTCTGTCTCTCTTATTCCAGGGAGTCTTGTTTGTCCCAATGTGTATGGCACATGGTGTCTCTCTAGAGTGTACAACCAATACATCAGAAAGCATGCTAAGATGACAAAGAATCACCTTTGGGCCTAGTCACTCGGGGTGATTTAATAACACTGAACATTATTTAACCTCTTTAGTCAAAGGTAAGCCTGCTGAGTGCTGCCATGTCTCTAGGTGTAAACAAAGTAGAGTCTTTCCTGTTGAGGAACAGTCTGTACACTCTGCTACAACCCCATGACCACATGGGCTTCTTCTTACAGCAGCATATGGTGAGAGCTATCTTTGGACTCTGAGATCTAGGTAGGACTTGTGTTCAGATTTCCTACTAGCCAGAAAACCTAGAGGAAATCTCCTATTCATCTTTTGCTTTCTTAGTCAGAATTTTCATTCAGATGGCTTAAGTCATTTACACTGGTTATGATAATTATGAGCAGGAAGGTGAATAAATAGTTTTCATTCACAATCTTCCTCCCCATTTTTTTGACTCTGTGTACAAATTTATCATTAATAGTAATTTTCTCTAACAGCCTAATGCAAGAGCTCTTTTTCTCTCCCCTTCTTTAATCTCATTTCCCCACAATTACCAGTTAGTGTATATAAAATGAAATGATGTCAAAAAGTGATAAAAATAAACTCTCCCTTTATGCAATATTTTAGATTGGCAAAATTTGAGGTGATAACTGTTCTTCCACCAATTTGCCTGGAAGGTTGTGTCTCTATAAATGTGGTCTAATAGCTGAGGTGGCACATAGAGAGGGGACAGTGACTTGGTTTAAGAGGAGTTGCTTTGAAAATCCAGGATGGGGAGCTCGAGATACAGTACAGCTTGTAGGGCACTTGCCTTGCACACAGTTAACCTGGATTCAATTCTCAGCACTCCATATGGTCTCCCGAGCCTTGCTGGGAGTGATTCTGAGCTCAGAGACAGGAGTTAACCTTGAGCAGAGACAGGTGTGGCCCACCCTCAAATAAATTTTTTAAAATCCAGGGTTTTTTTTTTTACTAAACTGTAGGCCTATTCTCAAAATACATGTGGGGTTATGATTTTCTGATTCTGCTTGAAGGATTTCTAGAGACCTACAGAAAATCATCTACACATACTTACCCAGAAAGAAAAAGACTATGGAACTATTCTAATCTAATCTTCACTGTCTAAGGAAAGCAAGATTCAGAGATAATATTATCTAAGATGATATGAATTTAGTTGGTCTTGGACTCGAGAGTTTTTCTCCTTAGAACTTTTAAATTTATATATAACTTCCAAGAGAAACACTGTAATGTACTAATTTTTCAACATTGCTAGTCCTGGCAGACTTTTTATGCAGTATGCAATGAGTTGAAAAAAATGAACATCAGATAGTATTTGGAACAATCCTTGGTTCTGAGAATTCTTTTAATTTGCTATTGTAACCTGGGAATTATAGATAGAAACAATTTAGTTTTTAATATCTTTGGCAGATTAACATGGCTAACATTTGAGATATCTATATGTATATGTACATATATATACACATACATTTTTCTTTGAATTGTTTTACTTTGAATTGTCTTATATATAAATTCCAAAGTGGAAGAAGAACAGAAGAGGTATTCCGTTTTACCTATTCATCCTTTCATATTTTGCAATAAATCTGGCTATGTAGGAGATCTTCAATATTAGCAGTACCTTTTTGATTTGGGGATATAACAGTGAAACTAGTATTGCTGCTTCTCTTGTATTAGGGGTTCTTTTGAGTTCTGAGTGAAAGGAGTGCCATACATTTTAGAATCTGTATCTTTTCTCGCTCATGTTTGTTGTGTTGGCCCCTTACCCATTTACTTTCTGATGGGCTCTCCATGCCCATTCTTTAACATTGAGTTGTTAATGGACCATATGTAGGTTCTATCAAGGGGACGTATTGTTGTCATATTGGAAAGAGAGAGAGAAGAAGAAAGAAAACTAAGATACATTTCTTGTCTGATTGCTTGGAACAGTTGGTTTCCATGGTCTGAATCTCTGTTTGGATTCAGTTTTATGAACAGCCTTGTTTTCAGAATCTAGTATAATTGTCCCTTCCCCTGCCTCTCTCCCTCAACTTCAGAGACCTTTCAACTTCTCTAACTCTATGTAATTTGGTTTATTAGCTCTCTCAACACTATGATAACTTGTTCTCTGTGTTAAATACCTTCTCTGGTTTTCCCACTGACACCTACTATGGTGTGATGAACTTCATTCTTTTGTTTCTATAGAAAGAGTTTTTTAAGTTTATAAATATTATGTGACTATTTTTAGACTCAGTAGACTTGCAGCTGCTGAAAATATAAAGATTTATTCTTTTGAGTTAGCTTGGTGGGTGGTAATCCTTTTTCACTCCTATCCCATACAGAATAATTCTTCTTTGTGACTTACGCTTTAATCCTTCCTTTAAAAATTTGTATTTATTACAAAAACCTTTGTCTGTTGGATTTGTAGTGTAATTGCTTATTGGCTGCAGCTTTTGGAAGTACCTACATCAATCCTCAGCTCGAGGTTGAGAGTACAAGTACAACTGAAGACTTGATTCCAGTTTTGTGTCTTCAGTTCTGTCTTGGATTCCAGCTTCGTGCCTTCCTCTGTTTTTTGGCAGTACAAGAACTCTGAGCAAACAAATTACCATAGATTTATGTTTCCTAAGAAATAGTGAGGGAATAAAAATGTCCCTGAGAAATCTTTAAAAAAAAAGAAAATGTGGGGGAAATCTAGGAGAAAATATTAGGAAAAAAGGAAACTTCTCATGGATTTATATTTACCTAGAATTTAAGTGAATCTTATTCTATTTGCTTTTGAATCCTAGTTGACAATTTCAGATAGACACGAGCTGATACTGTACTGTAATAAATCTTCACATAGGAACTACACATTTGTGAATCAATGTCGTTACCCTTATTTCATTATCATAATACTTAATATTTATTGAATTCTTGCTATGTAGTGCCTGCCTTCTAGTTTGTCTATATGCACTACCTCATTTAATTCCTTTAATATTTTAGGAGGGATGTGATATTTTATAACAGGGAACTGACAACTCAGACATGTAGTAATTTGTCCACCTCAGAGTTTGTTTTATTAGAATTTTTCACGAAAAATTTTAGTCGAATTTAAGGCCATTAAGACCCTTTTAAATGAATAGTTCTATTTTGGACTAAGCAAACCAACATTTCCAAACCAAGACTTTGATAATTATTTTGCATAAATAATTTTCTTTTTTTGATGTCTATTTAAGCACAGATAAGTCTATTTACAAACAAACCATTTTGAAAACATATGCTTTAATTTATTAGTAATTCTTATTTTAAAATGTGTCATGCAATGTTTTATTTGGATTAACTTGAAAACCCTCTTTTGCAGAAGATGACCTGGGCCACACCCAGCAGTACTCAGGACTTACTTCTTGCTCTATGCTTAGGAATCATTTCTGGCAGTAGTGAGGGGTTGACCATATGCATTACCAAGGACTGTACAATTCAGAATTGGCTACATGCAAGGCAAGCGCTTTAATCCAAGTGATATGTGTTTGACCCCGAAAAACCTCATCTTTTTCAAAACTGATTTGGCTGCACGCAAGACAAGTCCCCTTCCTGGTATACAAAAAGCTCATTTTATTAAAAATTAAAAAGAAATAATCTCCTTCAGGTATGTAGCTTCTAAGAAGGGAACATGGAATTTTATATGCTTAGACATGTCTGCAAAAGAAAAGTCATGAGTTTAAATAAATGAGACAGAATGATGAGAATGGTGAATTGCACCTTTAAATTCCAAATACAAAAAGATAAACAAAATTTGTGGTGTTATCCACATTCATATTTAGAAAAGTTTCAAATATCCACTCTTATTCTCCTTCTTATTCAGGAAAAATGTGCATATTTAATAGCTATTTTATTGTGGTTTGGAAAAGTTTTTCCTGTGGTTAACTGGTAGCAATCTCAGTATTGAAATCTATATTACATTTTAATCAATAATTATCATTCAGTTGATTAATGCCTCTTTAGCCTGTTAGTAAGATGTTTAGAATCCTCAGTAGGTAAGGTCATTATTGCTAAAAGGCAACGGCCAGTAAATGAGGCTGGAGAGATAGCACAGCAGGTAGGGCGTTTGCCTTGCACAAAGCCGACCCAGGTTCGATTCCTCCGCCCCTCTCGGACAGCCCTGGAGGCTACCGAGAGTATCTCACTTGCATGGCAGAGCCTGGCAAGCTACCCGTAGCATATTCTATATGCCAAAAACAGTAACAGCAAGTCTCACAATGGAGACATTACAGGTGCCTGCTCGAGCAAATCGATGAGCAATGGGATGACAGTGATACAGTGATACATACCCATAACATGATGTATATATATGTCTATGTATATATGTATACTCCTTAACATAATATATGTAAATATGTATGCATTATATATAACATATATATTATGTTAAGATGTGAGGATTTACTCAAAAAGTATGCTAGTGTCATTCTCTCTGTTCTATCCTATTTATCTGTGTCTGTTAGTAAACTTTATTATTTCAATGAATAAAGAAGTTTGTGTTTATCTAAGTCTGTTATCATGCTCATTAGTCTAATATTATATGACAATACATATTATCCGTTGCTACCTGAGGTTGCACACAGCTTTAGAAAAAACAAAAGACCACCTAAGTTAGAGGGGTTGTTGTTGGGAGGTGATTAGGATTGGTTTGGGGCTTTTTTGTGTGATTTGCTGGAGAGTTAAGGAAGTACAGTTTGTTTTGCACTGATTACTTTGAGGAATTAGGGATAATTCTGTGATGTTATCATATTAATTCTATGCAGAAAAAGGGAGAAAAGAAGTGAGGTTAAAGAAGTAAAGTGATAAAGAAGTAGTCCTTCCTGTTACCTTGGAAAGATGAATGTTTTGTCACGTTTGTGATTTGGATAGGGTTTTGTTTTAGTCTAATTATAAATAGACAGTGGTCTTGTTTACATTTTATTCAATTAGGGTTGGAAGTAAGCTTTTAAATCTGATGTTGGTGTTCTACACACTGCTTTTCTTAAATAGGGAACTCCTTGTTCTAAGAGCTAATGACAAGTCATCTACTTTAGATGGCTATACACATAAACACACAATTTATATAACTATTTATGTAAAGTAAAAGGACAGCACCATATTCTCTAATCTTTGCGTTCATCTGATGAAAGCACTCAGATATTTGAGAATCTGACCAGAAAACAAAGTGGCAATATTCTTAACTAGACTTGACATCCACTTGACACCCTAGTGTCATAGGATGTTATAAATCGAGAGATCAGGGAAAGTTCACAGTACCAATTCTTAATGCATTTGCAAACTGTCATGGCCCATTTACAGTTCTTTAAGGAATAAGGGAAACTGTGCAAAAGCAAACTTGACATATTATAAAGCCTTCCAAATTTGAGCTTGCTTCAGAAATGAATTATTTAGAGTGTTGGAAATTAGGGTCTGATTAAATGAAATGTCTGGTTCATGCAAGCTTGTGCCCAAAGGTGTCATACAAACAAATCTGTTCCTCCTGGTACTAACACTTTTGTCTTCTCTCTTTGGAGCTTGCCTCACCTTCTAATTCACTTTTAACCAGTGGAGGATGGTGAAATGATACTTACAGACTTCCAAACCTAAGTAAAGCAAGTTGCAGTTTAAGTTTTATGTTCTTGGAATGCTTACTCTTAGAGAAGTTACTACTGTCTTGATGCCCTACTGTTCTGAGAAGGCCATGTTGTATAAAAGTTCTGGGGCGAGATAGCATGATATAAAGAGAGATACTTAGCAAGTCCCTAACTTCTCGAGTTATACTAGCAGGTGTATTGTATCTCTGATACCTTCAGAGGATTTTAACCCTAGTCATCAGCTGACTGTGATTATACAAAAGTTCAAGTATAACCAACCATTTGAACTTACCTGGTAGATTGTATCCATAGCAATGCTAGGAATGTGTTTGCATTTAAAAACTTAGTTAGGGGCTGGAGCAATAGCAGAGCAGATAGGGCGTTTGCCTTGCACGCAACCGACCTGGGTTTGATTCCCAGCATCCCAAATGGTCCCCAGAGCACCACCAGGAGTAATTCTTGAGATGCAGAGCCAGGAGTAACCCCTTAGCATTACTGGGTGTGACCCAAAAAGCAAAAAAAAAAAAGGTTCAGTTATACTGATTTTAATGAACTGTTACCCATTTGCATTAATCATGCCTCATGTAAAAATTAATACTATTTAGAGCTTTAAAAAGCTAGACAGAAGTTGCCCCATTCTCTTATCATTATTAATGTGCTGAGCATATCTTTCTAGGCACAACAATTTGTATTCATTTAAGTTTGAATTCGTTGCTAATCTCTGATTCTAAGGTTTAAGACCCCCAGATCACGAGCTGCACTCTTCTCATAGGATGTGTACTTGTTGGGACATAGTGGAGGAATGTCAAGGTCACTTATGATCTTAGACATTAGAAAACCAATGTATTAGTCTCTAGTTTTTATTGCCTGATGGGGTAATACAGAAAGTCCTTGTGTTAAAGGCAGTACAGTTACAAGATGGCAGAGATTCCTCCAAAATGAATTTATGAGTGAGAGGCAGAGTATAAATCATTGACAAGGTAGTAGCACAAAACAGAATCAAGCACTGATGTTCTTAGGGGTTGAAGCTAACCTGTCTCTGTAGTGATTAAAACAAGAATATTTTAATGCTGAATAGAGATTATATCAACTCAGGTCATTCAAAATAAACTTGAGATTTAAATGAAAATAATGTGATCTTTGTATAAACAGAGTTTAAGATAGGATTTCTGATCTCTCTCTAATTAAATTTCTCTTCCCAAGTCCCTCAGTATAGAAATTCTGGCAACAGCACTGTTTATTTACTTGGATAATTTGAGAGCACTTGACACTCAAATTATTCTCAAATCAAGTTGTTTTTCTTTTATTTTTCAAAGTAATTTAATAGGAAGCTGCTTATAAAATAATTTATTAGAGGACTTAAATATTTATTCAATGTAATAGCAAGACATTTAAGTATATTTTACTATAAAGATGCTTGTTATGAATTTTCTACATATACATGAAAGTTGAGAAAATATTACAATTAACTCAGTCTACCCATCTTACCACCCACAATGACTATTGGCATATGGGGGATTTTTTAAACAGACGTTTTTGGCGACATAAAATTTTATTTTGTTATAATCATCTTTTTAAAGATGATTATAATTACCCAATGCCTAGCTTTCAAAAATAGACCTGAATTTTCAGTAAACATATGTGCCTTGTGGTCATGATTGTATCTTCCATATTTATTTACAAATTTGTTCTAGCAATAACTTTGGAATGCTTTACTAAAAGCCAGAAATATAGTACAGAGTTAAAGTCATCCTTATTTTGCATGGAGCCAACCTCAGTTCAATCTCAAGCACTTTATATGGTCTTCCAAGCACTAGCAGGATTGACCCCTGAGTGCAGAGCCAGGAGTACCACTGAGCATTGTCAGAAGTGGACCAACCCTATCCCCCTAAAAAAGATTACTTTGTTAGAAAACTTATTTGTAGGCTTGCTCTGGTTATGTACTCTTGGTGAAAATTGGTGTTGTCTCAATAGAAAATAAGATAAAGAATCCTAAAATATTAGAAATACTACTACTAAATGGTCGATAAAATGTATTACCCAAGGGAAACAAACTCTTGAGTATATCTAGACCCCTTCATATTCATTGCACTATTATTTGTAATAGCCAATATATGGAAATAAATTGTGTTTATCATGGGTGTGTTTATCATGCTTGAATGAGTGACACATTTTTTTGGTCATTATAGAAGAAGGAAATCTTGTCATTTGTGACAATATAAAATAGACCTTGAAGGCATTATGGAATTGATAATCTAGAAGGTGGACTGAGATGATCTCATCATCTATTACCATAAATCAATTTTAATGAGGGCTGTCATGATAATACTATGGATCAGCATTATCCACATTATGCCTTGCATGCAGCCATTTCTTGCATCCCATATGTTCCCCTGAGTACCACCAGGAGTAATTCCTGAGTGCAGAACCAGGAGTAGCCTCTGAGAATTGCCAGCTATGGCCCCAAAACAAAACAAAATATGCAACCTTAAGATTTGTTTCTAATCTAAAGGCAATGATACCAGAGAAAGACATAAGAAGAAAAGCTTATTTATTTTTGCTTGTTTATTTTTGTTTTGGGACCAAATGTGGCACTGACCAGGACTTATTCCAGGTTCTGCACTCAGGTATCACTCCTGGTGGGGCTCAAGGAACCTTATGTGGGGTTGGGGATTGAATCTAGGCTGGTCAAATGCAAGACTAACACCTTGTCTGCTGACCCCTGCCAGAAAATAAACTTGAAAGATCCAAAGATGAAGGAAAAGAAGATAATTTAAATCAGTATCAGTGATTCCAATGAACTTTTTTTTCAATAAAAATAAGTTCTTGTGATGAGGGTTTCTATAACCCAAATATCTGTAACCGTATGTTCTTCAATAAATGAATTTAAAAAAATGTATGTGATTTTTGCTACCAAATATGTACATCATTTTTTACAATGTACATCATTTGTACAATGTACAATTTGTATATTTGTACAATGAGACCCATAACAGTAACAATAAGTCTCTCAATGAGAGACATTACTGGTGCCTGCTTGAACAAATCGATGAGCAACGGGATGACAGTTCATAATTGGATATCAAAATTATCAGATACTTATTTCATCCTTGGGGTGTTGAAAATATTGAGATTTATTGAGACCTAGTATTTCCATTTCTTTTCTTTTCTTTTTTAGCTCAGTTTTTATTTGGGCATAATAATTTATAATCCTATTAATAATAAAGTTTCAGGTTTACAGTGTTTCAACACCATATCTGATATCAAAGTGTTATTATACTTCAACCAATGTCAGGGTCCTTTTCCATTCCCCAACACCACCTCATTGGTAAAATCAGTTCTGTAAACTGACTTGGGTTTGTTGCATTTATCTTTACTCTATTTCTTTATATTCCACACATGAGAGAGAACATTCTGTATTCCTTCTCCTTCTAACTGACTTCTTTCTGTATGATTCCCTTTAATTCTGTTCTGTAGTGGTAAGTTGTCTAATTTCATTTTTTTCTTATAGCTAAATAGTATTTCATTGTATACATAGGTCAGCACCTTCATTTTCTCATCTGTTCTTGAGTTGTTTTTATGTCTTGGCTATTGTGAATAGTGCTGCAATGAATTTAGGTATGTAAATGCCTTTTTGAAATGGTTTTTGGACCTAGGGGTAGATAGCAAGAAGGTAAACTACTGGATCATATGGAGCTCAATTCTTAAATATTTGAGTGCTATCCATATTGTATTTTCTGGAGAGTGAACTGGATGACATTTCCACCAACGGTGAGTAAGAGTTTCTTTTCCCCACATCTCCACCAGATTTGGGTTTTTATCCTTTATTTTAAAATTTATTTTTTATTTTTAAGGAAAACATTCCTTTTTACTTATTTATTTATTCATTTATTTTGATTGAATCACCATTTTTTTAATCCTTTCTTACGTGGGCCAGTCTCAGTGGTATGAGGTGATACATTATTGTTGTTTGCTTTGCCTTTCCATGATGAAAAGTGACAAGGAGCACTTTTTCATGTTCTTATTAGCCACCTGTTTGATTTTTCTTCAAGAAAGTATTCGTTCAGCTCTATCTCTGTGGATTTTTTGTTGTTGTTGTTGGAACCATGTTTTGTTTGTTTTTGTTAAGTTTTGCAAGTGATTTATACATCTTGGATCTTAGCTCTTTGTTATTAGTGTGTGAATAAATATTTTCTTCCAGTGTGTAGGGTGTTTTTTTTATTCCAGTCTTTTTTTCTGTGCTAAACATAAATTTGATATAATAGCATTTGTTTATTTTTGCTTGTGTTTGCTTGGTGAATGGCATCAAGTTCATTGCAGATGCCTTTATGGTCAACATGATGCTTTTGGAGGGATTTTCAAATATATTTTTAATGGTATTCTACTGTACTTAGCATCTGTGGAATGTAACCTCTACTGTGACAGGTTTTTATCCATTCCAATACAAGTGCATTATTTCTTATAAGAGCTCACTTGAACTAAAATGTCTTTGAGAATTTCACCCTCTCATTTGAGGATAGATGCTAGTGAAAGAAAGATATTGATGGGGTTATGCTATCTTTGCAGCTAAATATTCAATTACTTTGTTAAGCAGCAAGCTCATATTTCTGCCTTCTTTTGTATTACAGCAAATAGTATGGTCTTGGTAAAATTAAGATGCATCATTAATATTGATTAAAAATTAGACTTGGAAATAAGGTTACTATACCATTTCTGTGTTACTTTTGCTCATCACAAGAGAATCTAAAGCGTCTGCTACTGATTAACAGTGAATGGGGCTTATTATTGGAATGTGTATTGGGTATTGGAGGCCACTTTTATTGGAGGTCAATATTAACAAATTCATTTCATTTATTTATTTAAATATTAACAATTTTTTTTTAACTTTTTGGGTCACATCTGGTGATTCACAGGGGTTACTCCTGGCTTTGCACTCAGGAATTACTCCTGGTGGTGCTCAGGGGCCCGTATGGGATGCTGGGAATCGAACTCAGGTCGGCCGCGTGCAAGACAAATGCCCTACTGGCTGTGTTATCACTCCAACCCCAAATATTAACAAATTTTAAACAAAATTTTTCTATGGAAAGAAGTTGAACAACAATCACCACATTGGTCAGATATTATTATATTACAATATAATAATATTATATATTATATACATTGTATATTGTATTTATATAGTATACATTTATAATAATATGTGATATATATATAATATATTACAATCACGATCACAAAATCCCATTGATCGTCCAGTGGCTCGAGCGGTCTCAGTAACCTCTACATTCGTCCTATCCCTGAGATTTTAGAAGCCTCTTTCTTCTTGGCCTTCCCAATGATGCTGCATTGGAGGCTCTTTCAGGGTCAGGGGAATGAGGTTCAGCTGGTTACTGGCTTTGGCATTTAGATACAGCATGGGAAGCTTGCAAGCTTGTCCCATGTGGGCAGGAAGCTCTCAGTAGCTTGTGAGCTTCTCCTAGAGGGAAAAGTAGGTTATAGACATCACGAGACCACAAAGCAGCCGCACGCTTCTGGGAGCTTGCTTTTAAGTCTCTGGATGTTGGCTTTTGATGGGATTACACACACCTGGGTTCCTCTGCTGGTACCTTCATGCGTGAGGCCTGTCCAAACATGTGGTGGGGACTTGAGCATGGCTGTGGCTAGGTTCCAGTGGTCTTTGGCCTCGGGGACCTCTGCTCGTGGCAGGGAGGGAAGCTGGAGCCCATCCCCTCCGAGGTGTGTGTAATCCCATCACCGGCCAACATCCAGAGACTTAAAAGCAAGCTCCCAGATATATTATATATAATATATAAAATATATAATAATTGTATTATAACATATAATTATTATATATTATAACACCTGTATACTAAGAAGTATGTATTCTCAATGCTAAAGTACAGTGACGTCTTTATTTTCTCCTTAGGGAAGCTGGTTATCAGCTAGGAGGGATCCTTGTGTCATGACTTTTAAAGACAGTTCATGCTCTTAAGTCTGACAGGGAAAAATGGGGAAAATATTGATTTTTGGGGGGACTTTAGGAAGTGAATGAGTTTAGAAAACCTTTATTTATTTTTTCTTTTTTACTTTACTACGAATTTGCTCATCACTATTAGGAATTAGGTGCAAAAGCCTTTAAAATTGTAAATGTCCAAGTCTTCTCTGGTAAAATTGGGCAGGAAAAAAAGCAAGAGAGTACAGACAATAAAAGGCAGTTCTTATCAATTTGTGGTTCAGTGAAGAGAGCTTGGTATTTTTCTATCATTCTTCTATAGTTGCAATTGCAAACTGAAGAAGCAATAATGGCTTCATTGGCTTTGCTCAAGCTGCACTCTGTCAGTCTGTACTGTGTCATTGTTGGTCCCCTTCATAGAGGATCTTGATAGCACTATTTATCCTTTCTATGGCCACAGAATCTCCAACGGCATGTCTCTGAAATTTATGAACTAAAATAGGATATTGACCTCGAAATAATATTGGTCTAAAAATGTTGTTAGCTCCATAGTAAGATAGGATTTTATGTGATAAAAGTGTCTTTATATTCCATAGGATGTGTGTATGGGTGTACAAAATATATAACAATGAGGAAAAAAGGGAAATGATGCAAGTCATGGATTTATAAGTTTGTGTTGGAAAGGATGCAGATTCCTGCTAGAATGATGGTTAAAGACTTAGGCACGTGGAGATATTTAAAAATAGATTTATATGTTACATATATGTTTATATGTCACTAACTTTATCTTTACCACTTGACCACTTTACCACTAAATCTCTGAAGTTTGGGATTTTTATCTTTAAAATAGGGGCAATATTGTTGCTAGCCCATCAGGTATTATGAGTAGTAAATAGTATGAATATTAAATGATGAAAGGTCAGAAAAAACTCTAGAATTTTAGTTTTATATGTAAAGGAAGCCATAATGATAGCTAAAGTTATTTCTCGAGGTCACCATGATGTGCTCAATGGTTGTGACATAAACTATTACAAGAACAAATGATTCTATGTGGAGGGTCTAAGATTTAGACCTGCATTTATTTGCCACTATTTTAGGTGGGATTGGAATAATCTTATTTGCATAAGTAAACATGAATTTTTGACCTAAAAATAAAAGTAATCGGTCACATGACATGAAGGTCATATTAATCCTGCTTTCTAGAATACATCTCCAAACTACTGAATATTTGACCAATGATGTTTATCTTTGCAGTTGAGAAGGAAATCAGAAGACTAAGTGGTTAAGGAGAGTTTATAAAATTAGTTAATGTTATAAGTATATAGAAAAATTACTCACTATCCCAATATTTATTATCTGTCATAGAGTTAATACATATTGACAGAGTTGGTGAATATAATGACTGTTATAAATACTGTCATGAAATATAAAACACATTAAATAGCATCTAAATCTCACACTGTATATACTATTTTTGATAAACATTTGAGAGGATATTACTTTTTTAAAAATAATTTGACTAGAAGAACAAACACAATTTATGAGAGACTATTATTTCTTGACAATTATTATGCATATATGAGCATTTTTATACAGTGAGAAAAATTGAATCTATAAATTGCTTTTGAACACAATGATATTTTATGAATACTAAATTTGAACACTGATAGCTGTTTTGAAGGTTTTCAGAATTTTGTCTTCTATATTTCAAACATTTAGTAATTTTTGTATTTTGAAGCTGAGAGCTTTGCTTTCAGTTCTCATAAATTTGTAGAACCTTTGAAAGGTCATTGCTCTGGATACTGTATCTATTGTTATTAATGGATAAAGTGATCCTGTATATTAACTGTTTAAGAATGTTACAGGTTTATGCTTACACAGAAAAAAATTAAGTTTCAGCAGTTTGGCTGTAATAAAAAGAAATCTTGGAATTCAGTTTAATATTTTTTATTCTGACCTTTTTTTAATGTTAAAACTTAGTCCCATTGAACACATATACTCTAAAATTTTCACTGCTTTTTACTTTAAGATGAAAACTTATATTCCATATAATTTATGACTTTTCTAAAAGAGCATCTTATTTAACCACCTTTATAGATTTACTAGCACTTCTGCACTGAAGCACATGAATGTTTACCAAATGAGACTACATATATAAAGAGCCTCAAATAAGTCCAAGTTAAGTTTTACCACAGATTCCTCATGTCAGATGCAGTTTTACTGCCATGAATAACTTAAAGGAAGCTTTAAGTTTTTACATAATTATGGAATGGGAAATTCTATTAAGGGATTAATGTGGGCTCTTGTAAACTATAGGCTCTTCTTGTCATTAGCTCTTGTGACTTGATTTATGAGATAAACAAAAAATATTATTTTAATTTTATGACTGGACAGAAAGGACTATTTAATAAATGAATGACTTAGATTAGTGAGCAAATATATCATCAAAATGCACCAAAATTGGTATGTCCTGATATTCAATATAATTTATTGAATATTTAATGATTGAATCACTGTCACTGTCATCCCGTTGCTCATCGATTTGTTCGAGCGGGCACCAGTAACATCTCTCATTGTGAGACTTATTGTTACTGTTTTGGCATATCCAATACGCCATGGGTAGCTTGCCAGGCTCTGCCATGCAGGTGCAATACTCTCGGCAGCTTGCCGGGCTCTCCAAGAGGGGCGGAGGAATCGAACATGGGTCGGCCGAGTGAAAGGCAAGCACCCTACCACTGTGCTATTGCTCCAGCCCAATCATTGAATATTTAATTTAATTTAATTTATTCAATATTATATTCAACCATAAAAATTTTTCCCTAAAAATTTTCCCTAAAGAAACTCTGGTATATTTACACAATGGAATACTATGTAGCTGTCAGGAAACATGAAGTCATGAAATTTGCATACAAGTGGATCAACATGGAAAGTATCATGTTGAGTGAAATGAGTCAGAAAGAAAGAGACAGACATAGAAAGATTGCACTCATATGTGGAATATAATGTAACTGAGAAGTACAAGTTGGCAACGATGCAACTTCTGGCAGATATCTCTCTGGACTTAGTTACTAAAATACTAAATTACAGAAACCCAAAACTGAGAGGCCGCTAAGTGTGGTCACTCGACCTCACACTTCTTCATCCTCAGCAATGGAAAACAAATTACCTAATGCTTCCTTTTCAGCAGGTCTGACTTTAGGGGAGAGACTCTCCAAACAATAATAGTGAGTTTTGTTGAAATATTGTATGCAATCAAAGTGAAAGTAAAGTGAAATTTATTAGTTACACAGGCGGGGGGGGCTTAGGGTGGGGGGGCTAGGGGCGTGGGGGGGTTTGGGGTGTGAGGGGGCGGGGTGGAGCTATACTGGGATTCCTGGTGGTGGAATATGAGCACTGGTGAAGGGATGGGTATTCGAGCATTGTATAACTGAGATTTAAACCTGAAAACTTTGTAACTTTGTAACTTTCCACAATAAAAAATTAAAAAAAAAATTTTCCCTCTATTTCCTCCCTGGTCTCCTTAGTTATTATACAAATACATTTTAATTTGTAGCTTGCATGTGCCATAATACTGGTCATTTCTCGAAGCAGATGAGTATACCAGTGTTTCTTGGCACAATCACTCTGTGCAGTTTCATTAGATTTGGTGCACTGGAATACCTGTCATGCCATTTTTCTAAAGAAAAGCTCTAGTAGTTATACATCAAAATATACATGTATGACATCTGGAGATATGAACTAAATTAGATATAACTTCCCTTCCCATGGCCCATTTTTTGTAGTGTTTTTTTTTCTCTTTTGCTGAAGTCAAGAGAACGAAGTAGCTTCCTACTACATATCCTCCATGCTCTTAAAATTTTCTGCTCTGTTTTGCTGGCACCATACTCGCCTATACCCATGGTGCATTTTATTACTGCAGCTGTTTCACTTGCCTATTTTTGTCAGCACAGAAGTAAGTCTCAGAAGTGATGGCTTAAAATGATTCATCTGATGTAGTTTTCTTGGGCATCTGAAACCTGAATTATTTTTACAACACCTGAGGAAACTGAGAAGCCTATTTCATCATTATGGTGTCTTTAGCAGAAACCCAACATTAAAATTCAGATTTTCTTTTTGCATGCAGGTATTCATTCCTTAGATGTCTGCTCATCTAAGAAACATTTATCAAAACCCTAGTACTGAGCTAGTTGCTAAGAAGGTCATATGAAGATCACCAGACAGCTGTCTTTCTAGAAATACTATGGGGAAATAATGCTTTTTTTCTGGCTGGCACAGCAAAGTCATAAATTAGTCTAAGCATTCACAATCTTCCAATGAAGTCAGCCAAGGTGCCATTCATTATTTCACAGCCACATACAAATGCCAGGTACAATAGTAAAATGCCATGGTTAGTAGTATTGAATTTAGGTGGCCTATAGTTTGAGTTAAAAATCTGGTAAACAATTACCTAGAACAAATAGCTATGCATGGGTTCTATTTTTAAGTACATTTGAGAGTAGCCCCCCTGAATTTTGGTTCTGTGTATGAAATGAGGGCGGTAGTGTTTTGACCAAGTCATTTGTGTTAATTGAACTGATTTTTATAAAATTAATAACTTTCTTCCCTCATATTACTAGCTTGACTTACTCTGCTATACCTCCTGCTTCTGTCTCTTGATAAAACAACCTATTTATGGCCTTTAACAGTAAAGATATTATTTTCCGGAGATATTAAAAGTACATAAATAAGAAGTAGAAGAAGATATTTCATATACATGTATATATATAATCTAGATGACTCAAATGCAGACTATAGAAAGAACATCTACAAAAATAGAGAGAAAAAAGATAACCAAATAAATAGATGAACAAAATACCTACACACTTTACAAAAAGGATATTTTAGTGACTAATAAACCAATGAAAAGGTGACTAAATTCATCAGTCCCCAGAAAACTACAAATCAAATGTACTTACTACTACAGAGCTGCCAGAGTAGTTAAAATAAAGGCAGAAGCTTCCACGCACTGAACAGAATAAGGAGCATTAACAAATGTTAGTCAGCTACTGATGCGCATATAAGTTGACTTTTTAAACACAAGAAAATTCTTTGTCAATATTTATTAAGACTAATATAACAAAATAAATAGCACATATTTACAAAAAACACACTTTATGATCTTTATAGCAGTTCTATCTGTAATTACTCCCAAATGGAATCTATTCATACTTGTACACAAATGTTATATGATATTGCCAACTAATGATTTGCAACTCTAGGCAGAAACATGGATAAATTTCAATAGTATGCTATTGACTAAATGGAGCTAATTCTCAAAAGATCACCTATTCTATGATGTATTTTATTCAAAGTACAGAATCTGGGGAAAAATAATCTCTAATATTAAAAGTCACTTTTTGGGGGAGGTAATAATTTAAAGGGAGAGAGTAAAATTTTTTCTTTAATTATATTTAAATGTTTATTATCTATATATTATAAACATTTATGAAATTATACATCTACACACAATTTACTGTATGTTATATCACAGATATTCTATTATTTCTCCCACATCTCGTAATTATATTTCACTTTATCTTTTATTTTGGTTTTCTACATTTCTTGTAAGTCCTACTCAGTTTTTTTTATTCTATTATTAATATTCCCTTGCACTTTGGGATTTTAGAATGTAGAAGCCTAAAGAAGTCTATGCTGGAATAAATTGTTGTCTGTCCTCTCTTCTTCCTGTTAATGGCTTTCTCAGTGAATTATAGCTCTGTCTCTGTCTCTCTCTCTCTCTCTCTCTCTCTCTGTCTCTCTCTCTAGCTCTATCTGGCAAGATAGTCCCTGACCCCTCAATATACTTCAGACTATAGCACTGTCGTCTGTTGTTCATCGATTTGCTTGAGCAGGCACCAGTAACGTCTCCATTATGAGACTTGTTACTGTTTTTGGCATATCGAATATGCCACGGGTAGCTTGCCAGGCTCTGCTGACTTCAGACTGCAGTGTTATTTATTTTAGTTTTTTTTTTCTTTTTGACCAACCCCAGTGGTGCTCAGAGTTTACTCCTGGCTTTATGTTGAGGGATCACTCCTGCAAGTGTCCAGGGAACCATAAGGGGTACTGCAGATTTAATCCAGGTCACCTGAAGCTGTGTACATGGCAAGTACTTTACCCTCTGTTCTATCTCTCCATCTAAAAGTACTCTGTTCATGAACTGACTTCCACTACTCAGCCATATTCCTGGCTGCAGTTGTAAATGTAGGTAATAAACTCAGGAAAGATAAATGAAAATAAATAAACCCATTTATTGCCTCATCGAAAAGGATAATATATCTGGGAATAAACTTAACAACAGAGATGAAAGTTATATGACATTATTAGGGAAAATAGGAGATAGAAACAAATAGATAGCTCATATTCATGGATTGTAGAAGTACAGAATGTTAACTGGCTATATTTACCTAAGGCAGATTCAGAATAATCCCAATGAAATAGAATGCACAATTATAAAATTTGTATGAAATTATAAAAGACTGCAAGTAGCCAAAGAAATCTAAAAAGAAAGAAGAAAAATTGTGATATTTTATTTGATGGCCTCCAACTGGGCTATAAAGTTAGAATAAAACAGTATAGTAGTAGAACAAAAGCAGACTCACAGTTCAATGAAATAAAATTGTAAACCCCAGAATAAACTCATATATATAGCTATAGATATAGATGGAGAGTTATTCGTGACGAAGAACTCAAGATCATAAATGGAGAAAGAGAAGCCTTTTAAATAAATTGTTTTAAGAACCCTGTATAGCACCTTGTAAATGCAAAACAAAACAAAGACATTAGATTATTATTTAACAATATAGAAAAAACTCAAAACAAATTAAAGATAAATAAAATTCTCAAACAGCATAATAGGTATAAGAAAACATAGCTAATACCCATATAAATATCAGATATGTCTTAGGGCACTTGCTTCTTAAAGAAAAGAAATCAGAGGCAAAATTAAATGAAAGTGATTTCATCCAACTAAAACCACTAATGGAGGGAAGTTGATACTAGCATTGGGACTGGTGCTAGAACATTGTATGCCGGAAACTCAATATGAATAACCTTATAAATTATGGTGCCTTAACAGAAAACTTTATTTTTCAAAAACACTTGAAAATTGAGAGAAACCATATAAAAACAATTGAAAAGTCAGTTTGCTGAGTGGGAGTATCTATTTGCACAGCATTCCTTAGTCAGAGGATTAATATCCAAAATATGTAAAGAATGCACACAATTCTAATAAGAAACATCTCATTAAAAATGTGCAAAATATATCAAGATATACTCAAAGAAGACACAGCCAATACTTGATTCACAGACACATGAACAATGCTCTATATCACTTATTATAAGGGAGCTGCAAATCAAAATCACAAAGCAATGTTACTTCATACCACTGAGAATGGCTTTTATCAAAATGATTGGAAACAACATGTTACTTTTCAGTGCTTTATACACAATTGGCAAGAATGCAATTTGGTGCCATTTTAAACATAAAAGGATTTATACTTTCCTTAATGAAAATCTAAAAATAGAAGTACCATGTGCCCCCAAATGCAGTTTGTGTATTTATTTAAATAATATGGAAATATTCATTAAAAATGGTAAATGGTCCTCTGAGTATGTAGTGGCATTTTTCACAATAGCTAAGACACGGAAATAACTTTATATGGATCACTGAATGGAGAAGTTGATAGAGATATACTCAGTGGAATACTTTTCAGCTATTTATAAAAGGTTAAATATTACCTTTTATAATAATATAACTAGAACTTGAAGTATTTATGTGAAATAAGTAAGAAAGTTAAAGATAACTATTGGATAGTGTGTCTCATATATGAAATATATAACGAAGGCAAATGAACCACAAATGATAACACAAACAACTCAGCTTCTCAAAAATAAATGAAGGTTATCAAAGAGGTTGTGTGAAAGGTATGGAAAGAGAGACAAGGCTAGTGATCATTGGAATGACACAGTAATTTTGTTGGTGGTTGTTGTGGTGGGAAGTATGCATAGTAGAGCTGTGAGGCTATAACTCTCCTTAAGAAAATACCATTTTGGAGGCCAGAGAACAAGTTCGCCTGTATGGCATGTGGCTTGCACGCATCGACCTGGATTTGATCCCCCAGTGTCCTGTATGGTCCCCTGAGCATCACCATGAGTAATTTCTGAGTGCAGAGACAGGAGCAACCCCTGTATATTGCCTGATGTGACCAAAAATAAGAAAATAAAAAGAAAAGAAAGAAAATACTATTTCAAATTTAACAAATAGGTGATGTAAACAGGTACCATGTAGTCAGCTCAATTCTACTTGGAGTACACCCTTCTTCTAAAAATTTAGATCATATTAATTATAGTATACAGGCCATTATTTTTAATTTCTACCTTTAAAATGACTTCTTTGTATGTAGGAATGAGAATCTTTATTCTCTACCCTGGGATTTATTCTCTATCCTGGGATTAACCTAAATGTATAACTTCTAGATCCTTCTCCAAATAAAACTACAAATCAAGAACTTTTATGCATATTTTAAGGAAACTGAGGAGGAGTTTCATTACATATTTGCACATGGTATTACTAGTTACCATGTGAAAATATGTAAGAGATTCTAATAGGAATTAACTTTTTATTGTAATCATTATCGTGTAGCACTGTCACAGGTTTTTCGGACTATACGTGCTTGGTGTGCAAATATATACTCTCTTAGTCTCATGGTAAAGAATTTTATTGCTCATCTCTATTTTCTGACCATATATATGCTTTTAGATTTGGACATTAACAGTAATGTTGTTATTTTCTTTAAGGTATTTTATTCGCTAAGTAGAGTATGAGTATCTACTTTTAAGAATATATGTTCACATTCATCCCCTAGCAAGTAGCCAAATCTAGCTTTGACGATTATTTTCTTTATCCTAACTCACTTTCATTTTCTAAAAAAAACAGCAATTTTTAAACACACTAAAAGTGAAGCAAAGATATCTCAATAAATATTGGAAACATAGGTATGAAAGATGAAATATCAAGAAACGGGTGGTAAGTGACAAGGCAGCGTGACCTATTTCTTGATGTACTCCTAGAAGTGATTTAAAATTTTTGTCTTTTCATTGTCACTTCTTGAGCTGTAGTCTTGGATGTCTCTTCTTCCTAGAAGCATTTTTCTTCGTTCTTCATTTATAAACAACCTTAGGAAACCTTTTAAGGTGAGCTATAGAAATTTAATCACTATCTATCACAATTTCTTCTAGCACTTCTTTATTGGTCTAATAAAACCATGATTTCAAGATAGTACAATTTGAGTTGTGACTACCTTTCCTACTAAATGTGAATTATTTGAGATCTGGGACTATGTTTGTTCGTAAGATTTGTTCTGAAGTAATGTATAATTTCTCCTCCTCTTCTTTCCCTTCCTCCTCCTCCTCCTTCTCCTCCACTTATTCTTCCTTTTATTATTTTACCCTCAATTATTTATTCTCCTTTCTCCTCTTCTTGTACTGGTTCCTCTTTACATGTCTTTAAGTGTAATTGTTAAGGAGTTATGGCAGAATAACAGTGAGCTGTGCTGATTTGTGTGAATTTTCCCATTAAGTTTTTGTTTTGTAGTGATCAGATGTAAAATTTCTTACAATTAAAGAAGAAAGCAATTAAAGCTCTCAAGAAAAAATGAAAACGTTTGCACAAGTCTTACACTTTAAAAGATAGATGATTGAATAATTTCAAGAACTGCTAATGTTTCACTGTATTAAGTGATTCAGAAGAACAGCAACTAAAGATAAGATGTACAAACAATTTTTCCTGTGTTTAAAAAGAATCATGGGGAGTGAAGGGGCTTTGGCAGAGAATAGTACAGGGGTTAAGGCACTTACATGTGGACAATCCTGGTTTCATCCCTGGCATCAAACATGGTACCTGAGCACTTCCAGGAGTGATCTCTGAGTTCAGAACCAGGATGAGTCCTGAGTGCACCTGGGTGTGGCCTCAACAGAAACAAAACAAAAAGGCAAATAAAATAAAAACAACCACCACCTGCAAAATAATCATGGACAAAGGAGTGTACTATTCAATTTGTGGGGCAGAAATGTCTTATATCCTCTTTTGTTCTATGACTAGACCTACAAATCAAAGTGACAGGTTAATAGGAGAAAAGTAAAATTTTTTTATATTTATATTTTTATGTAGTATGAGAACATTTATATGAAAGAATTGATAACCCTAGGAAAGGAATATATTTGACAGTTTAGATGCCATTTCACAAATAATGAGATATTGGACATGACAAAGAAAAAGTAGGGTTGAATAAAGAAAGGGTGGTAATTTTCCAAAAATTTATTCGATTTATTTATGAAACTAATGAAAGAGAGGTTATTTTAGCAGGCTGTACAGATTCACTGTGGCATCAACTTGTTTCTGTTTGATGAAATAGTACAATGATTGCACTTGTCTACATTTGGTAGAAATGTGTCCTTTCTCCATTTGCAGTTTTTTAATATATTCAGCTGAAAACTACCAATCTTTTAATATCAACTGTTCAGAGGGGAGAAATTCTGATTCCTGTCAATCTATAGTTTTACTTTTGGTAAAGTTCACTTCTGTTAATAGTAATTGTCTTCAGGATCCATGTCTGTGAGGAGGAGATGAAATAAAGAGTTCAAATCTTAAGTGATAAGGCTTATGCGACAATAGAGAATTAATTGTTCTAACATTTTGCCATTAAGATTTTCACTATATGTTGAAAATGCTCATCCAAATTTCTATCTATTTTAATTGGCCTGTTACAAGTACAAAACCTATCACTTTTTTTTTCTTTTTTTCTTCATTTTTTGCTTTTTTGGTCACACCCAGCGATGCACAGGGGTTATTCCTGGCTCTGCACTCAGGAATTACTCCTGGCGGTGCTCAGGGACCATATGGGATGCTGGGAATCGAACCCAGGTCGGCCGCGTGCAAGGCAAACACCCTACCCCTGTGCTATCCCTCCAGCCTCAAAACCTATCACTTTTTTACTTCCTTCTATCTTCATTTAAGCACTGTGATTTACAGTACTGATAGTAATAGGGTTTCAGGAATATAGTGTTCCATCACCACACCCATGACCAGAGTGTCAGTACCCTTCCAACAGTGTCTCAAGAAGCAGTATAGCACTGTAGCACTGTAGCACTGTTATTCTGTTGTTAATCAGTTTGCTCGAGTGGGCACCAGTAACATCTCCATTGTGAGACTTGCTGTTTTTAGCATATTGAATATGCCATGGGTAGCTTGCCAGGCTCTGCTGTGTGTGCGGATACTCTAGGTAGCTTGCTGGACTCTCCAAGAGGGACGGAGGAATTGAACCCGGGTTGGCCACGTGCTCCAGCCCATATATATATATATATATATATATATACACATATATATACACATATATCATCATCATCATCATCATCATCATCATCATCCTGTTGATCGTCGATTTTCTCGAGTGGCCTCAATAATGTTTCCATTTGTCCTAGCCCTGAGATTTTAGAAGCCTCTCTTTATTCATTCTTTCCAAAGGTGCCTCACTGGAGGCTCTTTCAGGGCCAGGGGAATAAGACCCATCATTGTTACTGGTTGCATTTCAGTCATACAATAATTTTCAATAAAAATTACCTTGCTTCTCTGTCTCTCTCTCTCTCTCTCACAAACACACACACAGAGAAAATAGTTGCCAATAGTTTCTTAGTAATTTTGTTTTTTGGAGTATGGTGGTGCTGACAATACTTGAAAGCAGTTTTGTTTGTTTGTATCTTTAGTGTCTTTTAGGCCAGAAACAGTGCTCAAAGCTTACTCCTGGCTTTGTTCTCTGGGATTATTCCTGGTGGCCTCTGAGACCATATGTGGTGCCAGGGATTTAACATAGATTGGCTGTGTGCAAGGCAAATATGCCTTATCTGCTGTGCCGTTGCTTTAGACCCCACTGAAATGATTGGATTTTTAAAGAAAATTTTAGCCACTATGATTTATTCTCTGCAATGCTTTGGTAAAGAGTTCAATGATTTGCACTCAAGAAGTTATATAGCCAAGAGGCAACTAACTTTAATACAAACAATTGGTCTAAAGTCTTTACACGGAAGGCCATACAAAGTTTCTTGCTTCAGGGAAATCAGAGTGAAAAAAAAAAACATAAAGCTTCCTAGGTTCCAGAATATCAATATAAAATAACAAGTAGGTACAATTGTAGGTGTTTAACATATCATGGAAAACAGATCTTATGCAAATGTTAAAATTAACAGCCAAGTCTTTTGAATATATATTTTTCTTTTGGGTCATACCCAGTGATGCACATGGGTTACTCCTGGTTCATGTACTCAGAAATTACTCCTGGCGGTGCTTGGGGGACCTTATGGGATGCTGGGAATCGAACCCAGGTCGGCCACATGCAAGACAAATGCCTACCCACTGTTCTATTTCTCCAGCCCCTAGATTTTTATTATAAACAATAAAATATAGGTAAAGTCTCATCAGCAAACCATTCATGCTGAAAAAGTATAATATGAGTTGCTTTAATATTATAAAGTGGAAAAGTTTAAGAACTTCACAGTAGAAACAATCCAGTACCTACAAATTTTAGTGATCAAAGACATTCTCTTAGTTTATGTAGAAAAAAGGCAATTCATAATTAGAATGTCCTTGCTGTGGGTGTTATGAGACTAGCTTTCCAGACCAAAAGGCACAGCTAGGGGTGAATTGAAATCTGAAACAAACCAGTATCAATACTGTTTTACAAATTGGAGTTGGGTAGTTTAGTCCAGAACTGACCATATTGATACCAATCCATGGCACATTGGATTGTCACATTTGTCTGTAACAAGACATTTATTCTTAGTAGCAAGACATCAAGAAGTAAGCCCCTCATATTCAGAAGCTTTTCCTTTAAACATCATCATCATCATCCCGTTGATCGTTGAATTTCTTGAGCGGTCTCAGTAATGTCTCCATTTGTCCTAGCCCTGAGATTTTAGAAGCCTCTCTTTACTCGTCCTTCCCAATGATGCCGCATTGGAGGATCTTTCATGGTCAGGGGAATGCAACCCATCATTGTTACTGGTTTGGGCGTATGAATACACCATGGGGAGTTTGTGAGGTTTTCCCATGTGGGCAGTAAACTCTTGGTAGCTTGCTAGGTTCTCTCAGAGGGAGAACTAGGCTATAAGATGGCGAGTAGCCGCAAACCGGGCACGTGCTTCCGGGAGCTTGTTTTAAGTCTCTGGATGTTTGCCTTAATACTGCAAGAGAAAGATACCAGGTTCCAGAACATAGTGCAAAGTAGAATGGGATGATGTGGTCTGACTTCGACACCCTGATGTCAGTACCACATTTCCCTTGCACATTCCATAGTCTCATAAACAACAGAGGAGAGCATCCAAAAACTTGCTCCTTGTCCCCCACCTTTTCCAAGAAACCAGACCTCAATGCTTATCAAGTGTTGTTTCTTGGACTTTAGTCCTGTACCCCTTCCTCAATTCCTGGTGGAAGAGAACTTAAAAGGTCTTTCAACTTCAATATGTGCCCATTTTGGAAAGCCACACCATTACCATATAAACTTTAAAAAATAAATTCAGTCAAAGTATTTGTGTCCGTCGGGTTGACACCCAATCCATGAGTTTTCTAAGCATGGGATTGAACATCAGAAAGTACATCTCCCTCAGGGTTTTTTTCTTCTGACAAGCCACTTCTCCCTGCAGATCACTCAGCAGTGCCTCTGTGGCAAGGTTTCCAAAGCATCTTCCAACTCTCCAACATCTATGCATTTTGCTACCAAGATGATGAAGAATAGGCTAAAGAAAGGTGAAACCTGCTGACAGCCACTTGGGATCAGCAGTAACAGGACAGGGACCAATGCCACGTGAAAGTCCGATGACCTAGAATAAGATGAGCTGCTTGGAGCTTTGCCCTGGCAAGGTGAAGACTTCCAGCACTGCAGGCAAGACAGAGATTCACCGTGTTTAATTAGACAGCTTTGCTGTCAAGTCCTGTGAAGGACAACAGCATCAACAGTCTTCCCACTGCTACCGGCAAACTAGAAAAAGGAACACCTTGGCTGAAAGGTCCCTTGGAACATTTCCCTGAAAAGAAAACAGTTTGGAGTCCCTGGATTCTCTTTATGAGGTATCTTCCTAAATCTCAAGCCAAGTGCATGAGTGAACATTTCTGTCTGCTGAGATTCCCAGCTAGCTATAGGCATTGCTATCAATAGAGACGTGAGGTAGCCGGATGGTAGAAAAGTGGCCTTTTCTTCCACATAGCATGCAGTAATGATGACAAGACCTCCCGCAGGCATCCCTGTTCACTCCTTAGCAAGCTCCACCACAGAGCTTGGTCTAGTATCAGGAGATTTAATGCTGGAAGATAGTCCGAAAAATCTGTGAGCGTAAGATGAGAATCAACACCTTGCTGAGCACTGAGACCAGCAAGTCCATCCAAAGGGTTTCTGATCTTGATGTGGGTCTCTCTCCAAGGAACTTCAGGGAGTTTAGGTGCCACATATCACCCTAACATGATGTCTGCTTATGAAGCATTGAGGCTTTGATCAATCCTTAGTTGGTAAGCAATAAACTGGACATTTTTTTAGATAAATTTATTTTGCTAATTTTTAAAAAATTTATTTATTTTTTAATTAGTGAATCACCGTGAGGGTACAGTTACAGATTTATACATTTTTGTGCTCATGTTTCCCTCATACAAAGTTCGAGAACCCATCCCTTCACCAGTGCCCATTGTCCACCACAAATAAACCCAGCATCCCTCCCACCCCCCAATCCCATCTCCCCTCACCCCACCCTGCCACTGTGGCAGGGTATTCCCTTTTGTTCTCTCTCTCTGATTAGGTGTTGTGGTTTGCAATAAAGGTGTTGAGTGGCCACTGTGTTCAGTCTCTAGTCTACATTCAGCACACATCACCCTTCCCCCCCGTGGCCTCCAACCACATTTTACTTGGTGTTCCCTTCTCTATCTGAGTTGCCCTCTCCCCAGCTTGTGAGGCCAGCTTCCAAGCCATGGAGTCAACCTCCTGGTACTTATTTCTACTATTCTCGGGTGTTAGTCTCCTACTCTGTTATTCTATATTCCACAGATGAGTGCAATCTTTCTATGTCTGTCTCTTTCTTTCTGACTCATTTCATTTAGCATGATACTTTCCATGCTGATCCACTTATATGCAAAGTTCATGACCTCATTTTTTCTAACAGCTGCATAGTATTCCATTGTATAGATGTACCAAAGTTTCTTCAACCAGTTATCTGTTCTAGGGCACTCGGGTTTTTTCCAGATTCTGGCTATTGTAAATAGTGCTGCAATGAACATATAAGTGCAGATGTCATTTCGACTATACCTTTTTGCTTCTCTGGGATATACCCCCAGCAGTGGTATAGCTGGGTCAAATGGGAGCTCAATTTCTAATTTTTTGAGAATCGTCCATAATGTTTCCAAAGGACTGAACCAGTCGGCATTCCCACCAGCAGTGTAGAAGGGTCCCTTTCTCCCCACATCCTCTCCAACAGTGGTTGCTTTTGTTCTTTTGGATGTGTGCCATAAACTGGACATTTTTAAAGAAGAACTTTTTAACAACCTAGAAATGTTTCTTGTCAATATTCATTGCCCTGAGTGCCAGTGAACACATTTACTCAGTCTGGGAAATCTCTAGGGGGATGTGTGGGATGAAGCAGTTAGTAATCTTTTGTATATTTTGGATAATGTAAAAATTATTGGGTTCAGCTTCCACTGTGTGGCAAAGAGTCTTCTGAACCCACGAGGTAATTCTCACTAGTCATGGAGGAGCCCCAATCCAACAGAGCCCTATGTGGAGCATAGACTGAGATAAAGTTTGGGTTCCTCAAAAGTTCAGTTTCATTCACTAGAATCCTGTCCCTTCCCCTCAGTTGGCTGGAGGCAGACTTGGAGGCAATGTAAGCAAGCATCATAAAATGGTACAGCAATAGAAGTAACTAGACTAGGATAAGAAGGTGCCTGCTCTAATGATGTCATAGCCATTGGTTTCCACAGCATGGTGGGACTGATCATGTTTTCAGATCTCTTTCTAACACCATGTACAAAATAAATTTAAAATGAATTAAAGGTTTTGATACCATAACCAAAATTCAGAAATTATATGAGAAAACCATCAGTAGTACACTTAATGACATTAAATCTAGAGGTATCTTCAATTATTCAGTGCCACTGGTCAAACAAGCAGATGCAAAGATAAGCAAATGAAACTACATTAATCTAAGGAGCTTTTGCATCATGAAGGAAACAATGACCAGAATAAAAAGAAACCTCATAGACTGGGAGAAATTGTTTGTCCACCTGACATTTGACAAAGGATTAATACCCAAGATAGCAATGGTAGAACTTTATATATATAAAAAATCCAACAGCTTCAATAAAAATAAGGGTAAAAGGGATGAACAAAAAGGTCTTCAAAGAAGTCATGTAGGGGTTCAAAAATACATGTAGAATTCTCTGTATCCCTTATCAGTAGGAAATTTTTACCAAAACAATGAGATATATCTGGCATCAATGAGACTGACATGCATCACAAAAAAGCTTAAAAATTGATTTGTCATTCATACTTTTACCTTAAACATTTTTAAACTCCAATGGTTTTTAAAATTTTCACATGCTAAAAGTCAGGAATATGCAAATAATGTAGATGGGAGGGATTTTTATATTTGGGTTATTTGGACACAAAGAAAACTTATATTCTTACTGGGGCATCTGATGACCAGGGGCTATACCTGGTGTTGTCAGTCATATAATTACTGAGTATATGTGATTTCATCCTTGAGGCAGTCCTGAGAGGAAGGTGGTATTCTAATTTTATAGATGGAAATCAGGAGGGAGATAGAGATGAAAAAATTGGGGAACTTTGCCGTAGTCATTAGAATTGTTCACAAAATTTTGGTGATCTTTCAAACTCATTTCTATAGAAGCACTTCTACCTGTGAGTGAATATCAGAATTACCTAGAGACTTTATTCTCACAGAATTTGGGGCTCCATCCTCACACTTTCTGATTCTCCAAATCTGTGCTGAAGTTAAGAATTTGCATTTATAACATGTTCACATATGATATTGAAATATTTGCTAAATGGGAAGTGTTAATTCTGTAATACACCGTTCTTGGAAATTTTCACCTGAATGTCTCAGTTAGTTTACTTTCTCTCAGATTTCTAAAAGAGTTTCTAGTTCCAAATTCCACATTCTTTGTTGAATTAAACCATTTTTATGGAGCATGAGACTCAAACCATTTCCATTTCTCATAGCTAGCTTGAGGAAAATGAGGGTCCTGTACTGTAGAATTCTTTCTCAGTCCTTTTCAATAGTGTCCTGTTTGTTAATAAATAAGTGGTATTAGAAAGAGGCACTGACTGTTCTGTGTTCCATAGCTTTATGCTCCTCAAATGTTGCATGTATAAATTGGGGAGTGGGGTGGTTTGCCTGGGGCTCCTCAAAGCTACATGTAGACATGATAAGGCTTCAAGGAAAGTAGATTTGTTGATGGAAGTTTAATATGCTACTTTTTGAATTAAACACATAGTTGTATTGGGTAGTAGAATACCAATTCACATGAAATCCTAAAATAAAGCTCTAGCTTCAGAGAAATTTTGCCCTTATGGTAGACTGCTTTAGGCCATGCTTCTGTTCTCAGAGGATATGTGTTGACTTTCCTGTTGTAATAAGCAGATTTCACCAAGTAAAGGAAAAAAAGAAAGGTTATTTTACATCAAAATTAAATAACTTCTTGAGCTGGGAATTTCCATCTCTGGATTTAGATTCTAGTCTCCTCCCTGACCTAATAAGTGTTCCTTTAGGAATAAGTATATCAGCCTTTGTTCTGAGGACAGATAGAAACGACAGTGTTAGCAATGATATTTATGTTTTATGTTGGATATAAGAAACTTCACATTAAAAACTTAAATAATCCTCTTTAAACTTGGGAAGAAAATTACCCAAAGTCAGTTGATGCAGGTAAATTTCTTTCTCCACCATGGGTCTTAGAAAAATATTGGGATTCCTGGTATGTGTGTGTAAAAAACTAAAGCATGCGAGGGGCGCGTGAACTCGCAGGCTCTCCGGGCAGCTCTGTCTCACCACCCACGTTCAGTGCTTTGGAACCGCTGTGTATGGGCTGGATGGGGACGGCCGGTGGTTAAGGACACGCGAAGGAAGAACGAGGACCAAGCTGGTTGCTGATTAGTTACCATTTATTCAATCTTCCATCTTTCTCATCTCCCGCACTCCCAGCTCCTGCCTCTCTCTCGATCTACTCCAGCCTCTCTCTTCTCTCATCTCTCCTCCTACTTGTTTCTCCCACCTTGCCCTCTAGGCTACACCCAGCCAAGTAGCAAAATCAACATAAGAAAGCCCTTCCTGAGGGCAGGGCATTACAAAGCCCTTCCTGACTCTTAAGGTTTTTTTTTCCTTTCCTTAGTCCAAACACTTATTAACATCTTAATACTAGTTATTTTTGTATGGGCATAGCAAGACATATATTGAGGCTTGCAAAGCAGCTCTCCTGGCAACATCTTGCCAAGGCCAGATTAATCATTCCTCATCCTAGCAGGGACCAAATCTAGTTATCAGTGTTTGGATCATGACAACATTTGTCCATGATCAAGCTCTTAACTTATAGTTAAGCATTAGGCACTTTGGCCAGGCTCATCTCGATGCCAGGGTAGTACACAACTCACCACTTGCCCTGGGTTCGTCTCGTCCCTCATCGGGACCCTGCTTTTGGGGGTGCTAGGAAGTAAGGGCAGCTGAGGCTTAGGTTGAGAGAACAGATGCCCAGGAGGAAAATATCATGTAGAGTCAAATGACATAAGGTTACAAAAGCATAGCATTTGCTAAGTCTTCCTGTGTCCATACAAAAAGGACATTGCTCTGAATAAACTATGCAAAGTACTCAAGGAGAAGAGAAAAACAATATTTACAAGTCAACAGAACACTAAGAAAGAAGCTACAAATAAACAAAGAGGAATGGGAGCACCATGACGGGAGTTACCCAATAAACCTAAACTACCTGAGGCTATGCTATCCTACATGTGTGTATGAATTCTTGAATCAACCAAGAAATTAAAGAATTACAGTTCTAGGTGGTTTTAATAGACTTTTGTTCCCAAGTCATATATTCATATATCTTGGCTGGATTGTAGATTTGATGTGAGTGACAATTTTCATTTATATTAGTCATGAACATGGACAGTGTGGTTGAAGTTCTCAATTTGTGATTCAATGAAGGGCAGCAGCATTTGCTTACCTTCTAGGAGTTACTCCTTTCTTTATTTGTATGCGCTACAGGCTAAGAATGATTTTGATATCTCAATGTTTGCAAAATATTCAAACAGGAAAAATGTCTCATCACACATGAAAACAGTAAGAAATTAAAATTTCTGCTATAAGAAATACAATTTTCATGAACATATTTTCATTGGAGCAGAGCCAGTTACCTGTGAGGTCCAGAAATTTCCAAGTGCTTTCATGCTACCAGGAAAAGGCAAAGAAAATTGCAAGGGAAGCCTTTCAACCCACAGAAGTTTTTTTTTTAATACTATTTGGCACTTACCAAAAGAGTTCACGCATGTCTGCTCTGGAGTCAGATGCTTTTCTGTAGTTAGGGAAATTGCATCGTAGGTCCAGAACCAAAGTAGTTCTCTCATCTGTTGGTCTTTCCCCGCAAGGAATGCTTTGGTGACTAGTAGTTGCTTGAATGCTTGACAACGTTTTGTAGAAAAGGCATGAATGTCTTGTTAAAATTGTATGTCTAGGCTCATAACTCAAGACTTTGAAAGATGGAGTGACAAACACCTTTTATTCATCACATGAAAATATCTAATTGTATATGCCACTCTTTCTTTGCACTAATTCGTAAACCTTTGGAGAGAAAAGCTTTTGGGAAAATAGGGATGTTTATGAGTGTTTCCCTTTATCTAATGGCACAAGAAAATATGCCAACTAAAGACCCTTGTAAATTGCTCTAGGTGGTGATGTTGATGATAATGTCACCTTTTACTTTTTTCCCCAAGAATGAATATGCTCACTTCCCCACTCACACATATACTCTCTCCATCCTATGTTCTCCATGGATAGCAAAGCTTGAGTCAGAGTCAAGAAACTAATTACAGAAGTTGGATTCAAAGGTAGGAAGTCAGATGAGCTAAACAGGAAAAGAGGAAAAACCAGGCAAGACTGAATTCTTTTTCAGTTTTTTCATCGACTTAAGAGGTTTTGTTTTTAATAAAAAATGATTTATCTAACCTAAGGTACTACCACTGTGAATGTATGTTTCAATCATTTTTTGTATATTCAGGGTGATAACCACTACCACCACAATCGATTTTTAAAACATTTTCATGGTCTCTGAAAGAAATCTTGTTCCCATTAGCAGTCACTTTTCATTTCCCCCCAACATTTTCCAGATCCTGGTAACAACCAAACTACTTTCTGTCTCAATGGATTTGCCTATTTTGGACATTATGTAAATGGAATCATATGAGACTGGCTTCTTTCACTTAGTAGGAAGTCTCTGAGGGTCATCCATGGTAAAACATATGGTATTTGTCTGTCTAACTCATTTCATTTAGCACACTTGTGTTTTGTATATTGCTCTTGAACAGGCAAACTTGCTAAAGTTGTTTATTCCTATAGTTGTTTAATGGCTTTCTTAAGGTATTTTATATACAAAGTCATGTCATCTGAAAGTAGAGATAATTTTACCTTTTCCTTTCCAATCTGGATTCTATTTATTTTATTTCTTGCCTAATTGCTCTGCCTAATACCTTAATTTAGAATGGAAGTGTGGGGAATGAAAATCCCATCTTATTCTTTATATTAAGGAAAAAGCTTTTATTCTCACCATTAAGTCTGATGATTTTTTTCAGTCTTTATTTGCTTGTTAAAATTACGTTTTAATCTTTGTTTGATCATCTGATCACTAAAGTTTTTGAAACTTGTCAAGTGTGTTTTCTTTACCTTATGGGATGATTATTTGTTTATTTTGTTCACTTTTTGCTATTTTTATGTTATATTGTATTGAGGTTATGACGTTAAGTCAATCTTATATTCCTGAGATAAATTCTACTTAGTGATGACCTATAGTCTTTTTGTTGCTGGATTTAGTTTGATGCTATTTTATTGAAGATTTTTGTATTTAAATTCATAACTGATAGTATTTTGAAGTTATTTTGTGATGTCTTTCTTATTTTTTATAGTAGTATAGTGACTGGTCTCAGAGAATAAATTGAGAAATGTTTTCTCTTTTTCCACATTTTTTGAAAAGTGAGAGCTAGTATTATTGCTTCTTTTACATTTTAGTAGAATATACCAGTAAAGTGATCTTCACTGAAGGGTATATACATTATTGAGGTAATAAGAAATGTCGTTACTCATATGTGAATTATGTATTCTCCTGATAGATAAAGTGGATTGCATTTCAGAATTATATTTTAAAAGGGCAGAAGTGAATAACATATCTACCTCTTATTCACATCCTCAATTGTTCAATAATTTTTCTAAAGTGTCATTTCTATTGGGTTTTCAGGATTTCTAAGCTTTAATACCAAATTAGTTCTTATACATGTTCCATATAGTATATTCAAAGAAACAGGAGTGCTGCTGAAATGAGTTATTATTATGTATAAATGCATGACACTTACTATTGCATCAACAGGTGGAGTAAACAGTTTGAATGAAGATAGATATTAGGGTGCAAGTCCCATTCAGTATATTTCAGGCCTACTCATTGAAGTGCTGTAATCTACATGTGACTTTTCATTGTTTTTAATTTTTCACAGGAACTTTAAACTATGGTCACCTCACAAAACTACAAAAGACAAACATTAAAGCAACTAGTAGTGGAACAAGTTTCTACTATTAGCACTGCCACTTATTCTAGAGCTATTCTAACAACTAATACTCATCTTTCCCAGTCTTCTAGTATAGGGTTCTCTAAGATGAATTCAACATTTCAGGGAAGAGTCATTGTATCGCTAGAACAGTGACCTGGTAGCAACTCAAAACCTCATCTCTAAGGGCTACAAATACTTAATAGTTTTACTATAGTTGAATTGTGATTCTAGAATTTCCTTAAGATAGTTACTACTCAGCATGTAAAATATCAGTGATATGTCACAGATTCTCAAAGTGCCAAATGTACTCCTGTCTGTCACTCATTAGCTGCAACCCTACCTCCTGAAGGAAAAAGACCAATTACAACTGCTGGTATAACATTTTCTGTCCTTGTTTGATGTTCTATAACAGGGAAACAAAAATATTAGGTTGTAGGATCAGTTTCAGTAGAATTTAAACTTACAGAACCTGACATTCTATGGACAAGTGCAAATTACAGTAGGTAGAAATTGAGATGATAATGGTCACTGTTTACCTTGTACCCTTTATTTTTCAGGGCAGTTGGTTCTGACTTTTAGAGGCATTGTACCATTGCCTTCAATCCAAATTTTATAGCACAGTGTCCCAAATTTGTAGGATATTTCCTACAGTGTGCCTTGAGAGTTCAGTGAGCCATTCTGCCAGTAAATTAGGCTGATTGTTTCTGGTATATATAGTATATTTCTGGTATATATGGTATACCATATGAAATATATGGTATGTTCATGAATCAAGTAATGAAATGTCCATAGTTGTGATTTATCACCATAAGATGTGTGTCTTAGTTGATGTTACTTGTTAGGATTTGCTTCTGCATGAAAGATGTTCTATATTTCTTTGTATGGTAATGCCTATAGAGGAAGCATAGATAAGGAGGCCAGTACTGTACCTAGAATTGCTATAAATTCCACTAGGTAAAATTCCAGGTATACTGCATCTGAAAAGTCTGTTCCACTAAGTGGCTAGCTGGCCTCCTGAGGAGAAGTGCTGCACTGAGGGTTCAACCTCAGACTCTGCTCTAGTCGGTTTGAGCATTAAACAGTGACCTTACTAAAAGGGATTCCATGTTGTTTGAACTATTTATTACATTCATTGCTGTCACAATAGGAACTGTGTCAAAGGACCTTTTGTTCAAGCACTTGAGGGAAATGTGATACATTTTAGTAATATAAGCATAAATATTGATAGGTTTTGTATCCCCTCTAAAGTTTCACCCATATTCTTCTCCAGATTTCTTTATTTCTGATCTAGGCAGCTGACCAAAATGATAAACACAGGAGAGCTGCCCAGAATTTAATGTTGCTCTTAACTCTTTAGGTCAGGCATTTCTTCCTCCAGATAAACAGAGTGATCACATGACCAGTTCTTATATTTTCCCACTGGGAAAGTTTTCCTTTACCACTTCCATCAAGGTAAGCTATGACTGGGACTTTAGTGTGATGACATTTTCGGCTACAGAGAAACTTTCTGTCAAGGAGCCAAAACTAAGACTGATTAACATCTGACAGCAAAACATTGGGTCCATGGCCTGCGACAAAAAGTATGAGTTGAGCAAGATGTATCAGCAAATTCAGGTGAGAGGTAGAGTTCTAGGAGTCTAGAGTACCTCTTTATGTAAGCATGGGTGCCTCTAAGACTTGCTTATTCCTGATATAGAAGTGCCACTTCCATCATATAATGTATTGCCACTGCAGTCACTTAAAACTGTGATTTGATTGATCTGATAATGTCACTTCATAGTGGGAATTCCAGACACATAATTAATTGGTGTCCTGTGGTCAGGCTATTAAGATTCTAGTAGGTCTTCTTAACACTACATTTGAAAGCTATTTTCTTGTGAGTAGTTTTATGTTATAGGTGGTAACAGAACCCAAGTGATATTACTAAGTTTGTCAGGAACAATACCCTGTATTGTTAATAATATAATTAATAACAGTAGTACCATTAGGTCTGACTGGCTCACATGACCCTAGTGGCAGGACAGCTTGCCAAAGACAACTGCTATATAATCTCCTTTAACTATGAATGCCACTAAAACCCAGCACCTTTGAAGTTATCTGACAAATCACTCAAAGCAGCATTCCTGTGTAATATAATCTGCCTGTAAAATTGAAAGAGACCTACCAAATGATGTGTATCATTTCTAGAGATTTGTGGTACAAGGATGATAAAGACAGTCTTTTTTTTTCTTAGAACAGGGTAACCTGAAGTTCCATAGATCATAAGGCATCATTCCTGCTCTTAGAAATACAGTGGTTCACTAAGTGTAGTCTAAGATATTTGAAGGCCAAGGCATCTTGGTTGCTACTTTGCTTTCTCTTGTGGTAATTTCATCCATCTTGCCTCTGTCTATTGAGTATTGTCACATGGTCTTTAATATCCTATAACCCCATTTGCCCTCATTGAATCAATAAATCCCAGTTCTGTGGGAACTGTTAGCATCTCCTACTGTGAATGTGATCTCGTGGAAAGCAGTAATAGGGAACTTCTTAGAGGCTACTCTTCTCTTCACCAAACATGGCAAGGCCACCAATTAATTTCACCTCCTGGGTATTAATTTGTATTCAATCTCAAAGTGTTTTAGCTCTTTGAATCCTCAACTGAAATAATTTACCAAAATCTCTGTAAACCACTTGGGACTGGGCACTATGGGTACAGCTTCATTCCATTTTCCAGTATGCATTACTTCTGCTGATTTGGGTTTCAAAAAAAACAGGGTACATTGGCAAATCTTCTGCTTTCAGAAATCTTCAGTGTGGCAACTAGCCAAAACTTCTGCACTCAGTATTGATCATAATTTCAAGAGGGACCATTTGGTCTAGGGATGTGACATAAGTGGTTGAACATGTGCGACCCTGGGTTTTATCATTGACACCTCATCCTTTCCTCCCCAAATACCACTAATTATGCCCTGGTAACTCCTGAATACAGACATTCTGTGGCTCTCACAACAATAAAGAAAAAAATTTACTTGAAGCATTACTTGTACGTTGGGTTTTTACTTATAAGATTGACAGTAGCACTAATTTCTTAGGGATTTTTTGTTCTCTCTCATATTTACCTAAAATTTTCTTTTCACCACTCAGAGCTTGTAAGTTCTCATTTTGTGAGTTAGGGATTGGAATTGTGGTGGTGTGGTAGCCATTAGTGGTGTTTGTTAACATCTAGTTATCCTCCAGATCATACGAGAAACGGAAATTTTTAGTCTACACATAATTTGGTTTTTTACTTTATTCCTGTTTGAGAGTTTTGGTCAATGGTCACATTTGACTCTAATAGTTGTATTATTTAACTATTCAATCTGCCATAGTAAAACTTCGTGGACTGGCTGGCTATAAAAAAAGAAAAAAATCTATTTTTTTCAAGTTTTGGGAAAATGCACTGGGTAAATTCTACTCTGGTGAGAATTCTTTTCCTGGCTTATAGATTGCTATCTTCTTTCTGTGTCCTAACATGGCCTTTTCTGTGTGTGTATGGATAAAGAAAAGGGAGAAGGAGAAAATGAAAGAGATGGCAGGAAGAACTGAAGGAAGTAAGAGGTAAAAGGAGTACTCTGGTATCTATCTTTATAGGAATTTTATCTTTATGACCCTGGATCATCAAATGTAAAAAGCAGTGAATGTTTCCTGTACCTTTCTTAAGAATTTACTTTTCCTGCTGTTGCAGTCCTTCAAGTTACTGTTTCAGATGGCACATTGCATGATTGAAGTTTAATAGGCCCTACAACCTTTGGAAGGGTGTTGCTGTGGAGAACCCTTTGGGCCACACAGAACTTTGATTGAATTAGAGACCATATAAATAAATTCATGAGAATTTGTGGGTTGGTGCTTTACAGTTTCCCACTTGCTCAGGTTGGGGGAAATAATTTGTGGTGTGTATACATTCCCTGATTCTTTGTCTAGTGACTGTCACAAAGTCTTTAAACTTAGGGTCTCTTTTTACAGAGAAATGACCATAGGGGAGGAAAATGCCCTTTTGGAGTTTCAGTGATTTTTTTCCCCCTTTTCTCCTGTATACTTCTATAGTTTGTATGCTATCCTACTTTCTAAAGTTTCTGTCTTCCCCATGTAGAGGGTGATTTTCTCAGTTTTCTACATTAGATCTAATACGTGGTAACACTTTGCTGATTGCTTTCCCCTATGTCATTAGATCTAAGTAATGAAAAATACTTTGTAATCTTCTCATGTCATCATATAGTTTCCATGAAATTGTATTCCATGATATTCCAGTCCTGTATTTGACATAGTCTAATTTGGAAGACATTTTCTTTCAAGCATTACATATAATTTTCTTTGTTACTAAAAAGATTTTCATCGAAGGAAATCATGCCTTTCCTGGAGTGAAGCATTAAAATTTAAAAATATTCCATTGCGTTGGACATTAAAATGATGCTCAGATACATTAAGCAGTTGTAACTTTAATTTCTCAAAATATGACATTTTTTATGTCCTATGTAATTTGGGCTCTTGGTTAACTTTATTTATGTGCTACTCTCAAGGCAAACAGGGTTTTCTCCTAGAAAGAATTGTATTGAATGAATGACAAAAACTTCCTCCCCTAAGAAATTTGATGTCTGCAGGCCAGCCCCCTAATGCGGATGCAGAATAAAAAACTAACGCTGTGTGGGGGATAGGATTGCTGTTTCTTGAAAAATCAGTAGTGGAGGTGTGTTGTTAGCTTAGTGACACAATTGCTGCAATGGCAAATGATTTATAAGGTAAAGGGAGACTTTTAACAATAAAACAAGCTATTAGGAAATCACCAACGAGTCATTAAAGTAGGTATTTTTGTTTTAAGGATAGCCTCAGTCCTATAGCAGGGAGTGGTGAAGAAATGGCTTACCTTCAGGAGATGTCAGCATGGCTAAACTATTTTTTAGTGCTTTTACATGGTACCTGAAGGGAACACAAAAGGACAGGGAAATGTAGAGTCAGCTTAACATCGCCACTAGTGACACTACCATTTCCAATTATAGCTGTCCAAGAGATCTTCAAATTGTGTTTCTGAAATGGTCATCTATTAAAAGCTTAAGGGTCTTCTGATAAATAAACTGGGAGGTTCTGTCATATGCCTCTCAGGGCCAAAGGAGACTGCACTCACTCAGTGTGTGCGCAGGAACAACGAGGCCCTTTGGGGGAGTTCAGCCTGTGATTCAGCTCCATGAGTAATGAAGTGACAGGCTGGAAGGCAACTTCATTATGTGTGCTGCAGTGGATCCATCCATCTGCAGGAATTGAAAGCACAAGGAGACAGCAGGAGGAATAAAGTAAGAAAGGAAATGGCATGTGTTAGTTAAGTGGGTGGTCTAAGGATATAGAGAAGTTTAAGCTTGAATCCTGTACTGAGAGATTTGAGACATCTTCCTTCTCTGAGACTTGATTTTCCCATCAGCAAAATGGGGGATATGAATAATATGCTATGTAAAAACTGTTGTACAACTTCAATCAGATAAGTTGGAGAAGTACTCCAACCTCATGCTGACGAACAGCACCCATGACACCTCTTTGCTTTGATAACTATGCACATTTTTGAGTATTATCATATAAAATTTTCCCATCATGGCCTAATCAATTCCTGTAATCTATTATACCTATTCTTATGGGAGGCAAAATTGAGAGCAAGTGAATTTTTGTGGTTTACCCAGGGGAAAGTGAGTCGTCAATGGGACTTTGTAGCATGAAATTGAGCTCTTTATCTGTAGAGCTAACTTTCTCAGCATTATACTACTTCTTTAGGGTGAATTCAGAGAAGTTAAACAGACTTTAGATCAAGAGAGCTATTAGAGTGAAAAAAAGAAATAACCTTCCTTATAGTTCCTGAGACACAATTTTGGCATGTTGACCATTTGAAAGGCTGATGATCTGGATGTAGGGTTTAGGGTGAATCATTTATGGTGAATGTTTCAGAATGTAATTTGGGGTAGTATAAATATTGGCTGTCCTCGTGTATGCATCCTGAGATTAATTGAGATAATGCATATCCACATTATAAAATACAGGGCTGATGATAATCTAGACTTTGCTTCTGTTTTTCTAGAATCAGATGTTTCATGTTTCCTTAGTACTCCGGGACCTGTTTAATTTCCTTAGGCAACTGAAGTATTTAATAGGACTGTTTACTTTTATGTGCCAGTAATCCAACATGGTGATAAAAGCTTAATTTAGAAAAAAATTGAATTTATGAACTATGATGCTGCTTCCAAGTGTGAAATATTTTTGGGCAAGAGTGAGTCGTTATAGTTTCTATTCATGATTCCACTGTTCATTAACTATGTTCACATTCATCGATCATTTATTTATTATGTACCAAATTCAAATTTTTATTTATTTATTTATTTATTTTGTTTTTTGGGTCACACCCAGCGATTCTCAGAGGTTACTCCTGGCTCTGCACTCAGGAATTACTCTTGGCAGTGCTTGGGGGACCATATGGGATGCCGGGGATCAAACCCGGGTCGGGTGTGTGCAAGGCAAATGCCCTACCCGCTGTACTATCACTCTAGCCCCCCAAATCCAAATTTCAGACCATTTCCTTCACCAGAAATCATAGGTTGGTGCATAAGTTAAAATCTTAGATGAATAAATTCTTTAGTCACAGATATAAAAGTGTACATGATAATTTCCAAGTAAAAGAATGAGGTTGCAGCAAATTTCATGATTTCATCATTCCTTACAGCTGCGTATTATTCCATTGTGTATATATACCACATCTTCATGATCCACTGATATGTTGTACATCTAGATTAATTCCAAATCATAGCTATGGTACTGACTGCTACAATGAATAGTGGTGTGCATATGTCCAAGTAGCAAGCCAGAAGAAAGACAAAGACAGGGTGATATCACTTATTTGCATTTACATTTAGATTAACTGGATGAGGAAGTGTAATGTTTTAAGCAGGGGGCTTGGGGGCATTCTTAGATCATCTTCTGACCCAGAGTATAGGGAGGAGGAGAAAAGAAATAGAGTGAAGGAGAAGGGGAATCCAGAGAGATGAAAAACAACAAAGGTAAAAATCAAGAAGACTCAGGTAAATCAGTGATGTCGAGGAATGATAGAGCTAAATATCTAAACCATAGTCAGCAGTCATGAATTTTCAAGACACAAACTTTAATAACCAAATTTAAAAGGTGCCTGTCAAGATGGCAGACTGGGTGGGTGGGTAGGAGAGGGAATCTGGATAAACTGTTGCAAAGAAGTTGACACTGGTGGTGATATTGGTGTTAGAACACTGTATGTCAAAACCCAACTATGAATAACTTTGTGCTTTAGTAAAATAAAATTTTGAAGAAAACAAAACAAAAGAAAATAAAAGAATGAAAAAAAAGAAAAGAAAAGAATGAGACGATTTTCCTAGCTGGGAGGTAAAAAGGACATTACAGAATAGAACTGTGCATAAAACAAAACACTGGCCGCTCTCTGCCGCGATGTGACCCGAGTGGCCACAGGTGTGCAGCCTGTCCATTGCTGGATGACCATGATCCTGGAGGCCAGCTAAGCTACTTTTGGTACCAGCAGCTTCTTGCAGAAATGTCTCTAGACTGTGAACTAAGCCATGGCCCCATGCTGCCCCAGGAAGGGAAAGGTTTTTCTCTCTCAGACTTTTCTTTCCAGGGGTCGGGGGGAAGGCGTGGTGACTGCTAAAGTATAAGGACCACTAAAGAGAGGTATGAGCTTGCAATGATGCAATTTCTGGCAGAAATTTCTCTGGACTTAGTTACTAAAATACTAAAATACAGAAATCCAAAACCTCATATCTCTTCATTCTCAGCAATGGAAAAAAATTATCAAATGCTTCCTTTTCAGCAGGTCTTATCTTGGGGGGAAACTCCAAATAATAATAGTGAGTTTTTTTGTGGAAATATTGAATGTAATCAAAATAAAGAGAAAGTAAAGTGAAAATTATCAGCTACACAGGCGAGAAGGGGTGGGGGTGGGATTTGAGGTATATCGGGGTTCTTGGTGGTGGAGTATGTGCACTGGTGAAGTGATGGGTGTTTGATCATTGTATAACTGAGACTTAAGCCTTAATGCCTTGTAACTTTCCACATGGTGATTCAATAAAAAAAAATTATAGAGTTATATACCTTAATAGAATACTGGAAAATCATTAGAATGTCAAGGAATAAAAGTAATTGGTAACAACAAATTATTAGTGGTGCTCATTTTTTTGGAGGGTCGTCACACCTGATGGTGCTCAGGGCTTACTCCTGGCTCTGTGCTCAGGGATCACTCCCAGTGGCTTGGAAAACCATATGGGGTAACCAGGGATGGAACCCAGGTCTGCTGTGTGCAGTGCAATCTCCCTACCCATCTCACTACCTCTCTAGCTCCTCTTAGTGATGTTCTTAATGGTGAGCCAGAGAAATTTGGAGCATTTTAAGCAGAAGAGAGCTTATTTAGACTTTGCCAACCGGATTAACTGGAAGGATAGAAAGCTAGGGAGGCAAACTAGGCTGAAGTAAATGAAAGCTTGATATCCTGTATGAATATTGTTGCAGAACCATTCTGACGAGGATACCTTTGCTGTCCCTACTGAGAGTCATGCACAATCCTGACCCATCACCACACAGGACTCAATGTCTTTGAGATGTGCACCCGTTTAATAAAATGTTGTTCTGCTGCCTTCTCTGCTGGGGAAGTGAGTCTTTGTCAGCTTCTATAATTGGAGTCGTTTCTGTTTCCCTCTAAGATTTACAATTTGAAAAATTTTTCAAAGATAACACTTGAGTGTAGAAACTGACCAGTCAAACATATGAATTGCAGTGTTTTCAGCTCTGCTGACTTTCTTGTTCCTGTTGGAAAAAAAGCTAGCTTGATTTATATATCATTTCACATTTATGGAGAATATGTGTAAACCTATCATGATGTACCATGGAAATTGATCTAAAGAAAGTTTCAGGTAACTGCACCTCCCCAAACTGTGTGTTTTTCCCTTATTTCTAGCTAGTCAGACATTAAATGTATACTTACACCACTTCCCCAACTCAAATCATGGCTTTGTACCAAATAGCTAATAAGCAAAGCCCAGGGTTCCTTTGTTCCTTTGGGGAGGAATAATTGCTTTTCCTCTGTCTTTTTTACCAAACCAGCCAACATACTTTATCTCACGGAAATTACATTTGCTCATGTAGGTGTGTGAACGAGCAAGATGACAAAAGTGTGTTCAGTTAGAATTAGATGGATATTGCAATTACTGGTGAAAAGAGCATTTCCCCCAATTTAGCTATGAATCCTCTAAGGATCAAAACAATTCCACATGAAAGATAGTTCTCTTTCTTTAATATATGTCGGATTTTGTGAGCATATTAGAGCCTTTTACTTTTTGCTAAAATTCTCTGGGTCACGGAGAGAAGCAAATATATTTTGAATGTCAACATAAGAATGGATAAACAGGGTTTTGTTTAGTCAAACAAAGAGGATTTATGAGCTTTTCAAGTGTGTGTGATAAAGACTGAAAGGAAAGTGTCATGAATGTATTTGTAGCTCATTAAGTTTTTAAAAGTAGGGGGGTGCAGAGATAGATAGTTCTCTGGTAGAGGAACTGCCTTGCAAGTATGCAAATTAGTGGTTCAGGTTATTGAAACTATGAAGGGAAGGGAAAGGAGAAGAATAAAATTAAGTTTGGAGTCTCCATTTCGTATCATAATGAGAGTATTCTTTCCTGCCCATGTTTTACCCAACTTTCCTAGGTGCCCATTCTTTGAGTTTCTGCTCTGGACTTACACTAACACAGTATTTACTGGTATAGTTTGCTTGTTTATTTGCTTCACTGCAACCTTGAGGGCAAAGAACTCAGCTCTTATTCCTTTTAGAAGTCTTAGGTCTTATAATGAAAAGACCATCTAGTTGAGCCAAAATATCAGAAATTTTGAAAAGAATAAATGACTAGAACATAGAGTACTCAATAGAGTTAATGACTGAAGAAAATTATTTTTGTTTAGAGTAACTGTTAGCTATATAGTCAATTTGTGGTATGTAAAATGAACTTGGTATGTATTAATTTATGCTGGTGCCAGATGTGACACACAATAGATATTGTGCTTCTCTCTTGCAATCTTTTAATACAGCAGCACGTAGGGACAGGTAATGCAAGTTATATATGGCTTATGGACCAGGGATGTTTCAAAATTTACTTCTAACTGTAGCATTGTAGCACTGTCACATTGTTGTCCCATTATTCATCGATTTGCTTGAGTGGGCACCAGTAACATTACCATAGTGAGACTTGCTGTTACTGTTTTTAGCATATTGAATATGCCACAGGTAGCTTTCCAGGCTCTGCTATGTGGGCGGGATACTCTTGGTAGCTTGCTGGGCTCTCCAAGAGGGGCAGAGGAATCGAACCCGGGTCAGCTTCGTGCAAGGCAAATGCCCTACCTGCAGAGTCAATGAATAAATAAATGGGATTAAATAGGGTCTCTTCAGATGAATTGATTCTGCTTGGAGGGAACTCTTCAGCAGTGTTCATGAGGCCACAGGCCCCACCAGTGATTGTCAGCCCAAGGGCCATTAATTTAATGTGGTGGAATGCCATATATAACTGCTGTTTTTCAGGGTTCTCCAGCAGCTTTAATGATGCTTGAGGGACCTCATGGTGTTAGGAATAGGACCTGAGTCAGGTATACACTTGCCCTAACCATGTACAATTCTTGGCCCATGGTACAATCTCTTGGCCCATAAACTTAGATTTTTTTTTTAATTTCAGATTTTTATTATAGTCCTCTCTGGTTGCAGCAGTCAGTGAAGGCAATAGCTCATTACTTCTTTGAGCACCAGATTTCTACATGTATATATCAAAAGGCATATACAGTTAGGGATATGGGAAACCCTATCTTATGATATTTTAGAATAAAAGTAGAGAAAATAAGTAGCTGAGAATGTCACAGAGGACATATTGATTATGGGATTCCCAAGGAAAAGCAAGGAATAAAAGTAATAGCCACACATAATATCACTGTATCACTGTCATCCCGTTGTTCATTTGATTTATTCGAGCGGGCACTAGTAACATCTCTATTACACTCAGCCCTGAGCAGCCTCTCTTTACTCGTCTTTTCTAACGGTTGGAGGCTCTTTCAGGGTCAGGGGAATGAGACCTATCATTACAGTTTTTGGCATATTGAATATGGCACGGGTAGCTTGCCAGGCTCTGCCATGCATGCAGGATACTCTCAGTAGCTTGCCGGGCTCTCTGAGAGGTATGTATATATCTGTTACTGTATTTGGAATATGAATATGCAAGGGGAGCCATACATATAATTGAAAGAAATTTGTAGAAGAAATTGCTCAGATTATGTACTATGCATCATTTCTTGGCCTTTAGACTACGGTCAAGTGAGGGTTTGTGGGAATGAATAGTAAAGTTGCAATTTCTGGAGAACTTATTTGGGTGACCTCCGCAGTGGTACCCAGAGACCTGTGGGTAATCTGCTGGAATAACTCAGCTCTGTGCTGTGGGTCTGACAGATCAAGCTGAACCACAGCTGTGGCATTGCTTAGGGCCAGTGGTGCTGGGCACCTCCAGAACCAAACCAGCACTACTCAGAGGAGATATGGTGTTGGTGATTAAACTCAGTGTTCCCTGCAGGTGAGGCATATGCTTAAATCTTTGAGATATCTCCTGGACTTGGGAACATTTTTAAAAAATTTTTTATCAGTGAATCATTCAGACGAGCCTCACGAATGAAGGGACTGGTAGAGGAACCCAGGTGTATGGGACCCAGATTGGGTCCTACTCAGATTGGGACTGGGCCTTCTCCACCCAGACCCCTCATTTTCCAGTATCTTGTCAACCACACCCAGAAACTGCCTCCATTGTAATCCTACCAACGGCCAACATCCAGAGACTATAAGACCAAGCTCTCAGAAGCTTTGCAGCCTCGTGACATCTAATAGCCTTGTTCTTCCTCTTGGAGAACCTGACAAGCTACCAATAGTCTACTGCCTGCACAGGAGAGCCTTGCAAGTTTCCCATGGCGTATTCATATCCCAAATACAGTAAAAGATATATACATACCTCTTGGAGAGCATGGCAAGCTACTGAGAGTATCCTGCTTGCACGGCAGAGCCTGGCAAGCCACCCATGCCGTATTCGATATGCCAAAAACAGTAACGATGGGTCTCATTCCCCTGACCCTGAAAGAGCCTCTAATCATTGGGAAAGATGAGTAAGGAGAGGCTGCTAAAATCTCAGAGCTGAATGTAATCGAGACATTACTGGTGCCCGCTAGAATAAATCAACGAACAACAGGATGACAGTGATACAGTGATTAGTGAATCATCGTGAGGTACAGTTACAAACTTATAAACTTTCATGTTTGCATTTCAGTCATACACTGAGGGAACATTTTTTTAAAGAAAAATTCTCTAATGTTTTCTTTAAAAAAATTAAAAAGAAATTCTATGGGGCATATGTACAATGTATCTATGGATGTAAAAGATTGTCATCAATCTTTAATAGGATATACTTAAGCTAATTAAGCAATGTCAACAAATCTTGAGTCACAATCCAAGAATTTCACACCAAGCCAAATCAATTTTCATTGATAAATGCTATAGAAACTTTATTGTCACAAGTAAAAATGCAGAATTTAACACTCATGCTTACCATTTTGGGTAAAAACCTTTAAAAATATTCTTCATAATTGAAGGCACTATAGCACTGTAGTACTATCATCCCGTTGTTCATCGATTTGCTCGAGCAGGCACCGGTAATATCTCCATTGTAAGATTGTTGTTATTGTTTTTGGCATATCAAATATGCCGTGGGTAGCTTGCTAGGCTCTGGTGTGCAGGTGGGATACTCTTGGTAACTTGCCGGGCTCTCCGAGAGGGATGGAGGAATCAAACCCGGGTTGGCCAAACACCCTACCTGCTGTGCTATCATCCACCCATGTTCTAGATCACATCTAAAAAGTGGAGTCAGGGGCTGGATTGATAGTACAGCATGTAGGACATTTGCCTTGCACTCGGCTGACCCGGGTTCAATTCCCAGCATTCCATATGGCCCCCTGAGCACTGCGAGGAGTAAATCCTGAGTGTATGATGCAGGAGTAATTCCTGTGCATCGCTGGGTGTGATGCAAAAATTAAAAATAGAGTCAATGAATGTGGGGACTGGAGGAGGGGTTAGAGCCACACCTGGCGTGCTGGGGAGCTACTCCTGGCACTGCACTGCGGGGGTTGTTTCCATCAGGAGACAGTGCAGTACCAAAGGTCAAATCTGGACCTTCCACATGCCAGGCATGTCAGTCCATGATGTGGGTCTTTCAGGGGGCATAAAACCATGAGTTTTTCAAAAGAGTCAATCACCTACTTCCAAACACACACCACTAAATCTCTACTAACTCCAACCTTTAAAAGCCTCTCCATGGAAAGAAGTTTGAGAACAGTCTTAAATGTAAATTTAAGACATAATTGAAGGAGAAATAAAAATTGACTCTGCATGTCATAATATTTTAGAAGTGGTATATTTTCGGGGACCAGAGCCATAGCATAGCGGGTAAGGCATTTGCCTTGCATGAGGGCCGACCCGGTTTTGATTCCTCGGCCCCTCTCGGAGAGCCCAGCAAGCTACTGAGAGAATCTCACCCACATGGCAGAGCCTGGAAAGCTCCCTGTGGTGTATTCAATATGCCAAAAACAGTAACAAGTCTCACAATGGAGACGTTACTGGTGCCCGAGCGAGCAAATCGATGAGCAGTGGGATGACAATAATACAGTGATATTTTAGGAACAGATATTTTAGGAACAATTATATCAATATAGACATAATTTAAAGTAAGAAACTGATTAACATATAAATATTTTCTCTGGAAGGATTATTTAAATTCAAAATATTAACAAAAGACTAATGTTCAAGTTTAAGAAAATAAATAGAATGTTATATCATTGAATTTGTCAGTAATTTACATTGATAAGAAAATTATATTAATTTTAAGACACTCAATGGTGAAAAATAAAACAAACATTTCTAAGATTAGAAACTGGACAAGAATATTTTTTATTCTTTTATTTTATAAAGTGTTCATAATATTTGATTACATTAAGCACCAGTCCCACCAACATTATACCTTCCCACCACCATATTTTGGGTGTTTTCATCCCAAACCCCAATCCCTGCCTCAAAGCAGAAACGAAATAATATAATATTTCCCTCTAACGTTGTTCGCCTTCTACTTTGAATCCTATCAAATGTGGTGCGGTACTCTTGGAGTATGGGTCATGTGTATTCTATGAAGTGTCTCATGTCTCGTGGCCACCTGTGGCGTCCAGGAAAAGGTTCACTTGTGGGTGAGGCTCACTGGAGAGTGTGGAGAGTGGCTGTAAGCAGGACAACAGTTGAGTTCTGGATGTTTTAGGCTGCCAGGGCTAGGTCCCTTGGGATGGAGAGGCCTCTCACCCTCCCCACTATGGGACTCTCTGTGTGAAAGAGCCTGGCGTGAGTGAGGTCCGGCAGCATGGTTATGACAAGCGTCGTGTTATGTTCCCTTCTGGAAGAGAAGGACATGTGATCTGGAGTACAGCTATGATGAGATTATCTGGCATCAACCAGAAGGCTTCTGGGCATGGTGGCTGAGTTGCTGGAGACAGGAGGATATGGGCAGAAGAAACTGGACAAGAATGTTTGCCCTCACCAATTTTATACAACATAGTACTGTAAATTCTAACTGGAGAAATTAGGGATAAAAGGTTTCCAAATTGGAATGAAGTAAAAATGTCTCCTTTTGCAGGTCACACAATTCCATTGGCAATATTAGTGCATACAGTAAAGTGACGGGCTACAATATCAATATATGAAATTTTTACTGTAATTGTTTTTTGCCACACACAGCAGTGCTCAGAACTTAAAGATATTTAATTAAAAAGCTATATACATTAAATCCATTTAATGTTATACATAAGGCAACTTCAATAAAAATATAAAAATTATGTTTTAAGTTAAAATATATGTATCTTTTTGCTTATATAATTTTCTTTGGCAGTACCTTCAAAAGTATATTCAAAAGTATAATTTTTAAAAATAGAAAATGTAACAACGTAAATGAAAACATTTTAAAGGAAAATATTTAATCAACTGAAAAAAAGGAATATGCAAGAATTGAATAAATAATTTAAAATTCTATGACTTCAGTGTTTCCTTGGGGGTGTATACCTGCTAGTTCTCAGGACTTACTCCTGGCTCTGTGTTCAGGAATAGTTTAGTGGACCATATGTCATGCCAAGGATCTAACCTAGGTCAGCAAGTGCAAGTCAAGCGCCATACCTGTTGTACTATTTCTCTGGTCCCAGTGATTTCAATTTTTTTTAAAGATCCCATTTTCCATTGCCTTTCCTAAATGATGATGTAGCTTTATTTAAATCAAAGGAAGGCAGAAGTATTAGATTTCTACAGTCTAATGTTACAAATAATATAAATAGAATTAAAAAAAACTTCCATCATTTGTATGTAAAAAAAAAGATAATTAGAATTAATGTTAATAATGTATTATATATAATATAATATCAATATATAAAGTATATAATCTAATATTTTCCATTCAATTTAATATATTCCAGGAAGAGAAAGAGAATAACAAGATATTAATATACTCCTTATAATTCATGATACCAAACAAAGCAAATTACATTTTGGAAAAGACATAAGCTTAAGAAGTAGAGGAAGTTTGTTGAAGTCTTAAGAAAACATATACACAAATGGGCTATGGATGGGATAGTTTCACAAATTTGATGACAGTTTCTGAGTCATCTCAAGGAAGTGAATAAAAAATAATTTTTGAGTTATAGCAAAGAGATAACCATTAGATAATGAATGTGTAGATAACAGGTAGATGTGTTACTCATTTCTTTAGATAAATACCTAGACTTATAGATTAGGTAATTTTGAAGAAAATTAATGACCTCATTAATATAAGAAATATTTTTGACAATTTTTATTGATTTTCTGTTGACTATTTGCAAAACTTTCTATAAAGAATATGATCCAAGAAATTTTATTCTAAAGATGATTTAGGAATGCCCAACCTCAAGCTCTACCTGGGCCCTGTCACAAATCATGCTCAACACCTTTGATAGTGACTGAACATGTATGTATGTAAATGCCTGAAGATTGAGAATCACACAATTAAGAAACTGAACTTGATTTAGGCAGATTGGAACAAACTTCCAAACCAATGTAACTTTATTTGGCATGATATAATTCCAATTCAATTGTTTAGAAAACCAAGAACAGAAATAGGTAGACTTATCTGGCCTACTTTTAACAAACATGAACAGGTTGGTTTTTTTTTTTATTTTAATGTAAATTAAATCTCCTGCTATAAACAAACTGACTATTTAAATATCTAATTTTCTTTGGATTGCAACAGCAGTGAGTTCACATCAAGTCTAAGGCAGATGAGGGGCCTATCTTAAACTGTGTGTTATAATTCACACCAGACTGTGGTATTAAGTAGATGCTTCATTGATAAACGAAGAGGAGAGTGAATGGAGAATTTATGTGAACTTTTTTTTTTTCTTTTTGGGTCACACCTGGCAATGCACAGGGGTTACTCCTGGCTCTGCACTCAGAAATCACTCCTGGCGGTGGTCAGGGGACCATATGGGATGCTGGGATTTGAACCCGGGTTGGCCGCGTGCAAGGCAAACGCCCTACCCACTGTACTATCACTCCAGCCCCTATGTGAACTTTAAAAAGAACATTTCCTGATGTACTGTGGATATTTGAGTTATGTGAGCAAGGTTCTAGGGCCAGTTTGATGACAATCTTTATTTTATTGACTTTTATATAAAAGTGACCAGATTCATTTTGCATTGTTTTTGCAGGTGGTAGAAATCATCGTAAAGATAGAGAACTCAATTTAGCATGGAGAACCTGTTTGATATTAGAACTGTGTGAAATTGGAGTAAAAAGCCAGTGAGCTCTGGGATAGTTAGTGCTTATAGGTGTAACTGACAGTTCTCTAGGTAAAGATTTTTACCAGTAATGAAAACTGAGTTTCAGTTTAGAAAGTAAAGTCTAAAAAGGCTTCAAACGTTAAACTGGTTTTATTTTGTAGAATCTGTGTTTAATTTTTCTCTCTAAAGATTAACTTTTAATAAATTTGTCCTTGTATTGAACAATGCCCTAGTGAACATAGCAAGAAATCTTTTGAGAGGAGTCTAAATGCATTTGTCTATTGTTCTTTGATAGACCTTAGCTGAGACTGACATTAACTAATGCACATCAGGTTCTGTCTTAATTTATGATTGTTGCTTTGTATAGTATCCAATGCTGTCATTCTTCTAATATTTAAGTTCTTTTTAACTCTTCTAAGAATTAGCTTTAATGATGAATAAAAACTTTCAATCATGGCATCTTAGTTTGACTTTATGTAACCAAAAATTTTGTATGTGATTTTTAATTCTAGGTCTCAAACAGATCTAAATGCATATATACACAGCATAGGTAGATTACACCAGCATCTTCAATGTACATGTGGACACAGACTATAGATTAGGCACAAGGCAATATGGTTTGGCAAATTTCTACTCTCCATTAATACTAAAATTATAGTCATAGTAACTGAATATTTACCCCTTATGGTACATTGGGGCCTCTTTATGCTTTATTTTATTTCTTCCCTGCAAAAGCTCTGAAATGGTCTCTTTACTGGAGAGGGAAACTGAAATTTAGAATTGAAGTATTTATTGTGATTTAGAACAAAAAATTTACCACTTTTATCTTAAATCATTATAGATTTATGATATTTATTTTGATTACAGAAAAATTCCATGTCATTCCATTTTTCTCTCCCAAATTCCCAGGAGCATTTACTTCAAAATTTTTTTTTAATATTTGCCTTTTTGTAATAAAAAAGCACATATAAACCAGAAATTAGACTTTGTTTATGTCTAAGATTTCTTTGTACTCAGCCTTTGTACAGGTTTCATTTACGAATGCTTGAAACTATTTTCAATAGGTAATGACTATAATAATTGGTTCTCAGATGAGTCTAAACCATGTTATGTTGAAAATCACCCTCCTCTCAGAAGTTCTAAAATTTGTCTCCAAGTGCCATGGAAGAGGGCAATCAACTGGGAACATTCAGTGGACCCCACAGTGGGTTGAGTCAGACTTAGTTCCTATGGAGAGCAACAAGGAGAAGACTGCCAACCTCCTGACACACACGTGGTGCAAGAACACACTCCGAGGAAGATGCCTGTAGCAAGGACACAGTAATTGAATTGTTGGGGGTCAACCAGCTAATCTGTTCTATTTCTATGGGTCGTTGACTACCATGGCTGAGCGTATTATTGAAGGGTTTTCAATGCAAATATTATAAAAGCAGTCAGCAGTCCGTGAAGATTCCCTGCCTTTTTATCCGTTACAGCCATGCAGGATTAGCCATTGATTTCGACCACAAGCAGAACATACAATATTGTCACCTGCTGTTGATTGCCTCTCTCCTGTTCACTGTGCAGGCTACAGGAGGCAGCAAGGTTAGAGTGGGATATATTAATTCTGCCAAGTATCTAACTGCACAGCCAAGCTTGCTGAGATAAGACTGTGACATATTTATAACAATTTTCTTTCCTGCTCTTGTTTCTATGAGTGAATTTGCTTTCCTTGTGGACAAATTGCTTTGAGTGCCACTCTCATTGGACAACCTATTGCAAAAGGGCCAGAGATGGTATCTAAATTAAACTACTAGTTCTTTATTACTTTAAAGACCACAGGAAAGGTATTTTAAACAGTGGAAGTCTTCTTTTTCCTCTTTCTCTTTCAGTCTCCTCCCTCCCTCCTTCCCTCACCCTTTACCTTCTGTTTTTCCTCTCTCTCACCCACCCTCCTCTTTTTCTTGTCTCTTTTTCCATCCTAACATATATTCCTTAAATTTTTATTTACTTTTAGCCACTTTAAAGCTAGAATTTGGTGTGAATAATTAGCTCCTAAAATAACAGAATGGGTAAAATCCTCTCCATGTTGTAAGTCTTTAGGAAGACCGATCATCAAGAATTTATTTTGATTCCACAGGGGCTCCAAATTTCAATGGAAAAGTCTCTGGCTAAGATGTCTCATACTTATTCGGAAACATGATTATCATGATTATCTGCAGGGCTTGGCAGAAATCACTTTTCAACTCAGACATGGGATGGCGACAGAGTCTCATTACGTTAATTTTATTTACAGGGCAGCCGGGTTTCCTGTGCTGTGAGCTGGGTGCTTATTCAGCTGCCTTGGCTTTGGTGGGTTTGCCGCACAGCGTATTTTTGTTTCCGAACCATTTTTGGCCCTGGAAGGATGTCTGGCCTCATTTCACTTTCATAACTCTGATGAAAGCCACAGAAGTTTCCAAGAGCCAGAACAGGCTACTTGTGGGGCCCTTCCTCACAACAGATGAATGGCTACTGGAAGGAGGGCTTCGCTTCCGGGAAGACCTCCAGTCCGCTGAGTCTTGTGTCTTTGCTGGAGAAGGAGCGCCTGGTTGTGAAATGTGGCATCAACACCCACCCTGCCCCGCCCCCTTACCTGCTTGGAGCCAATATGCTACTTACATTAGCTGCTTGTCTCTTTGGTATATGTGTAGACATGGCAGCTTGTAAAAACCCACCTCTCTGTCCAAGAATGTTCTTTGCTAATCTTCCTAGAAGGGATATGAGAGAAAAAAGTAAAATGAATTTGGATTTCATTTTGATACTGTTCTTGTTTTGTTCCATTTGTTCATACAAGTATTGATGCTCTTGAACGTTCCAGAACTGCTACACTTAAGTTCTTCCATATCTGCATCCCATGATAAGGATGAAAGCAATAGAGAGGGTAATGATATGTCAGTTTTAAAAAGCAGGCTCAGAGATGCCAAACAATTATGCAGGTCACACAGCGAGAGAGAGCTGGAGCTAAAATTTAAAGCAATATCTTTCAACGTATAGACACAAGGGCCTCTTTCTCTTTCAGGGATGGTCTTAATTAAAATTGATATCTCAGTTATATAAATCTTCAGAAATAATTAAATTTCTCATAAGCATGTCTATTTGCAAGAAACAAAAATCACACATGCACACACATACTTCACACTCCTGTGGTTGCTTTGAATAAATGAGGCCACAGACGGTGTGCTAGTACTGATAAAGATTTTTAGATAGCTCTGCTTTTATCATACAGATTTGGCAGTCTAGAAAACAGGTATATTTCAACTGTAAAATATATTTAAAGTTTTGCCTACTCAAGGCATGGATTATTGCTATAGCTTCTCCATTAACTCTGACCAATAGCTATACTTTACCATTTCTAGATACTGGGGCAAGTGCTCCTCTTAAGTTATTTTGTAATTTTAAGGCCCTACCCATGAGGCAGTATATTAATGTGATGAAGACATTGTGCTCAGAAAGTAAGTCATTTGCCTGTAATTCAGAAACAGGTGCTGGAGTGCAGGCCTAACTCAAAGGTCATGCTGACACTCAAATTCTCTGCAGTCCCTGTGCATGACATCCTGCTGCTTAAATTGGTCCCATTGCTTCCTAATTGATGCAATACAGGAAGTTCGGGAGAGCCTAAGCTTAGTCTTGGATGCTCCACCCTTTCCCCAGATTGGGACAAAAACCCATCCTCCAATCAGAATTCGTGATAGAATTTTATATTTGTTTGAGCATAATTTTGGTGAATTAGAGCTTTAAACAATTATCTGTATCTTTTTTTCCCCCAGAAAATATAAGATTAGAGGGAGGGAAAGAAAGAGAGTGGGGAAGGCGGATTTTGTTTCAGTGGGTAACATATTTATTTTTTTGCCTTTCGCCTTTATGACCTCATTGTGAGCAATGTAAATCTATAATTTGTAATCCTTCAGAGTTTTTAATAATCCTTGCTTTTAATAATCCTTACTATAGTTGCCTCCTCATACCAGTGGATATTTAAAGGTTAAGATATTTCTCTTCTAAAATAGTGATTTTGGGGCCGGAGCGATAGCACAGTGGGTAGGGTGTTTGCCTTGCACGCGGCCGACCCGGGTTCGATCCCCGGCATCCCATATGGTCCCCCAACCACTGCCAGGAGTAATTCCTGACTGCAGAGCCAGGAGTAACCCCTGAGCATTGCTGGGTGTGACCCAAAAAGCAAAAAAAAAAAAAAAAAAACCCACTAAAATAGTGATTTTTTTTTTTCATTTTCCGATTGGTCTCATTGGTTTTAGTGCTTTTTCTATGAATATTCCTTTTTCTCGGGGATTGGTTCTGATTGGTCTCATTGGTTTGAGTACTTTTTCTATGAATATTCCTTTTTCTCGGGGAACCCCACTCAGCAGTGCTGGGGCTGGAGAGGCTTGAGGGTCAGCAGGGTTACTCCTGACCTCGCTGGGAAGACTATATAGGATTGCTGAACACAAGCTCTGCACGTGACCTACCACTTGAGCTCCCCCACATTTAGTCTCTATTTTTGTTTGTTTATTTTTGTTTTGGGTTCACACCTGGTGGTTCTCATGACTTGCTTATTCCTGGCTCTGTGCTCAAGGATCACTCCTGGAGGGGCTCAGAGTACCATATGGGATTGCCAGGAATCAAACTCTGTGTAAGCCTCGTGCACCTGAACCCACTGTACTATCTCTGTAGCCTCATTAATGTATTTTTAATTTAAATTTAATTTTTACTAATATATTAGACATTTTAAGTCAGTTGTAATAGGATAATTTTCTTTGGGATGTAGTGTGTATGTATTTTAAAAGAATCACTAAAATATGCATGCTAGATTAGCTGTATTAGTGCATATTTATGCCCCTTCAATGGTAGCTGTTTTGTAAGATGAAGAAACTGCAGCAAATTAAGACTTCAATAAAGCACTAATGCTAAGCAGTAAAAATATCACTTCTGCTTTTCTCCTGCCTCTTCAGAAAGAAAGCTGAATTTTAATAACTTACTCCACGATGATATTAAAAATTAAGTTTCCATTTATTTTCTAGATCTTTAAAGGGTGGCAAATGAAAATAAGATATTTTAGAATCAAATTCTTTAGCAACTGTGATTGTTTTCTGTAACATTTTGTCCATAAACAATTTCCATAGTAGAATCATCCACCAGAAAATCAGGACTGATATGGGGAAGGCTACAGCCAGATGGGGACCACAGTTGGATGGCCCATGTTTGGAATATAAAGAAGAAATACTCTGTAAATCTCATAATCGGGAAATCGGATGAGCAGTTCAAATTTATGATCTCACCCCTCTTACTGAGCCAAAGGCAAGTGTTGCCAATGGAGTGCTAGCATGTCTTTCTTGTTTTACTAGACTTCCTGACTTCAGGATACCCAGGTGGTGGAGGGGGAAAGTGGCAAGACTGCCATGGTTCAAATCTGCCTCTAAGTATATCTAAGTCCTCCTTTTGATCCAAATTATCCTCAGGAGATTGAATCTTGATAAAAATTGCTTTTGTATGGAGAGGGACTTTACATCTAGAAGATGGTGAAAGACTACATTGCTTTGGATTCTTAATTGCATAATATATTCAAAGACAACATCTACATTCAGTACCCACAGACATTAGCTAGTATAGCTCTATTCAACATACAGCAAGGAAAATACGTTCTTTTTTAAGGGTGTGCATGCACTTGATGGCCTTTTAGACAATTAGAAAATAAGCTCTGAGTCATTTTCTCTTTATAAAAAAATGTCATGGGATGGGGACATGTAACATCATGTAAGGGCACATGGTGCAAAGAGTGCAGAAGAGGGTCCTATATTCATATCTAGTCCCTAGCTTTTGGTGAGGCTGAAGGCAGTTTCATGGTAGTGAAATAATCACTCCCCATATCCCAAATAAAAAATGACCTCTGACCCAAGAGAACAGGAGAAGAAACTGTGGATGTGTCTTGCCCTAATAACTATGGCTGTCATTCACTCATTCAGTCACTTTTTTTGCCAATGGTATTACTAATTTCTGGGAATGTAACAATTCAAAATTGTTTTGTTCTCAATGGATTTAAGTAGAAAATGTAGATAATTGCATGAATAATTACCACGAAGTGTGTGAAACCTATCATAAAATTGCATAGGGTGATGAGAATGTTTAGAGCCAAAGCCACTAAGCCAGGACTGTGGGTTGGGACAGGGACCCTAGCTCTCTGAGTTAGGGATGTCCCATCTGAAGTCCAGAGACTTGACTAGGTAATGAAAATTTGCTTGTTAAACTAGATACTATATTATCTTAAGTGTTTATCTAAAATATAAGTTGCAAAAGAGAGAAGAATGTTCAAGAAGAATCATCTGAAAAGTGTATCTTATCTCCAGGAAAAAAATGGCCATACCAGGGCACGTGTTTTTCTTAACATATGAATGTTGGAACATGTAGGGTGATCCATACAGTCCCACTGGTAGATTTGAGCTATTGTTATAAGTGACTTTCTACCTGTGGATATTCAACTAATCCATTTATGTCTGGCTATAGACCAGGGCTAATGTCACCCTGACTTTTCCCCTCTCCATTCCATTTGTTCCTGTGGTTATGATAAAAGGCTGTTATATCCACTTGCTTTTTGATGCTTGCTTATCTGTTGTGGTGTTCACCAAGAGCGAGACTTTTAGCTATGGTGCTGACAGGCACTGGACTCATCGCACTCACTGGAGCTGACTCTCACAGGTGCTTGCCAGTGGGTGTACTCTTGGCTGTGATGTTTACACAGAGTGCACTTTGCACTGTGGTCCTCATACACGCCACCTGGCAGTGCACCGGAGACTGAACAGCTTTCCCGGCACTAAAGTCCCAGTAAGCAGACCTACCAAGACCACACTGTGCATATCGGTAGCATCAGGGATTGAACTCATGGCTCACGCTTACAAGACAGGTGCATTTTGCCACTGAGTCATCCCTGCACATCTCTACCCTAGCTTTTCATTTTGTGTTCAAGACAAGATCTTTATGAGGTTTTAGCCTCTGTGTTTGTCCTAAAATTAGGTTATCTAGAAGTTTTATTTATATATCTTTTGTATTTATATAACTGGGAGGGTTGGGCCACACTTGGTGGTTCTCAGAGCTTACTCCTTCCTCTGTGCAAAAGGATCACTCCTGGAATTGCTCAGGGGATCATATGTGATACTGGGAATAAAACCCAGAGTAACATGCATGCAGGGCAAGAACCTTAACACCTGTACTAACTGTCTGGCTTCAAGCATCTAAAAGTTTAATGGAACCCCTAGAGCAGAATATTAGGATTTCCTTGCACTAATCATTGGGAGATACTTTCACGGTCTATTTTAATGCATTAAAGACTTAGTTGTATTTGGGAATTCAAATGGAAAAAAATACAAATTTTGAATGCAGAGCCAGGAGTAAACCCCACCCACCACTAGATGTGCCCTCTAAACAAAATACAAATAAAAAGAAAAAAATACTATCATATTTGACTAAAAAAACATCAATTCTCCTTGGGACATCTACTAATTCTCTACCCTAATTAAGGAAATTGCAAACAATATAGATTTGCCCACATAGGCTTTTTACCATTCATATGGGAGAATATTCTTCAGCTACTGAAAATCACATTCCTGTAAAACAGTGAAAAAAGAGAAAATTCTTATGAATAGAGACTAGTCCCTGTAAGTTAAATATCAGTTATATTAAATCCCAATTCAGAGATAGAAAAGAATTCAAAGGCATGTGTATGGTGTAGTGGCTTAGAAAGCCTACCTTGAAAAGCACACTGTCACGTGAGTTCAAGTCCCTAGTGACCCTTTATGTACAAATGTGATTGACAGCTGTTCTTTGAGCCTGACAACTCTACTGTCTGTTACCTCTGTCATGCCAAGAAAATTCCAGCTGTACCATAGCCAGATGTGTTTAAGCACCGCAAGAGATGCATTTCTCAGTGAACCCTACAATTATAGACCTGTGCAAATTCCGCTGTCAGGAAAAGTGGACTCTGGCAAGCACTTGTATGGGTACCTCAGTGAGCACCACAATGATCTTGTGTGCTGGAACTAAAAGTGAAATCCCCGGGAAAGCATGTGTGCAAGTACCAGGACTAGAGTGCAAACTTTAGTGAGTGCCAGGATGATGGGTGTGAGCACCACAATCTGATGAGTACAACGCCCAGAGAACATCACAGCTACAATTGCAAGAGCCACATCCAGGTGTGTGCCTAGCTCTTGGTGATCACAAACATTATTAACAACAGCAGCACCAGGTTGGGGGAGGAAACAGAAGTAAATGGGAATAAAGTTTTTATAAGGTTAAAAACAACTTGCAACAACAATGGCCACTAGAAAATGGAAATACAGATCACCGATTTTTCCTAATTTTTCTGTAATGATGTTGTATTCTCTGGATAGAATTCTCTCACCAAGGAAAATGTTGCAAGAAATAGAATATGGAAAAGGAATGCTAAGGCTCACAATCAGAAGAGATGTTTATTTTGAGGTATTTATTTTCTTAATGCATTTCCCCCTTCCCTTCTTTGATATACTTGTGATTGTTGGCAGTCATGTGGTTGTGATGTTTGCATACTTGGTTGGCAGATCAAAGCAAAGGTCATACACTTTATTATAGAGTTCATGTACACACTTTGCTGTGGTGTTCCAGACATTACATGTTTTATTGTGGCGCTGAGTTCCATAAAGAGCAGTGTCTCAAGGACCATGCTCACTTTGTGGGCTGGTACCAGGGAAGGAGCTCATGGCCTCATGCATGGAAGGCAGGTGCTTTACCACTAAGTCAGTTCTCCACATTTGAAAACTAAAAGCTTCAACTTTAAGCAAGAGTAAAACAATTAAAGTAAATGGTGAAATGCTTGCATTTAGTGGGAATAATACTGTTTAATTCACTGAATCAAAGATAACTTATTTTTCATTAAAGAATTTAGTAGCATTTTAAAGACTAGGTTAAATAATTTCATTACGTATTTATCATTTTTGTGTGGCTTAAAAGCTGATTTGCTATTTAATATAAAAAATACTATGAGCTATTCAGCTTCTTTGGGCAGAAGACTGAAATTTATCAAATGAAGCCTCTCACCTGGTATCATGAAAACTTGAACAAGTGAATCTAAATATAAAATAGGAGGTCACACAATTTTGTGAGTGTTCAGAATTCACTGGAGCAATAGCACAGCAGGTAGAGCATTTACCTTGCATGTGGCCGACCTGGGTTCAATTCCTTCGCCCCTCTCAGAGAGCCTGGCAAGCTGCTGAGAGTATCTCGCCTGCACAGAAGAGACTGGCAAGCTACCAATGGCGTACTAGCTATGCCAAAAACAGTATCAATAAGTCTCACAATGCAGATGTTACTGGTGCCCCCTCCAGCAAATCAATGAACAATGGGATGACAGTGACAGTGATACAGTGATACAGAAGTACAAATGCAACATTACCATACAATCTTCCTTTCATGCTAATTTCCTTCTGTTACTGTATCGCTGTCATATATTGCTCATCGACTTGCTTGAGTGGGCACTAGTAATGTCTGCATTCGTCCCTGTCGCGTTCAGGGTCAGGGGAATGAGGCCCATTATTGTTACTGTTTTTGGCATATCGAATACACCAAGTGTAGCTTGCAAGGTTCTGCTGTGCAATCTAATTTCCTTACATATATTTTTATCTAAGTTTTTTGTTTAATATAGGCAAAGAACACAAGGTAGCAGATATTTTCAGAATTTCAGGGGACCAGATGGGATCTTGGGATTTGATCCTGGTTGGCTACATGGGAGGCAATTACCCTGCCATTTTACTATCTTCCAACCCCAGTAGTTTTTCTTGATAAAGACCACAGATAGGCTAATGGTTTGAATAATTCGTGATGTGAAAGGGAGAAGAAGAACTCCATTTGGTTTCTGTATCATTTGGAGCTAAGAACTAAAGACCCTCAAGAAAAGCTTTTAACCTTTGCCCCTCTTTTAGCTACCCAAAAGAATTTGGATTGAATTCTAAATAGAATTTTTCTATAAAATTACCTATCACAAGAGTTAATTCCAAAGAAAACAAACTTGGTATGATAGAAAGGAACCCAGAAAAAATCTGTTAAAATTCCTTTGCTGGCCCCCAGTGCTGCATGCTCTCGAGGCCCCAGGACCCGACCTCAACCCAGTGTCCAATGGGCAGGGACCCACTGGCTCGCAGCCTCTGCCACAGACCCCACACTTCCCGATTATTCATCCAGTTGTCCCAGCACCCCTTATATGGGCCAGAAGGAAGCGTGGTCGATTTGGTAGTGGGCGTGGCCTCCACGGCAGGGGGCATGGTCTCCGGGGATGCCCATCTTCCAATACACTCAAGAGACATCTGAATCCCCATTACCTAACTCTATAGAGAACTCCAGGCTACCTCAAACACAAAAGGCAAATAGGCCACTAACCTATTTTAATTGCACCAAAATAATGGTGAGCACAAATCCTTTCCAATTACTGATGAACACAAGAAATTATACAAGCCAAATGTAAAAGAACACATTCTCCAAACCTTCACCAGAAACCAGAGAACAGCACTAGTGAACTGGAAGGTCCCACCTCTATACAACCGTGACAATATGAAGAAACAGTGAAAATCCCCACCACAAGGAGAGGATGAAGAAAAGAGTCCAGAAGTCTCAGCTGAGGTAACACACAAATATGATCTCTCTGATAAAGACTTCAGAGAAGAAATTCTGAGAATGTTCAACAAACTTAAAGAAACAGTGGAGCAGTCAGAGAAGAAAATACAGGAAGAACTGAGAGCAGAAATAGGAAAACTACAGTCAGAAATGTCACAAATAAAGGACTCGATAGACAAAATAAAAAACACAGTGGAGCCCTCAATAGTAGAATGGCTACAACTGAATATAGAATCAGTGAGCTTGAAGACGAGCAGAAGAAATCTCACAGGCTACAACAAACAATGAGAAAAGACCTCAAAATAGCTCTAGGATGAATCAGAGACCTAGGGGATGACACCAAGAGGAATAACATTAGGATCATCGGAGTTCCAGAAGGACAGGGAGGCAACTCTAATGAAAAAGACACAGTTAAAGAAATCATTTCTGAAAAGTTCCCAGAGCTGATAAGTCCAGATTCTAAGGGCACAAAGGGTGCCAGCTAGAAGAGACTCTAATAAAGACTGCAAGATATATCATAGTCAGAATGATGGATGCCATGAACAAGGACACAATACTTCAAGCAACGAGGTCAAAACGGAAATCACATACTAAGGAGAATCCCTCAGATTCACAGCAGATTTATCAGAGGAAACCCTCCAATCCAGAAGACAATGGTGGGATATAGTGAAAAATCTCAATGAAATGAATGTCTCACCAAGAATACTCTATCCAGCTAAGCTTTCACTCAAACTCGAAGGAACCACACACAACTTCATGCATAAAAAACAGCTCAGGAACTTCACAGACTCAAAACCAAGCTTAAAAGAAGGATTAAAGCAGCTCCTGTGAGACAAGAAAACCCCCTACAAGCACAACAAACCCTTACAGAAAGATGGCACAAAACTCCATGACAATAATCTCTCTCAATGTCAATGGTCAAATTGCACCCATCAAGAGACACAGAGTGGCAAAACGGATTTGCAAACTGAACCCAGCATTCTGTTGCCTACAAGAAACATATCTGAATGGTCAGAGCAAACACAGACTCAAATTCAAAGCGTGGAAAAAAATCCTTCAAGCAAACAACTCCCTCAAAAAAGCTGGGGTGACCATACTAGTATCGGACAACATAGATTTCAGGTTGAAAAAAATTAGAAGGGACAGCGAAGGCCATTTTTTACTAGTCAAGGGATATGGACAGCAGGAAGAACTCACACTCCTAGAGGTATATGCACCTAATGAGGGACCAGCTAAATACTTAAAACAACTTCTAACAGATCTTAAGGAGTACATTGCTGCAAAACAATAGTAGTTGGAGACTTCAACACCACCTATCACCTCTGGATAGATCAACAGGATCAAAACTCAGCAAGGAAATACTGACCTTGATGGAAGAAATACAAGAATGAGGGATAATAGATCTATACAGGGCTTTGTATACCCATAAAAAAGAATACACATTCTTTTTCAGTGCACAGGGGACATTCTCCAAAATAGATCATATGCTGGACCACAAAGCATAGCTCAATAGAGTCAGGAAGATAGACATTGTATCAACTATCTTCTCAGACCATGATGCACTGAAGATAGAAGTTAATCATGCACAGATGCAGAGAACCAAATCGTACACCTGGAAATTAAACAATTCAATGTTGAACAATGATTGGGTCAGGGAGGAAATCAAGGAATGAATCAAAAGGTACCTGGAAACAAATGAGAATGAAGACAAGAGCTACCCGAACCTGTGGGACTCAGCTAAAGCCATGTTAAGGGGAGAATTTATAGCTCTGCAAGCATGTCTCAGGAAGGAATAAAGGGCCCACATAAATATCCTAACCTCACAGCTCAAGACCTTAGAAAAGGACCAATAAAAGGAGCCCAAACCAGGCATAAGGAAAGAAGTAATAAAACTTAGAGCAGAAATTAATGATATGGAAACCAAAAACAACAATCTGAAAGATCAATGAATCTAAGAGCTGGTTCTTTGAGAAAATAAATAGGATTGATAAACCACTAGCAAGACTCACAAAGAAAGAGAGAGAGAACTCTAATAAACCGAATCAGAAATGAAAAGGGGGACATCACAACAGAAAACAAAGAAATTCAAAACATCTTCAGAGACTACTTCAAAAGTCTGTTCATCATGAAACAAGACAATCTAGAAGACATGGATAAATTCCTGGATTCCTATAACCTCTTAAGGCTGAACCAAGATGATTTAGAATACCTAAATAGACCCATTACTATCAAGGAAATTGAAACTGTAATCAAAAGTCTCCCCAGAAACAAAAGTCCAGATCCAGATGGATTCACTAGTGAATTCTTCCAAACATTTAAAGAGGACCTATTGCCAGTTCTTTTCAAGCTTTTCCAGGAAATCGAGGAAACCGAAACACTCCCTGTTTCTATGAGGCTCATATCACACTAATACCAAAAGCAAACAGAGACACACACACAAAAAACTACAGACCAATAACTCTGATGAATACAGATGCAAAGATCCTCAACAAAATGTTAGTGAATAGAATCCAATAACTCATCAAAAAGACCAAACACCATGACCAAGTGTGATTCATCCCACTTTGAAGTTATGTGTAAGGATATTAAACCCTGTTCCATTGGTCTATTACTCTGCCTTTGTACCAGTACCATGCAGCTTTAATTATTAACTCTTTGTAGTAAAAAGGGTGGTTCAACATGTGGAAGTCCATCAACATAATAATTTTGTTGTTTCTTTTCAACAAAAGAAAAGACAAAAAACATATGATCATATCAGTGGATGCAGAGAAAGCATTTGACAAGATCCAGCACCAGTTCATGATGAAAACTCTCACCAAAATGGGTATAGAAGGGAACTTCCTCAATATAGTCAAAGCCATCTGCCACAAACCTGTGGCACGCATTATCTTCAATGGGGAAAAACTAAGGACCTTCCCCCTAAGATCAGGGACAATACAAGGATCCCCACTCTCACTACTTCTGTTTAATCTAGTACTGGAAGTACTTGCAATAGCAATTAGGCAAGAAAAAGACATTAAGGGCATCCAGATAGGAAAGTAAGAAATCAAGCTCTCACTATTTGCAGATGATATGATACTATACTTAGAGAACCCTAAAACCTCTACCAAGAAACTCCTAAAAACAATAGACTTGTATAATAAAGTTGCAGGCTATAAAATCAATACCCAAAAGTCCACGGCTTTCCTATATGCATATAATGAGAGAGAAGAAAGTGATGTGAAAAAAGCAATCCTGTTCACAATTGTGCCTCAGAAAATCAAGTACCTTGGAATTAGATTAACTAAGGAGGTGAAGGATTGTACAGAGAAAATTACATAATGTTACTTCATGAAATAATAGAGGACACGAGGAAATGGAAACACATCCCCTGCTCATGTTTGGGAGATTTAACATTGTCAAAATGGCAATACTCCCCAAAGCATTATACAGAGTCAATGTGATCCCGCTAAGGATATCCATGACATTCTTCAAGGAAGTGGACCAAACACTCCTGAAATTCATGTGGAATAACAACTCCCCACGAATAGCTAAAGCAATTTGGGGTAAAAAGAAGATGGAAGGCCTCAAACTTTACTACAAAGAGTTAATAATTAAAAGTGCATGCAACTGGTACAAAGGCAGAGCAATAGACCAATGGAACAGGGTTGAATATCCTTACACATAACCTCAAATATGTGATCATCTAATCTTTAATAAGGGAGTAAGAAATGTGAAGTGGGGCAAGGAAAGCCTCTTTAACAAATGGTGCTGGCAACACTGGACAATGACATGCAAAAATATGGGTTTAGACCTATACCTAACCCATGCACAAAAGTCAGATCAAAATTAAAGACCTCAACATCTGACCAGAATCCATAAGGTCCATTGAAGACAAGTTTGGCAAAACCCTCCACGACATTGAAGCTACACGTATTTTCAAAGATGACTCACCACTGACCAGGCAAGTGGAAACAGAGATAAACAAATGGGGCTACCTTAAACTGAGAAACTTCTGCACCTCAAAAGATACAGTGACCAGAATACAAAAATAGTCTATGGAATGGGAAAGGATATTCACCTAATACTCATTTGATAAGAGATTGATATCAAGGATTTACAAGGCACTGGTTGAACTCCAAAAGAAGAAAACTTCCAACCCCATCAGAAAATGGGCCAATGAAATGAACAGAAACTTTCTCAACGAGGAAATTGAATGGCTAAAAGACACATGAATAAATGCTCCTCATCACTAATCAGTAGGGAGATGCAGATCAAAACAACAACGAGATACCATCTCACTCCACAGACTGGCCCAGATCCAATAGAACAAAAGCTACCGGTGTTGGCGCGGATATGAGGAGAAAGGGACTCTCCTTCACTGCTGGTGGGAATACCGACTGGTTCAGCCCTTTTGGAAAACAGTATGGATGCTTCTCAAAAAATTAGAAATTGAGCTCCCATTCGACCCAGCAATACTACTTCTGGGAATATACCCCGGAGATGCAAAAAAGATGACATCTGCACCTATATGTTCATTGTAGTACTGTTTACAATAGCCAGAATCTGGAAAAAATCCAAGTGCCCGAGAACAGATGACTGGTTAAAGAAACTTTGGTACATCTACACAATGTAATACTATGCTGTTATTAGGAAAGATGAAGTCATGAAATTATCATATAGGTGCATAATCATGGAAAGTATCATGTTAAGTGAACTGAGTCAGAAAGAGAGGGACAGACATAGAAGGATTGCACTCATTTGTGGGATGTAAAGGAACAGAATGGGAGACTAACACCCAAGAATAGTAGAGATAAGTACCAGGAGGATTGCTCCACAGCTTGGAAGCTGGCCTCACATGCTGGGGGAAAAAACAGCTCATATAGAGGACCACCAAGCAAAGGGTTCTAGGTGGGCCCACAAGGGATGGGAGATGCGGGCTGAAAATAAACTATAGAATGAACATGATGCCTACTGAATACCTCTATTGTAAACCGCAACACTTAAAAGGAGAGAGAGAGAGCAAAAGGAATACCCTGCCATAGAGTTGGGGTGGGGTGGAGGGGGCAGGTGGGGGTTGTGGGAGGGATACTGGAACAATTGGTGGTGGAAAATGGGCACAGGTGGAAGGATGGGTATTTGATCATTGTATGACTGAAACACAAGCATGAAAGTTTGTAAGTCTGTAACTTTATCTCAAAGTGATTTACTAATAAAATTAAAAAAAAAATCCTTTTCTGGGCCAGGGATTAGTACAGCAGGTAGTCACTTTCCTTGCATACAGCTGACCTGAGTTTGATCCCTAGCACCCGATGTGGTCCGCTGAGCCCTCCAGAAGTGATCCCTGAGTATAGGAGGAAGTCCTGAGTACCCCCAAATGTGGCCCCAAACAAACTAAAGTCCTTTTTTCCAACCTTCTTCTGCATGGCTCAGCAAACACTGTGGCACTTGTCCCAACTTCATGTGAATTTTCTGCCTTTGCTTTGAAGTTCTAGACTGTGCCCTGCTCTCATTATTCCTCTTTTGGGTGGTCGTTGGGGATGGACCAGAATGGGAGCTTGTGCCACGCCTGGTAATGTTCAGGGGCTTTTTCTGACTCTTTGCTAAGGAAAGATCCTTGGAGGTACTTGAGGAATCATATGTGGTGCTAGAGGTTCAAACCAGGGTCAACCTTATGCAAGTCAAGTACCTTTTAATCCTGATCCATCTCTCTGGCCCCCTTAGTCCTCCTTAGATGATACATCTACATCCCCATTTTGTATAACTTTAAAATGTTTTACAGTAATAAAGTTGGGTTCCCTGCTATTATGTAATTAAATCACTGTCCAATGTTAATTTGGTTACCAGAATGTAAGAATGAATCAGGGAAATAAAGTCTCTTCCTTTGAGAGTCTTCACCCAGTGAGGGCCCCTGAAAATCCAAATCTCTTCTGCATGAGATTGTTCCCATCTGAGTGGTTGGAATCATTTTGTGAGTACCATGTCCTTGTATTTTATGCGAGATGCAAGTGATTTCCTTATAAAAATGTTATTTGATAAAACCTGGGGCAGTTATTATGTACTGAAGGAGGGGCTAGAGACTGGAGAATATTAATGCTATCTGTTACAGGTGTCTAGATTTCCCCCCAACTGTTTTCTATTATGAATTTTGTACAGAATTTCTTTATATTATCACTAGCAATGATTAAGTCTGAAAACTGTTCTAAGATAAATATGACATATTAGAAATATAGTATGTGTTTACAGTTTTTGATCCATGCCTTGCAGAAAGGTTTCATCTTGGCTATTATCTGTTATTTTAGTCTTTAAAAATTAATGTTTAAAACAGTATTTTGGGATGAAATTAATTTGCATTTACTTCAGTATTAGAAAGCTTTGGTATTTTTTAGGTATAATATCCAAAGATTTGGATTTTGTGAGTTGCCTATGTATATGTGTGTGTGTGTGTCTGTCTGTGTGTCTCTGTCACAGACACACACATACATATATATATATATACATATATATATACACATATATATATTTGCCTATTGATATTCTTCCCTAGTTTTTCATGGTATTTTTTCTATTGAATTCTAACTCTTAACATAAATATGACACTTTCCCTCATTTTTCATTTAATTATACATTTGTCTTTAGCACAAGCTCTTTTTGTTTTGTTTATTTGGATTTACCATTTTTTTCCAGACTGTTTTGTTGCATTTTTTGTTTTTTTTTGCTTAGTCTTACACAAAACTAACTTGTGTAATAACTGCATCACCTCTTAATTGTTATTTTTTTCCTTATAGTTACATATTAAATTTCTGTATGTTTGAGAAGAATTAAAAAAAAGTATCCTTGGGTTGGTGCAGTAGTACAGAGGGTAAGGTACTTACCTGTATATGACGAACACAGTTCAATCCCCAAATAGCACATAAGATCCCCTGTACACAGCCATGAGTGATTTCTGAGTTCAGGACCAGAAGTGAATCATGGGAACAGGTAGGTGTGGCCTCAAAGGCCTACAAAACTTTTCTTCATTTTTTCCAAAATGGATGACGGCATTTTTAAAATTGGTTGTTGAATAAAATATGCTGGTATATTTGGATTCTAGGTATATTCAATGTATAATATTCTAACTATTCAGAGTAGTTATATCTGAGACAATTTGTATAAAGTTTAATTCTTTATGAATTACATCTTTCTCTAATGTTATTTTTCCAGGTAGATATCCTTATATATTTTGGAATTTTGGATTATCTTTTAGATTGTGTTATTTTCATAAAACATAAATCAAGACCTAATGAAAACAATTAACCATACACACCTTATAAGATGGAATTAGTATTGTTTTATTAAAACAATTATGAAGAAAGAAGTAAATATAAGGGAATAGACTTTTTTGTTAAAATATTTTTAAAGAAGGGGCCTGTTTTATAAATAGTCTTTGAGCTGTTGTTAAAATAGGATAAGATAAAGCTAACTGGGTATAATACAATTTATTAAAATGTGTCAAGAACAGAAATTCCAGTAATTTCAACTGCCATTTTCCACTTTTTTTTAAAATGTTTCATCTCTTCTTTTGTGTTGTGTAAAATTTCCGTGAGTACATTTCTATTATTATATTGTGGTTGAATATTGATAATTTCCTCTGGCATTATTTCATTGACTCATCAGGTTATATTTTTAACTTTCTTTTCTTATATGGTACATAGTTATTTAGCTTACATTTCCTTTTTTACAAATACATACTTTCCCCCCCTTTTTCGTTGTTTGTTTATTTGTTTGGGAGCCATACCAGGATTAATTCTTGGCTCTGTGCTCAAGAAACACTCCTGCCAGAACTAATGGCACCATATGGGGTTCCAGGGATCCAACCAGGATCATTCACATGTAAGGCAAGTGCCCTAGCATCTGTGCTAGCTCTTAGTAATTTTTCTTTGGACTATAGGTGACTTAAGTCCATGCGTGGGTAGTTGTGGGCACTCTAGTATTAGTCTGAGGTAACCTACAAATGTCAATATTATTGTATACACATAATACAAGTTATAATAGAAAAAATAATTTAAAATTAAGTTTTTATGACAAAATATGTAGCTCAATGGTAGAGGACTTGTCTCACATGAGTTGGGTCCTGAATTTGATTACTAATACTGATGGAAAAATAAAATTAATGTTTGAAACATAATTCTGTTTCTATAATTATACCCGTTGTCTAGGTGATTGAGTAATTCTCCTCTTATTTCAATTTGTTGTCAGTTTTATCTCCTATATTCACTGAGTACATTATATGCTAGCATAGTACAAATGCTACTGAAAAATTTGACTGAAAAACCAAAGACTTTGCAATCTGTAAAGTTTCATAGAATTGATTACTTTCAATATAGGCCACCTAATTTTGACTAGGTAGGTAATATGTAATACTTTGATACCACATTTGGCTCTGTCACTTTAGTAGAAGTTTCTGAAGATTATTTTCCTTTCCAAATATTAATGATTTGACACAAAAGATTTTTGTTATGTTCAGACCTTTAGGGAATAATGCAACTGCATCATATTTATCTCCTACTTTGAACCATCATTCTATGATATATTTGGTATTCAGGTGAGATATTAGGAAATGTTTTCTATATTCTCCATTAATTAGAAATTCTATTTTTCCTTTCAGGCTACAGCCACCAGTTTTCTAGGGTTATACCCAAGTCAGTACTTACTCCAGGTTTGCTCTTCACAGTGCTTGGGCATCTATGGTGTTTTCCAAGGATTAGACCTAAGGCTTCCTGCATGCAGAGGCTGCGCTTCAGCATACTGAGCTATCTCTCAAGTCTAGTAGTTTTATGTTTTCTTTAGTGGAACTGACTATTAAAAACTGAGATTGTGTCAAAACAGATTACACATTCCCTAATGAACATAATTACATTTACACAATCCTCCACAATATTCCTAAATTACATCAGAATCTTAACTTAAGCCTGTGAATATTTGAGATGGTTAGTAACATTTTATGAAAGTTTTACTGGGAAGTTCAAAGATGTGAACTGACAAAGTCCCACACTTGATATTAACTGAGAGTCCCACAGTTTGAACATGTTGGAAACTTTCTGGAATTTCTACCATTTGACTGTGAATTCAGAATATGTTCATTATGAGACAAGCAAAAGAGAGCATGATACTATATATTGGCACATGGATTTATATAACCTCATGAAGAGTGATATTTTTAAAAGCTAGAATTGGGAATATTTCATAATCATAGATTTTCGTTAATAAAATTCATAATAATATGCTGTAAAACTTTGTTAATTCTATGTGAATTGGCTTGCTTTTAGGTCTGTTTCATTTCAGATTTGAATTCTGTATACTATTCTAAGTAAAATATTAATTTTGTTGATTTTACTAAGCCTTATATTATCATTATTGATTTATTTAAATTTATTATATATAATTAAAGAGAAATTGATAAGCTTTATCCTATGCTTGTGTGTGTGTGTGTGTGTGTGTGTGTGTGTGTGTATTGCTTAAAAATAAAACACTACAATTTGGTGGTTTCTGGGATATGATTGTGCCAGAGCTGATACTTTAGGAAAGTATCAGCTATTCTACTTTTCTACTTTTCATACCGGATGCAGCGTGCCACTGTTAGCTATTAATCATTGGGCACAGAATGTGAATGCCCTTGTAGACAAAGTTTAATATTCACACACACTATGGCATGAAGGACTCCTGAAAGCTAGAGGATTCAGAACAATCTTGAAGCACTGTCAGTTCTGGTGTTTCAAATAAAGCCTATTACTCTGTTTTCTGGCAGAGTTTCTTGCCCCTGCACCTGGCTGTCTTCACCTGGGCCCCTCAGAGGGGATGGGTTGAGTTTCCCTTCCCGCCCTGAAAAGAGCCCTGGCAGCCGAAGACCTCCGGAAGCCAGCCACAGCCATGCTCAAGGCCACTCTGCACATGTTCGGACGAGCCTCACCTGTGGAGGAACTGGAAGAGGAACCCAGGTGTGCGGGACCCAGGGCTGAGGTCTCCAAGCCTGCTCAGATCTGGACTGGGCCTCTTCCCCCCACGTCCCCCATTTTCCATTAGCTAGGCGGTCACACCCAGAAACTGCCCCTGGTGCTGTGTAATCCCATCAATAGCCAACATTCGAGACATCTAATAGTTTAGTTCCCTCTCGGAGAACCTGACAAGCTACTGAGAGTTTTCCTGTCCACACAGGAAAGCCTGGTAAGCTCCCTGTGGCGTATTCATATGCCAAATACGGTAACAAAGTTGGGTCTCATTCTCCTTACCCTGAAAGCTAATGTGGCACTGTTGGAAAGAACCAGTAAAGAGAGGCTACTAAAATCTTAGAGCTAGGATGAACGGAGACATATTGGGCCTGCTCAAGCAAATCAAGGATAAACAGGATGATAGTGACAATGATAGTGATATATAATAAATTGATATTAATTATCTAATAATTATTAATTTATTGTTTTGTGTCTAATAATTTATACGTGGTGGTTATAGAACATTTTAAACACATAAAGGAAAATAAACTAGGTAATTTCATACATTAGAAATGCCTAATATTTGAGAAGTCATTGGAAATTTATGTATCTTTATAAATGTGCAATAGAAATAGGTATGTCTATGTAGACCTTTCTGTATGATATATATACATTTCACACATATACACATAGGTAAATGAAATTATACAAAAATATTTTCTCCTCATTTACACTAAATTTATTTACTTTTAAGGTATTTTTCTATTGAATAATATTAGTAGGTTGCTCTCTTTGATAACAAACTTAAAATTTGCATTATATTGATTTTAAAAATTATTAAAACCTTAAGCTCTATTGCACTGAACTGGTTAAACCAATTTATATTCCTACAATTATATTATATTATGATATATTAACAAAGTTTAGTGTAATATGTAATATATTAACAAAAGTTTTATTTTACAATGAGAAGAAGGAAAAAGTAACTTAAACTAAAATTTTCAAAAATTTTTTTTGAGTGGGGAGAACAGCAGGCTGTGCTGAGTTGTTTTTCTCTTTTGGGGTCACACTTAGCAGTGCACAGGGCTTATTCCTCCTGACTCTTTGTTCCGGGATCCCTCCTGGAATCTCTGTGGAACAATATGGGATGTTGGAAATTAAAGCTGGGTCCCCTGAATGCTAGGCAAGTTACTTACATACTCTCTCTCCAGTCCCACTTAAATTTTTAAAAATTATTTTTATTATATTAAATTAGTTACAATAGTGCAAAAGTTTATGGTACTGATATGTAAAATTACTAAACCCCACCATCAGTTTACCCACTACCCTCCACCACTATCCCTACCTATTTATTTATTTATTTATTTAATTAATTTATTTATTTAGTGAATCACTGTGAGGTACAGTTACAGACATACAATTTTTTGTGCTTGTGTTTCAGTCATAACTTGAGTACCCATCCCTCCACTAGTGCCCATTCTCCACGACCGATGATTCCAGTATCTCTCCCCCCCCCCACATCCTATCCCCCGCCCACCCCACCCCGCCTCTGTGGCAGAGCATTCCCTTTTGTTCTCTCTCTCCTTTTGGGTGTTGTGGTTTGCAATAGAGGTACTGAGTGGCCATCGTGTTTGATCCATATTCCACTTTCAGCATGCATCTCCCATACCCAGTGAGTCCTCGAGCCATACTTTACCTGGTGTTTGTTCCCTTCTCTATCTGAGCAGCCTTTTCCTCCAGCATGTGAGGCCAGCTTCCAAGCCCTGAAGCCAACCTCCTGGTACTTATCTCTAATATTCTTGGGTGCTAGTCTCCCATTCTGTTACTTTATATTCCACAGATGAGTGCAATCTTTCTATGTCTGTCTCTCTCTTTTTGACTCATTTCACTTAACATGATACTTTCCATGTTGATCCACTTACATGCAAAGGCCATGACTTTATCTTTTCTAATAGCTGCATAGTGTTCCATTGTATAGCTGTACCAAATTTTCTTTAACCAGTCATCTGTTCTCGGGCACTCAGCCAAACTCTCACTCTAACTCGATGGCACTATTCCTACTTTTAATAAAAGCAAAGCTTAAAAGAATGCATACTTTTTTCTCAGTAAGCAAGAGAACAGTGATGCCAGTAACCACTGTAGCACTGTAGCACTGTTGTCCCATTGCTCATCGATTTGCTCGAGCAGGCACCAGTAACATCTCCATTGTGAGACTTGTTGTTACTGTTTTTGGTATGTCGAATATGCCACAGGTAGCTTGCCAGGTTCTGCAGTGTGCACGGGATATTCTCGGTAGCTTGCCGGGTACTCCTAGAGGATGGAGGAATTGAACCCGGGTCGGCTGCGTGCAGGGCAAATGCCCTACCCGCTGTGCTATCGCTCCATCTCAAGAGACAGTATAATTAACTTAGTAAATTGTAACCACGAAAGATGTTTTGTTTTTCTAAACTATACATTCTCTTAGTCAATTTGAATCAAGAACTGTTTTTGAAATAATATGACACTTAATATTACCAGACACATTCTTGGTAGTGCTGCTGAGTTGATAGCATCACATTTCAATGTAACTTCTAATCCAAGGCCTTGGGCTCTCTGTGCCTATCTAGTTACTGTTCTGTAGCAAAAACTCACAGTCTAGAAATTCTGTTCATAAGGCCCACATCTGATATCCTGTGATATGTGTGCATATTTAGGGGGTGATATAGGTACTGACATATACAAAGAATTTGAAACTCAACAGGAATGTTTAGTTCAATAAAAAGTCCAATAGTATTGCAAACTTGCAGTTGAGGTTAGCTTTGCTGGTATTATTTGATTAGAAAATGAAGAAGACCACAGACCTCATGGCTGGTTCTATGGTTGACTTACTGGTCAGCAACCACAGACTTGGTAAAAATCAGGAATAAATTTGAGAGAATATTAGAAATACAGACATCTTTATCCACTTTTATACACACAACCCAGTTTTTATTTAAGTAGGCACAGAGATTGAAAATGCCATTGATAATAGAATTTCAGGCAAACTCTGGTACATCTCCACCATTCTTATACACGCCTTTTAACTTTTGTTCAACACAAAACCAACTTGATTCATAAAAGTGAAGAAGTTCTTGCCCCTTCTCACATGTAAAGAACCTCACAATAGTTCCCACAGTTGTTTATAAGAGGGAGCTACTTTACTCTTCCAGTTTATTTCCAGTCCCATTCAATGTGCCAAAAGGAAAAATTGCAAAGTTCACATTTAACCACTTATTTACAAAACAATGAAGGGGAGAAAGAGAACAATGGAAAAAAAAACTGCACATACAAATACACCCATATGCATGACAGGTAAAAGCAAAATAGGTGAAACTCCTCAAGACTCATTACTGTAATGGATCAAGAGGCCATAGTTGATATTTTTAATAGCTCTTCCCTCCACTGCCTTTTCCATCTCCCCATTTCATTTAAATGGTTAGAAGAAAAACATGCTTTTGAAGAATATGCATTTTAGAAATGGATAAAATTTTTAAGATTTAGATGAATGTCAGATTTGAATCTTGCAATGGAACATCTGTGTGGTTCCAAGGACGTTTTGAAAACTGACTTAATCAGTGGCTTTACTGGAAATAACTGGCATTGTTGGAGAACTAATCACCATGTCCCAGAGAGTCATTGACCCTGTATTTGTTTCCCATCCATCCACATTGCTAAAGTAGGTCTGTAAGACTTTCTCTCTCTGACATGACATGAGGTCCAAGATTAAACCATACTACTTCCCCGCTCCCTTGCGATCATCTGTAGTTCAGAACACTATGTACTTTTTGAAGGACTTGGCCTCAGATATCCAACTTAATTACTGCCTTTCATGTGTAGGTCAAGGAGGATTATGAGAACATTTTTCTTTTAACTATTAAGTCCTTTAATTACTTCCAAGTCTGGCCATCCAGAAAACACTAATGAGTATCTTCTGGACAGAAAACAAGTTAACTGTTGCTATTGTTGTGTGGGGCCATACTCAGTGATGCCCTTGAGGGCAGGGCAGGAAATGCAGTGCTGTCACTAAACCTCAGGGCTTCAAAATTGCCAGGCATAAACTCTATCACTTGAACTACATCCATGCATCTCTTAAAACTATTCTAACCATTTTTTAAAAAATAAGCTTAAACTAATAATTGAAATTAATCATATATTGTTGCTACCTCTGTCAGATATAGAAAGATATTCTATTTTCTCTCAGGAAGACCAGGTGGGAAAGATAACATTGTATTAGTTTTGAAAATATATGTGACTTTCAGTTTAAATCATTGCTATTTATGGAATATACAATTTTACCTTTTATTTTCATAATGTTTCTTTGCCATAATATAAGCTATTTTACCTGTGATGTCTGTTTCTTTCATTAGCTACTCAGATGTGGCTTTATTTTTCCTATTTACTCCATCTAGATCTTTCTTCATTTGTAATATATCTTGATATCATTCATTTGAATGACTGGCTTTGTGGAATCCTTACCTTTCCAAGGTTAGCATTATATTCCATACACTTTTAGTCTTAGCTATATATTTTGTCTATTTTTTGGTGTCAAGAATTAAATACAAGACCTCATACATGCAAGGTGAGTGCTCTACCACTGCACTATGTCCAAGAATCCAAGATCTCTAAATTTTAATTCTGTTTACTCTTTGGTTTTAACCTTTGCAAAATAATTTTCCTTTCTATGTTTTCTTATATGAACATAGTCCTTTGTTTCTAAATTTTTCTTTATCAACAGCAGTTTGATAACTCGTTGGTACTTATAACTTTGCCATGTACTTCAAAATCTTTGGTGATGTTTATTTCTTGCTAATGCTGAGAAACTCAATATTTTGTTTTTTTTGAGAGAGCTTTAAAGTGGCCCACACACACAAGATGAAAAGAGGATAATAGTAATCAATTACAGATCAAAGAACCAACTTTTTCCAAGTATACATTTTCTCATCTCTTGCCTTTACATAATTCAGACTGAAAACCCAAGATTTTAAGGAAACAATTGTATTTTTGCATGTCTGCAGTCATACTCTTATCAAACATTTGCAACAATCAAATGTTTGACCCTAATGGAGACTTCAATGGGTTAAACTTAAGAGATATTAATCGATATTAATCAAATATTTTTTTTAACTGCTAAAGAATGCATAGATGATTAGTAGACAGGGAGTAAAACATATGAGATAGGATTCTTGCCTCCAGGTACTTAAAGTTTCATTGGAAAGCATAGAGATGCCATTTTAAAATAGAAGAATAGATGTCAAAATGTGTTAAGTAAATGACAAAATCTATTGTGGGTAATAGGTTTCAGAAGTCTTAGTGAAAGATTTAAATAGCGTTGAGCAATTGTTTGAAGAATAGGTTGTAGTCCTTTCTGTAAAGGAAAATTGATTCTGGGGTAGCTTTTGAAAGTCTCTTATTCTTAATATATTTACTTTAAATTACATAAGAACTTTGGTTTCTTTTTTTCTTGCTTTTTGGGCCACACCCAGTGATATATAGGGGTTACTTCTGGCTCATGCACCCAGGAATTACTCCTGGTGGTGCTTGGGGGACCATGTGGGATGCTGGGAATCGAACCCGGGTTAGCCATGTGCAAGGCAAATGCCCTACCCACTGTGCTATTGCTCCAGCCCCCAAAGAACTATGGGCTGGAGCAATAGCACAATGGGTAGGGCATTTGCCTTGCACGTGGCCGACTCGGGTTTGATTCCTCCACTCCTCTTGGAGAGTACAGCAAGCTACTGAGAGTATCTTGCCCGCACATCAGAACCTGTCAAGCTACCTGTGACATATTCAATATGCCAAAAATAGTAACAACGAGTCTCACAATGGAGATGTTACTGGTGCCCGCTCAAGCAAATCTATGAGCAATGGGATGACAGTGACATAAGAACTGCATACATTTTCATAAATTTAAATTATATATATTTACATAAAATTGGAACAAAATGGATAGGTATCCTTTTATACTTCCCTCCTGACAAATGACCACATTGTATATATTACAAAACCTTTCATGTATTTATATATAATAAAAATTTATCATCATCATCATCATCATCCCTTTGATCATTGATTTTCTTGAGTGGTGTCAGTAATGTCTCCATTCATTCTAGCTCTGATATTTTAGGAGTTTTTCTTTACTCGTCCTTCCCAACGGTGCCACATTGGAGGCTCCTTCAGGGTAAGGGGAATGAGACCTAGCATTGTTACTGGTTTTGGCGTATGAATATGCCATGGGGAGTTTGTCAGTAGCTTGTCAGGTTCTCCGCGAGGGAAAACTAGGCTATAAGATGTCGAGCAGCCTCCAAGCTTGGTTTTATAGTCTCTGGTTGTTGGCCATTGATGGAATTACATGGTGATGGGGACAGTCTCTGGGTGTGACCTCCTAGCTACTGGAAAATGGGGAACCTGGGTGGAAGAGGCCAAGTCTCGATCTGAGCAGGCTTGGAGGTCTCGGCCCTGGGTCCCACACACCTGGGTTCTTCTTCTGGTTCCTTCATGCATGAGGCTCATCCGAAAGTGTGGAGTGGGGCCTTGAGCATGGCTGTGGCTGAGTTCCAGAGTTCTTCTACTGCGGGGGCTCAAGTCAGTGTGGGGAGGGAAATTCAACTCACCCCCTCTGAGGGGCTCCGGTGAAGACAGTCAGATGTGGGGGCAAGAGACTCTGCCATAATAAAAATTATACCAATATATTACATATACACATATATAGTTCTATTTTGTAGTTTTGTGTTTGTAATGGGCTAGAGCAATAGCAGAATGGGTAGGGCTTTCTCCTTGCATGTGGCCAACTCCAGTTCAATTCCTGTGCCCCTCTTGGAGAGCCTTGCAAGCTACCAAGAGTATTTCGTCTACAGTGAAGAGCCTGGCAAACTCCCTGTGGTGTATTCGATATGCCAAAAACAGTAACAACAAGTCTCACACTGGAGACGTTACTGGTGCCCACTCGAGCAAATCGATGAGCAACGGGATGACATTGTCAACTGTCAGTGACAGTGACGGTGACAGTGTGTTGTAATTTTAAATTGGCCTATACAATATATTGTTTTGAAACTACCCTTAATTTTTAAAAAAATATAAACAGTAAATCTAGCATCTTTACTGTTAACTTTTTATCTGAGTCAATATTATACTGCAAATCATGATTTATAGAAATTTGTTACTCAGCAATATATAAACATATTTTGTAGCAAACGAAGTTTTATTTGGAAATTTTAAGGAAGAGAGAGAGAGATACAGACAGAGAGAGATTCTCATGAGAGAACAAGATTTCTCCAGAGTGAAGAATTAGATGTGAAGGGAGACATGTGATATGTGCTTGGGCACCACATGTACTCAGATACAGAACATGGGCTCAGGCAGCATATGGGCTCAGCAACACATATGCCTATAAACAGACATTTTAATGAGAAATAGGATTTCTCATAGATTTTGGTTTCAGCGGATCTGCATTAGATTTTATATCTTAGACAAGCACACATGTATACCAACATCATAGACTACTTTCTTGTAACATACATATTTTGCCTAATGGAATAGAGCATGGTTGTTTAAATCATGAGGTATTAAGTAGACTGGCAGATATGAATAAAAGACTCATTTTTCCAGATAGAAAAAAATGATAAGAGTGGGATTTGGAGCCTCCAAATTGATTTCATTTAATAGCATAGTATGATCACTGCCACAAGTAGTATATTTGTAGAATTCCGTCCATTTCCTTTCCCAAGGAAAGGGGCTGTTCCTGACTCCCAGTCGTGATGAATGTGGCAGTACACTTGACCTATTAACAGCAAACTATTTTGGTTGTGGGGGGGATTGGGAGGGGTTGCAAACTCCATAGTGCTCCTGTCTCTGCACTTGGGGATTACTTCTGATGGTCCTCAGAGGACCATATGGGATTTCAAAAGTTGAAGGCAGGTTGGACACATGCAAGAAAAGTGCCTTACACATTGACTATCTCTCAAGTCAACTAATAATAATCTTGGTGTTCTCTCCTCTAAATAAGCAGAAAGGAAATATTAATGGTAGAGGGAAGTATCCTGTTTCAGAAAACAAGAGAATTCTTACCAAAACTTGAATACCCATAGGTTCAGTTTTAAGTCAAAGAGATGCTCCATGGATAGCTAATGAAATTATCTCTTAAGAACAGATGTTAGTTCACACTCACATTCCCTTTCTTAGAGAGCAATGAAAGGGGAGACCAGACCTTTCTGAGCATAGCATGTGGATTTATGGCTTGTACAGTTAAAATGGATGAAAAATTTTGGTTTTTAGCAACATCTGGTGGTGCTCAACACTTAGTTCTGTCTCTATACTCAGGGATCACTCCTGATTGACACGGGGAATAAAATGGGGGACAAGGGGTCAAATCTGGGTTAGTTGCTTACAAGGCAGACACCCTACCTACTGCAGTATCTCTCTGCCCCTATAAACTGGACGCATTTTTAAATAAATAGATATTAAGTTTATTAATTAAAAGTTTCCAAGAAAAATGAGACAGTTACTGAGGAATTATTCCTCTCACGGTGGACACTAAGAAGTACTGAATGGAAGGCTATGAAAAAATATTGTCAGTGACAACCAGAGGTCTAGGAAAATAATTTGGAAATTCTTGGTTTCTTATTTATTTGAGAATAGTCACCTATTCTCAATAAACAATTTTGTGATGACAAATATATAGCCATCACTCAATTTCTGCTCCTCTCCCTCTCATAGTTTCCCTCATATTTTTTATATTTTTATACTATTTATATTTTTATAAGAGTTTTATTTTACTGTTAAGTAGGATATAGCATGTCTACATTATGCATTTGACGTTTTTGGCATATGAAACTAACCTTGGATTAAGAAGCATTGAACTAGAGGGCTGATTTCTGCTCAGAATAAATTCACTATGGCTTCCTGACTGTCGCTTTGAGCAGATGCCCAACAGACACCATCCATAGCTCACTCCAATGATACTCAGTTTCACTATGATAGGCCCTTAGTGAAGAGTGGGGATGGATAAGTTTGATGGAGAAGCTTGCCAATCATAAACTAGACACATCTCTATCGAAACATTCAGTGAAAAAGTGGGTGGTAATTACTCTAAGCTAGTCATCATGGGAAACAATAATTGTAATAAGCATTTGAATTTTGTTAATAAGTTTAATTATTCAGAAATGTGTGTAGGACATTTATTTTTACTCCTAAATAATGGACCATTAAGAAAATACAAGAAAGTGTTGGAAATAGAAAATGAGAAGAAAAGAATGAAAGATTTCATATAAGTGTGATTTCTTTACTATTTTTAATAATTTCAAAATACTAACTTTTCATTTAGATTAGAAACACTTATCTAATTATTACAGAAGATTGGCAATAATGACATTTATTTAGTAAAATGCTTCATAACATGATATAGTTATGGAGTTCAACATTATAATTCAACACAGTAGATTATGATTACTCCTAAAAATTTAGGTTCTATTAATTGTCATAAAATTGTTTATTTTTAACTGCTTTACCCAAATCCTGCTTCCTGCTATCTGGAGTCCACTGATATATTTTGTAATTAAAAGATTTTTATTTAATTTATTTCTTTATATTTTTATCTTCTAAATAAAATTGAAATTTAAATTCTATGATTGAAATCATATGGCACTTGACTTTCTCCATCATCATCATCATCATCATCATCATCATCCCGTTGATCATCGATTCTCTCGAGTGGTCTCAGTAATGTCTCCATTTGTCCTAGCCCTGAGATTTTAGAAGCCTCTCTTTACTTGTCCTTTCCAATGATGCAGCATTCGAGGTTCTTTCAGGATCAGCGGAATGAGACCCAGCATTGTTACTGGTTTTGGCATATGAATATACCATGGGGAGTTTGCGAGGCTCTCCCATGTGGGCAGGAAACTTTTGGTAGCTTGCCATGTTCTACCAGAGGGAGAACTAGGCCATAAGATGTCTTCTGCTTCTGGGAGCTTGGTTTTAAAGTCTCTGGATGTTGGCTGTTGGTGGGATTACACAGTGACAGGAGCTGTCCCTGCGTGTGATCTCCTAGCTACTGGAAGATGGGGAATCTGGGCGGAAGAGGCCCAGTCCCAATCTCAGCAGGCTTGGAGGTCTCGGCCCCGGGTCCCACACACCTGGGTTCCTCTGCCAGTTCCTTCATGTGTGAGGCTTGTCTGAACATGTGGAGAGGGCCCTTGAGCATGGCTGTGGCTAGGCTCCGGAGTTCTTCAGCCTCCGAAGCTCTGCTTGGGGCAGGGAGGGAAACTGAAGCCCACCCCCCTCTGAGGGCCTTCGGGGAAGGCAGGCGTGGGGGCAAGAGACATTCTGTGTCTCTCTCTGCCAGGAGAGTTTTACCATATATTTGCAAATTCAAGATATTGTTCTTATTATGGAATAGCACTATTCTATTGAAGTGTGTTTATCTTCTTGATTTATTTACTTGATGATGATATTCAGGTAGTTTGTATAGCTTGGCTGTTGTAAGTACTGTTGAAGTGTAAATAAAAATGCATAGAACTCTTCAAATAATTATTTCTGTGTTCTAATACATTGGCAAAAGAATTGCTAGATGATATATATTTCTATTTTTTAATTTTGGTGTAATCTCCATACTATTTTCTGTAATCACAGCACCAATTTACCTTCTTAACAAGGTATATGGGGATTCCCTCTTCTCCACATCTTCATCAACATTGAATGTTATTTTTTTAATAATATGCATTCTCACAGGTGTGAGGTAATAACTTATTGTGGTCTTGATTTTTATTTTGTAATAATTAGGTGTAGTGAATATGTCTTCAAGTGCCTGTTGGTTATCTGTATGCCTTATTTGGAGAAAAGACTAATTTCTCTCCCAATTTTTTGGCTTATTTTTGTTTTGGGGCCATACTAACTGTTCTCAGAGCTTACACTTGATTTGGCTCTAAGGGATAACTCCTGGTGAGATTTGGAGATCATGTAGTATGCTAGGGATCAAACCCAGGTTGGCTGTATTAAAGGCAAGTGCCCTAACTGCTGTACTTTCTAGCCAGTCCTCTCTGCCCATTTTTTAAGTTGAATTTTTTTGGGTTTTGTTGCTGATTTGATGTTTTTATATTTGATATATATACATTTTAGCTTTGGGTTTGTAATGTATGTTCTTTATTATACTGAGATACATTCCTTCTATACCTTTCAAACAATGAGTGCCACAGTAGAGAGTAATCTGGCCCATGGGTTCTGATAACATCACCTTCTCTCTTTGCTGTTCTAGGATCTTGGTGGCAGTGAATGCTTGATGACAATATGACAGTAATTCCTGGGTTCAACTGTGCTCTGATTTCTCATAAATTCTAACACCTGTATAACTAATTACTTGCATTATGAATTCTTCCATTCTAATTAATAAAGTTACTTCCTGATGAGACAGTGATTAAAATATCAGAAGAGTATTAAAGGAAGGAGGGGGAGAGAGAGACAGTGAGAGAGAGAGAGAGAGTGAAGAGAGAGACAAAGACAGAGAGATAGCAAAAGTGCCTGCTATAGAGGCATGCTGGGTTGAGGGTAGGGGATGGGGTGGGGTGATGGGAGGAAAACTGGGGACTTGGGGACACTGATGCTTAGAAATGTACACGGGTAGAGGGATGGGTGTTGGAACACTGTATGACCAAAACCTAATCATGAATAGCTTTGTAAGGATCTATCTCACAGTAATTCTATAATTTATTTTTAAATACCAGGGGTGGAAAATATGCTCAACATTCCTCTATTGGCTTTCATTACTACATAATAAATTTCTCTCAGATTTGAAGCATAGAACAATAAAAATTTGTTTCACAGATTTAGTGAGACAAGAATCAATATAGTTTGGTCACACTGACTTCTGTTTACATAAAATTGCAGTACAAATGATAGCAGGTAGTGGTGTCTCATCTGAAGGCTCAGTTGAGGGAGTATTGGATTCCAGGTTGCTTTATGTGGTTGTTGGCATGTGTCAAGTCCTTGATGATTGTTGACTAGGATTGTTGACACCTGAGCAACTCCAGGCTACCTGAGTCTTGCTTGATATGGCAGCAAGCAAAAGAATACAGAAACAAACTCTGGAGGGAGAGAGTATCCAAGAAGTAATGCATTATCTTTTAAACTTTGGAAATGACACATCCTCATATACATTATATTGACTGAATAGACCAATCCTTGTTCAGTATAGGAGCTTGCTAATATGATGGGAATGCCAGGAAGGAAGGATATTTTTGGGAGTTGTCTACTACAAATGCTCCAGAAGAACTTGGTGGAATGGATTTTCTGTATATATTTATATGAGATGATGTTATCTCTGTGACTTAAATTGGAAAGGAAAGAAGCCACACAGTAAAGGGGAAAAGAATGCCTAGTATAGAGTATTTTAGTGGGGAAGGTCTAACTCAGTGATACTATGCTGTAATTGTATGTGGCATTTGAGTGCCAGAAGACAATGGCCCTTGATTTCATTCAAATTTAAGCAATGATGAAAAATTATGAAGATAGCATTTTGCCCTTGAAAACATTTAGAAAGAATTGGCTTAATTAAAATCTAGATTTGGGCCAAACATACATTCAGATGCCATACATTGTCAAGGAAGATTTAAAAAAAAATGCTTGATTGGAGCAAAATATATATAAGCATTCAGGCTGACTGGCTCTAGTTTCCTTTTCTTGTGTGATGGTCTAGTGGCAGCTGCTCTGTAAACCCCAGGTAGCTCTTGGCCAGATAGACTATCTGAAAGACTTAAAAGCATAATTTGCTTTCAGTTGAGGATTAAGTCCGGGACTTTTTGTATGGGTTAAGATGAAAGGAGACAGCATATTCATTCCAACCGAGCCCGTGGTTAGGAGAGGGAACAGCTTGTTGCTTGCCTACAACCCCTCCCTGATGAAACTGGGCTGTTGGGGTAAGGACCACTGAGCCCTCTGTGGTCCCAGCTGCAGCTCAATCTCCAGCTATACTTCTGTTTAACTGAGCATAATTCGCTCAAGCCATGGTCCTGTTTAAAAAAGTTGCCATACTGCCCAGACATTTACCACCTACTACTCAGAAAAAGAGAAAGAAATTTCTAAAAAGCATTTTACACTTTTTTTGTACAGAGAAAGATTGAACAAGACTTGATGGGGTACTAAGCCCGGGTTTTAAAGAACAAACTTTTTTTTTTTTTAATGAACTTCAGCAAATAGTGTTTTTTTTCCTACAATTTAAATTGAAAGGCCTTTTTAAAAATATATATATATTTGAAAGTTCTAAACTGTAAAAATAAACCCTGGAAATAGATTGCCTGGGGTAAGATTTAATTAAACACTGTACAGTAAATTAGCATAATTTGTTGAGGATCAACTTTAGTTCCTAGAAACTGCACCAGGCAGAAATTTTAATTTTGTAAAAAATCTCTTAAACTTTTACTGTCTCATCTCCAAAGTGTAGTTTCAGAAAATAAAAACCGAAGGAGTCATTGCCAAGTTTAATGCAATTTATTAGAAAGGTGACTTACTGGCAGTGGGAGGCAGAGGGCCTTAATGCAGATGCCAAGAGTTTTTAGGAGGAATAGTCCTTTGTAAAACAAAGTACATGGGAAAGGAATTTAATTTCTCAGGCTGTAGCAGAGAGTTTTTTTCCATTTCATCACATTAAAATTTCCTGAATTATGACTTAACTGGAATTTCAAGCAGTGGCCTCCCTTCCCGCCCCCATCCTTTGTCCCTTCTCTCTCCTTTCTTCCTCCCTCCCTTCATTTCTTTTTTTCTTGATATGTTTACCAGTAGAAAAGATAGATAACTAAAGGCTTTTAAAAATCAAGATAGAGGAAATCCCCTCTAAAGAAAACTGTTTGTTTTTTGTTTTTCCGCAGTGCCACTGTATTTTTGTTGTTTTGTTCTTGCTTATAATTTGCCGAGCACATGTCGTCAATCTTAGTGCAACCATTTGCTTTATCCCTATGGAATCATCTGTGCTCATGAGTCATAACAGGCTAGATATGCTCAGTGCAAAATAAAAGGGCTCCAGGAAACTCTCTCCCATCAGTGCTTTAAAAGGTGGAATAAATGAACATTTAAAAAAGCATAAATCAGTCCTAAGATAGACTTATAGGAAAGAACTGCTGGACTATGAATTTTGGAGAATTACAAGTGGCCCTCGGTGCCCTTTTAGCAACAACAAGGATGCATGCAACAGACAGAGCTGGGTCTCATTACGTATGTGTGTTGAGTGAAATTATGGAAGGTGTTTTGTCCCACGTGTGACATGCACACATGACTAAAGGTTAAAAGGCCCTCAGGTGTCTTTACTTACAACAGTATGTCTTAGGAATTTCCTCTCCACTGTAAAGAGTTCGGAAATTCCATAGTGGAAAAAGTCATGGTTGAGAAGTTGAATGAAAAGGAAACAAAATTTCCTTACAATGCTTTATTACACTTAAAATTTAATAGGTACTCTTTCCGTCCTCTAATTCTTATTTGCTTGTACATTCTCCGGGTCTCCACATCATATAGTTTCAATGCTTGTTTATGGGTAGATTTTGGGAACACTAATCATTCATAATAGATGTTGACTGGAGTCAATCCAGGTATGAATCTTTTAGTGCCTGGGTCCAAAAAAGTGTCTGCTCTTCCAGGGATCCTAAGGGAATTGGTGGAATAGAGGTTGCTATGAACATTGGTGATTTCACAATAAGTACAGGCATATTACAGTGTTTTAGTAATGAGTGTCCTACAGTAAAGAGTTATATGTAACTATTGGATATAGAGTTACTTTGTTTACAATAAGGGATTTTATTGGCATCTTCTAGTACCAGACTGCTGACTTTATCTTCCTATGACGTACATCTATGATGCCTTTAACATTTGAAATGCAGAATAAGGTAGGTGCTTATATTTGTATCTATAAATGTATGCTATATGTAAACATCAGCAACTAATGTACATATTGCTATTTCATTTTCCCAATAGGCATCAGGTTTGGTTCTAGCACTTGCTTATAGGGAACATTATTAAAATTTACCTCATGTTTCCTTGTAAATAATCAAAAACCATTTTGGGGTGATGGTGAAAAAGAGATCCAAAGATTCCAGGGGTCCAGCTAGAAGGAATGAAGGAAAAAGGAAAGAGATTCATTTAATTTTGTCTTATATTACACCCAATGGATTGACTAGAAAGCTTTTATTTTGAATAATACGTAGAGTTTGGAGAGTAAAAATAATTTTTCACTAAATACTAGCCCTTAAAACTCTTTATCTGGCCCAGATATACTCTTTTCTCCCTTTCCAGATTTTTTTGCACTGTGAATTACCTCTGTCTCTGTCTCTGTCTCTGTCTCTCTGTCTCTCTCTGTCTCTCTCTCTCTTTCTCTCTCTCTCTCTCTCTCTCTCTCTCTCTCTCTCTCTCTCTCCTATAAACCTTGGGTTTCTATTTTTTTAATTATCCCCAACTGGAGTAATTGGCAAATCACTTATACTGGAACCAAAATTCTTGTGGGTTTGCTGAAAAAGGTTATACACAAGTGAAACCACATAGACTTGATTTTTGCAAAGGGGAAACTCAAGGCCACGGAAAGGTTGTGGTTTTGAAGGGAGATCACTCTCACCCTCAAAAAGCCAAGGGCATCTTTTCTTTAAAGGAGTCCCCACTTGTTTACATGGGAAGATTTCCAGGGCACAGCAAGTCTCTGGCAGGACTTTGCTTGCCTTTTGCTTTCTAACTGGCGTTTGTAAGCATAAACAGCCTTCCAGAGTCAGTGAGATGACATGTGCAGCTGGGGTATGCAGGGAAGGGATGCAGGAGAGGCGAAAGGAGCTTCTCTTTTCCCTTTCAACTTTCTTGAATGCCCAGTTTTATTTCTTATAGACAGGGATCACAAACCCAAATAAAACATAGGGAGAGCTAGTGACTCTGAAATACCTGCCTCGTTTTCTTAAGTCAACCTAATAACACAATTCTGAAGTTTGCTCATGGATTTGATTCCTGTGTTTTTAGTTGTAGTCAAGTGGCAGTGCTCAGCTCCCTTATCCAGGACTATCCAGGATGTCTCTAGCACCCTGTAAATCAGTAACTGACTCATAGTGTTATTTTCACACTTCCTTAGATTTGATGACCAAGACTTGCTGGTAAAGTAGACTATACTAGCTGCTTGTGTTGTTAATGTAGAGAATTTTACTGCAAATAGATTCATTTGAAAAGCCTTGGGGGTTATAAAATATATCAATAGCTTGCATTAGAATACGGGGCTGGAGCCAGTAGGGCGTTTGCCTTGCACGCGGCCGACCCGGGTTTTATTCCCAGCATCCCATATGGTCCCCCAAGCACCGCCAGGAGTGATTCCTGAGTGCAGAGACAGGAGTCAGCCCTGAGCATCACCAGGTGTGCCCCCAAAAAGTCCCCCCCAAAAAAAATAAAAAGAATACAATAGAGGTTAAAAACCCACACTTTGGGACCAAAGCAATAGTACAGCAGATAAGGCACTTTGCAGATTGAACCTTTGCCTGGGTTCAGTCCTTGGTGTATGTATGTCTGTGTGTTTCCCAGGTATGGTCCTCACAGGAGTGATCCCTGAGCTCAGAGTCAGGAGAGTCAAGAATAAGCTATGAGAATGAGGAGTACGCCTCAAACCAAAACCTAAACAAACTAAAGGAAAAAATAAAAAAAAACATGTCATACTTTGATTTCTTTCACCTGCTCCTAGTTCTATGACCTAGGACAAGTATTTTTATTTTAATCTGAAAGTTAATATTCCACCTACTGCAAAATGGGAATAATAATAGTTCATACCTATTTCACTGTAAGGTTTCCCAAAAAACTTGGAGCAGTGCCTAATAGTAATATTCACTTAATAAATAGAGGCTTTTATTGTTTTAGGTTTATGGTAGTTTATATTGCTGCTGTGGTGGTGGTCATCATCATTGTTGCTGTCACCATCATCATCATCATCTTTATCATTAGAACTGCCTGTTGGAGCAAATTTAGACCATGTCTATAGAAATAAAATCTGAGATGAAGTCTAGTGCAAGTATTTAGTGAAGAGCTACTCTCAGATGACAGCTAAAAGGGAGCAGAGAATTCTCATAAGATAAGGAAGAAGCCAGGCATACTATGAAGCTGTATGAAAAGATGAAATCGTACCTTTGCCTTTATGTGGACTTCACTATTATGCTCAGAGAAGTCAGTAAAAATAAGAAGGGTGGATACTGAAAAAAATCTCTCTCATGTGTGAGCTATAAAGAAACCTAGGAAAGGGGCTGGAGTGATAGCACAGTAGGTAGGGTGTTTGCCTTCCTTGCAAGTGGCCAACCTCAGTTAAAACCCCAGCATCCCATATGGTCACCCAAGCATCACCAGGAATAATTCCTGAGAGCAGATCCAGGAGTAAACCCTGAGCATCGCTGGATGTGACCCAAAAAGCAAAGAAAAAAAAAGAAAGAACCCTAGGAAAGGAATAACAAATGGCCAATGGCAAAATAGCCTGAGAGTTGGTCTACAGAACCGAGATTTTAAGAGGGATAAGTTCAGGTAGGGATGGGGAGGTAAGAGGTGGGTGGGAGAACACTTTGGGACACTGAAGGAGGGAAGTATACTCTAATGTTGAGTAAACATTTTATGCTTAAAACTTTCACTTTAGCAATAATTTTGTTTGTTTTTCATTTGTGGGTCACACCAAGCAGTGCTCAGTGCTCCCCCCTGGTTCTATACTCAGGAATCTCTTCTGTAGGGCTCAAGGGACCATATGGCATGCTAGGGGTTGAATCCAGGTCAGCCTGAGCAAAGCAAACATCTTACCCATTATATTATAGCTCCAGTCCCAGCATTAACAGTACTATAAATCACAGTTTCTCAATAAATATAGAAAGAAAAAGATGTCTTATATAAGTCTATTTCTGTTGACTGTTCTGAGAATGAATCATACCAAAATGTGTCCCTCTCTTAGACAAGAGGGTCAGACTTTATACTCTGGAAATAGGCATTGGTTTCAGGCTGTCCCAGACAGGTAGACCATAACTTCTAGGAATTTCCAGGTGTCTCTGGGAAAGGAGATCTGGATGAATTAGTGAAAAATCAAATTTAATTTGAAACCGGTAACAAGAATGCATGAGTGCTTTGCATTTAGTGAAATATCCCCATTGAAATGTTTGTTCATGCATTTGAAGACAAAAGCATCAAAGGCACTCAAGAAGAGATGAAGAGAGAACTTTTCTCAGACATTTTGAGGGTTCCTGGGATGAAGATCAAGATTGTTCATTTAGAATTTTTTTTAATGTTGATTTGGACGACTCTCAAAAAATTAGATATTGAATTCCCATTTGACCCAGCAATACCACTGCTGGGAATATATCCCAGAGAGGCAAAAAAGTACAATCGAAACAACATCTGCACATGTATGTTCATCGCAGCACTGTTTACAATAGCCAGAATCTGGAAAAAACCCGAATGCCCCAGAACGGATGACTGGTTGAGGAAACTTTGGTACATCTATACAATGGAATACTATGCAGCTGTTAGAAAAAAGGAGGTCAAGAATTTTGTAGTCAAGTGGATGGGCATGAAAAGTTTCATGCTGAGTGAAATGAGTCAGAAAGAGAGAGACAGACATAGAAAGATTGCACTCATCTATGGTATATAGAATAACAGAGTGGGAGACTAACACCCAAGAACTGTAGAAATAAGTACCAGGAGGTTGACTCCATGGCTTCGAGGCTGGCCTCACGTTCCGGGGAAAGGTCAACTCAGAGAAGCGATCACCAACTACATTGTAGTCGAAGGCCATGTGGGGGAAGGGAGTTGCGGGCTGAATGAGGGCTAGAGACTGAGCACAGCGGCCACTCAACACCTTTATTGCAAACCACAACAGCTAATTAGAGAGAGAAAGCAGAAGGGAATGCCTTGCCACAGTGGCAGGGTGGGGTGGGGGGGAGATGGGATTGGGGAGGGTGGGAGGGACGCTGGGTTTACGGGTGGTGGAGAATGGGCACTGGTGAAGAGATGGGTTCCCAAACTTTGTATGAGGGAAGTATAAGCACAAAAGTGTATAAATCTGTAACTGTACCCTCACGGTGATTCTCTAATTAAAAATAAATAAATTTAAAAAAAAATTAATACAAAAAAAAAAGAATTTTTTTTAATGTTGAAATTTGGGACTTATTTCTTTTGAAACTTCATTAAACACTGTGATTTACAAAGGTGTTCATAACATAGTTGTTTCAGGCATTCAATATTCCAATACCTGTCCCGTCACCTGTGTGACCTTTCTTCAACTAATGTCCCAGATTGCCATGTCCCCCTCCCCACACCAACCTGCCTCCTTAGAAGACACAAGATAATGTACTTTATATTTCTTGTTGCAACATATATCACACAATTGTGTTTCTGAAGTTATTATCTGAGGATTTACTGACATGTTGTGTGGTAGTTGAGCTTTCTGTGTTATTGTTTTTGCTTATTGAGCTTAGTGGGCTTCTACCCAACTTCCCCATCTAACGTATTATGCTTTACTACACCGTCAGTACTGTAAAGTTTGGAGACATCGTGAAGTCTTCTGTGCTGGTAATGGGATGATTTAGCAGCTTGGCATCTATTTGATATTAGTTTCGGAGCTGGACCCTTTGTATAACAGAGGGGGGCAGGTATGGGTGGAGTACTGGGCCTTCTGGCAGGATGGGCATTCAGCCACCACCATCCAATGAGTCTCCAGAATCCAGACCTACATGGAACGACTTGATTATTGTATCTGTCCAAGTTTCACCATGAAGCTGTATGCTCCTTATATCAAATTTTTAATTTTTTAAAGCTCAACAGCCTCACTGAACCAGGAATGGGAGATAACATCTAAGCTGGTTAGTCTGGAGTGATTTGTTTGCCTGCATTTCCTCGTTTCTGGTGACTGATGCTCAGAAATCATGCACAGTGGGTTACCATAAGGTGTTTTATGCATCATGGTTCTCAGTGTTTGAAACCTGCTATTTTGAGCCCTAGGCTGTTTTTCTTTTACTTTGTTTGCTTTTTTTGAGTAAGGAGAAAAATTGGATAGTGAGGAGATCAGGAACTGCCATGATTCTTAAAGTGATTGGCATATCAAGTGATTGGAATGTAATTTTCAAGTCTTCTCCCTACCTGCCATTGTGGCAACTCTCTCCTCCTACAGCTTTTCACGCCATTGATGAAAAGACTCACGTGGTACCATGCTGGGTCGAGTTCTTCCATTACATTCATTCACCATGTTGCTTAGAATTAAAGTAGAATAAAATGCTTCCATGTTCCATGAATTTTTGACACACTTGTGGGAAATCCTCTAATAGGGCTTAACTTTGCAATTAATGGGCTCTCCTCAGCGAAACACACACACACACACACACACACACACACACACACACACACACACCTGAACCTTGGATTTTTGAATCAAGAATTACTGAAAACTCGTGAGCATCTGTCCAACTTTCCCTTATCCTGACTTATGTGGCCTGTCCACTGTGGAGACTGACTCTCAGTAAATATTTAAATCCCTGTCTACTCTGCTATTGAGTCTTAACTGCTGTTTTTCAGTGCCAGCTGGTGAATAGTTAGGAGCTGAGTAGTTTTAACAGATACCAGGTAAAATCTAATAAAGGAAATCAAATCAGCTAGGAGAGAGACTGTTTTATTATGTTCCATAATACATATAAAGATAAATTTAAATATCTTCTGTTTTGGAACATCTATGCATAATTTCTTTAATGGTCCATGTTTTCAACAGTTGTTCGTAATTGTTCTACTGACCTTTGGTGAATTAAAAAATCACAAACTAACCAGAGATGAGACAAAAAAATAAAAAGACCAACAATTCCAGGAGGTAGGGAGAAGATTTAGAAGCTAAAGCACCTGAAGCATGAAATTGCAAATTTGATCCATGATGCTGCCCTCATGCTCCAAGTGCTACCCTATTGGCTCTGCTGTTTTTCCCTGGCTGCACTGCTGTCAGAGGTCTTGGCCCCTTAAGAGATTTCTGGGCACATGAAAATCAGGAATATTCAAGCACCACAGCTAACGGGAGTGATCCTCAGCAATCAACCATATGTAGAAATACAGCGGCAATGTATCCAGGAATGCTCTGTTAGTAGATTTTGACACCTACAAGTAACATGTGTGGTCCTCAGACAAGACGAACAATTATAATGTGTGAAAGTTTCCCAAGTAACTCCTATGACACTCCTGTAAGATTGTGTGCAAGCACTGAAACTAAAAAGTTTTGTGGACATTAGGACCTGGAGTTTGAACTTCCTCATAACAATAACTTTGGAAAGGAAAGGATGTGGAAAATCAATCTTCGTATTAAAGGAACATGTGTATCTGATTTTTTATAACAGTTTGACTTTTAGGTAAAATTATGAAAATATAGCAGAAGATTCACATCTCACATCTAGTTGCCCTATAATTAATGTTTTATATTAGCAATATGACATTACATTTGCTTTGTGATATTTCCTTAACCTTGAATTGTGATTGTTTCTGAGAGTTTTTTTTATTTTGATAAACTTAACTATTTTAAGAGAGTTTATTTTGTTTGGGGTGTGAACATCCAGCTGTGCTTAGGTTTTACTCCTGGTACTGAGCTCAGGGATCACTCCTGGTATTGCTCAGGATTCAATATGTGATTCTGGGGGTCCACATAAAAAACATGCATCCTACCTGTTCTATATCTCTGGCTATTGAAATATATATTTTGGTCTTCAATTGGATTTTGTCTTTTTTTTTTACTCACGATTAGATTGGTTGGTTATGGGTTCTTGGTAGGAAGACCACAGAGGAAAAATACTTTAATTATGTCTTATCATGGATATATGCTCTAAACTTGATAACTTGGTTGACAAAAATTTTTCTCCTTTTCTTTTTATTCTGTAATCTTTCAAGCAATTTACAATAAGCATTCAGAGTGGGTATTAGGTTCTAACGTCTTCACAGGGAGAATCTACATAAATAAGAAATTCTTCTTTATAAGTAATTTGCTTATTCTTCCTTATTTATTGATTATTTACTTATATACTGGCTATTATTTTATATGTTTGGAATTGAACACAACACAATGCCTTTTCTGTAATTTAACTTGTTGCACTTTGGCCATTGTGGATAGTTTGATTTGGCTCTTGATCTCTTAGATATGCTCCCAGGGACTTGTTTAAAGACCTCTTTAATTCCATCAGTACATGCTATTCCAGGCTCATTTTTAAAGTCCCTACCTTTGCCCAGGAATCATCCATTTCTTCAAACAGTCAGTTTTTTTCTTTATATTTTTTTGAGGAGATAATGGTGGTTCTGAGAATCAAACCCAAGACTTTCATATTCATTCAAGGCACGTGATCAATCACTGTGCCAGATACTCAATCTGAGCCCTGGTTTCCTGTAATGGAAACTGTATTTTAAAAAAAAAACAAACAATGCATGAATATTTTCACTGCTGCTGAGTGTTATTGTTTTAATTCCAGACTACAGTCAGAACTTGGGAATAAAAAGCTGCACAGCAAATATATTTCCAATGAAAAATAAGTAACGTTCTCATGATCTTGATCTTACTTGTTAGTCTAAAAAACATTTGAGTTTGTTAGACTAACTTCTTTTAGTCTAACAAACATTTGAGAAGTTGAGGGTTAACATTTAAATATTGTACAAAGTCATTCAGCCTTTTATACTGCTAGTTGGATTCTCTTAAATACTCATAACTGACATTCTTTTCCAGTATGATGAAATAGTAGACCTATTGACTATGCACCTGGGGCTAGTAATTCTCTTGGCCAATGTAACTAGAAACGATGATGGTACTCAAAAGTAAAGAGGCAAACTATGTATTCTGAACATGCCAGTTTTTTACTGGAAGGGAGGAATTAATACTCTTTTTAGGTGTGGCAAGTCTAGCAACCCTGGCAGTGGGGCTAGATGGACAAGACATTACTTTAAGTCTACTAAAATACATTGTACAGTGTCAGGGGGCACTGCTTTTTAAAATTTCAAAGAGAATGAGACTCCCAGATAAAAATGCTGTCATCACTAGACTTGGGACTTGATTGTTGTTAGTGGAGAATAGAAAACATGTTTTCAAACATGTGGGCACACTCATTATAAAATGTTTGTGTAGGATAACATTGGATTTGTCCTTTTAGCCTTGCCGCAGGGAACTTAGTTTACCTTAAAGCAATATCCTTTCTGTATGGACACAGGAAAACAGTTAATATTATGCTTTGTAACTTGGGAGCTGATTGACTCCAGTAATATTTGCTCTTGGGCATCTGCTTCTCAATTCAGTTGCCCTTTGTTCCTACCACCTCAAAAGCAGGATCCCAATGAGGGATAGAATAGAGCCAGGGCAAGCTGTGAGCTACCCTGGCATCAAAATGGGCCAGGCCAAAGCGCCACAATACTCAACTATAGTTGAGAGCATGGTCATAGGCAAATGCCATCTGATCCAAAGGTAATGATGAGACTAGGACCCTGCTGGGGTTAGAAAGACTAATCTGGTCTGAGGACTGTGGTCTGGAATATATAGTGAGATGTCCTCAGAAAGAACCAACTTTGAGTTTGATATATCTCTTACTATGCCCATACAGAATAACATTGCTAGAAATATTTGAAGTAGATTTACTTACAACTATTTAAGTGGATTACTAGCTGAGGAAAGAAGAAAGCTACATACCCTTGTGTGGGCCCCACCCTTGAGTGGATCTCCTAGTGATCTAGAGAAATCTCTTTAGATGAGGTTTTGTTAATCTCCTGGAAGAGTGGTTTTATCCCTCTTTGTTGATTTGTTAATGTTCAACCCACCTTTGTGTCACCACCCTATGTGATTGCTATATAAACTAAGACTGTAGGAGAAAGAAGAGAAGACAAAGAAGCAGGAGAAGACACAGAAGCCGGAGAGAAGACACAGAAGTGAGAAGAGAAAACACAGAAGCAGGGGGAAGACACAGAAGCAGGGAGAAGACACAGAAGCAAGAGAGAAGACAAAAAAGCAGGAGAGAAGACACAGAGACAGAGAGAGGTTGGAAGAGACCAGAGGAGAGACTACAGAGATAGAGACAGAGATAGAGAGATAGAGAGAGAGCACAGTGGCACACACAGAAGCAGAGCACAGGGAGGAGCCATCCCGATCTGGTCCATACACAGCGGCTCGAGAGCACCAAACATGAGTGGCAAGAGAGAGAGATAGAGAGACAGAGAGAGAGAGAGAGCACCGCCTCAAAAGCCCGCAAACAACACACACACATCATCCCCTTGTGCATGCGTTTGTATTTTTTACACTTTTGACTGAGTTATCTTCTATGACTTGATAATGGATGATTCCATAATATTCATTTGATATTTCTCTCTGTCCTTTCATCACCGCTCCCCACCACAGTTATCTTAATGAGGACCATGTGACCATTTTTAATAGAAGCTACTTCTAGAGAATTTGATATGGAGTACCTGCAGGGGTACTTCTGACTTATTGTGTAAGCCTGAAATTCTTAATCTGTAAAATGAACTAGAGATGATGAAATAAGATAATGTGATGCACTTAGTGAAGTCATTTATTCTGAATGGTGGCTAGCATTGACTATACTATCCATTTAGTGATGTCCTTAAGCATTAGAAATAAAATAGTAAGGTCTCATATTCACCTTAACCTACATTTCTCTTGGTTCTTTTCATGTGTTTGCCTTTTCACTGTGCAGTGTTTCATTGTAAATACCTGTTATATTTTGATAACTACATTAAAATGAAGGCAACGTTTGTAGCAATTTATTTATATAGCTTTATATTTTCTTTCATTTCAGCTGAATCGATAAATAAAAATGTCTTATACTTCAATCTGTTGAATCTAAAAACACACATATTTAAGAAAACTTGTAAAGAATATGCTATCTTTATGATTTATTAAAAGAAGATGAATGAGGAGTTAAAAAATACCTTTCAGTCTACTAACATGAACTAAAGAGAAAAATATGTCAACTGGTATAGATGTCAAGATGCTAGAGAATTATAGTTTTATTACTCAAGATCAATTTCAGACAAATGGGTGGAGACAAATATTCCCTGTACTTGAGCTGTGATTTATTTTACAAGGCCCTATCTATGAAGCCAGCTTAAAGTTAGAATTTGAATTGGATTGTCATCTGTAGCCAGCCAGGCAATTCAAAATGAAGTAAATTTTGAATTGACTTCACTAGAACCTGTTAAGCAAACAAAGTTTGTATACTAAGACCTGTATATTAAAAATAAGGCCTAATACTGCTTCAAATATTTTTATTCTTCTATTAGAATAGAAGATCTCAATTTCGGTACTTCCTCCTTCTCTCTTAGGGTATATTCTTCTAGATGGCACTGTGTAATCTTATTTGTTTTTTAAATAATATAACTACTTCCTGAACTGTAAAAACTTGATATTATATATTTCACTTTTCCTTAGAGGTTTTTTTTTTTTTTTGCAGTGGGTATGAGGGCACACCCAACAGTGCTCAGGCCTTACATCTAGCTGTGTTCTCAGAGATCACTCCTGGTGATGCTCAGAGAATCATTTTTGGTGCTGAAGATCAAACATGGGTCAACTCCATGTGAAAAGAGGACCATGCTTGCTGTTCTAACTCTCTAGCCCATCAGAAACAATCCTTTTAGTGTGATTTGCTATTAGTTTTGAAACAACTTTCTGGTAATATTTTTTTCTTTTTGGGTCACACCTGGTGATGCACAGGGGTTACTGCTGGTGATGAGCTCAGGAATAACTCCTGGTGGTGCTCAGGAGACCATATGAGACACTGGGAATAGAATCTGGGTCAGCCGCATGCAAGGCAAATGCCCCCTGCCCACTGTACTATTTCCCCAGCCCCTGGTAAATATGGGAGGTGTTATGGAATATAGTACAATTGCCAAAACTGAGCTTCTTAAGATTCTATTAGAAACCAATTTCTTAAAATGGTTCTTATCATTTTTATAGGGAATATATGACCTAACCAGTTACACTTAAGAAGTAATGAACATAATTGAACAAGTTTTCAGTTTTTGTTTTTTTTTTTTTGCAAAAATTACCCAAACAGTTGATATTCATTTACATATTATGAATCTCTAAAAGGAAAGTACAATTTCAGTTTGATAAAGATATTTGAATGCAAAAATTCCATTGTAAGAACATATTTTTAGTAAGACACTGTGATTTACGAAGTAGTTCATAGATGAGTTTCAGGCATACAGTGCTCCAGCACCAGTCCCCGCATCAATGACAACTTCATTACACCAGTGTGTCTAGGTTCCCTCTTATTTCCCTCTCTGACTCCTTGACAGACACATTTTAAATGTGTTTGTTGTAAACAACATGCCCTCCATGTTGTTGGCTCTTCTTTAATATATAGTTATACCACTACCCCGCAGATGTTTCTGAGTCCAGTACCTCTGCCCCTGTTACTATCCTTTAACCTCTTCTTACTTTATACCTCAATTTCTTTTCTGCCCTGAGCTCCTTTCTATGCTCTTCTATCTAACTATTCACCACCACCCCAATTTAAAACCTGGCATTTCCTCTTTCTGTTATTCTTTATACCAGAGATAAGTGAAACTGCCCTTTGTTTGTTCTGACTTAATTCTCTTAATGTTATATCTTCCAGTTTTATCCAAGTTAAAATGAATCGCATGTTTACATTGATGTAAACCACAGCATAATTTTAAACTAATCTCTGATGAACACCTAGGTTTATTCCATTGCCTAACTGTTATGCTAAGTGCTGCAATGAATATTTTGTACATAAATCTTTTAGAATGAATGTTTTTTTGTCCAGGGTATAGATACCAGGAAGTGGGATTGCTGAGTTATTGGCAACTCAATTCTTAGTTTTTGAGAAATCTGCATGCTAATGGAGGATTTGAACCACACAACATTCCACTACGAGTGAATGTATTCCTTTCCCACCACATCCTTTCCAACACATTTTTTATAGTTTTTTTATATGTTCTATTATTTCTGGTATGAGATGATCTTTTATTATTATATTGATTTGTATTGAATGCAAATATATTCTCCTTGTTTAACCTGCGTGAATTTTCATTTAAACCCTTGTTTCTTCTCTCTTCTTCAATTTGATGTAGACATATGTTTATTTTGGATTTTATTTCCCTTGCAATTTAAATCATATTATTGAATACATCTTTGTGGGACTGAAGAGATAGTACAGTAGTTAGAATGATTGCCTTGCACACAGTCCACTTGGTTTTGAACCTTCCCTGGCACCCCATAAAGTCGACTGATCTACTGAGCCAGGTGTGACCTTTCAGTGCAGAGCCAGGAATAAGCCTTAAGTGCTGGTGTGGCTCTCCTCACCATGCTCCTGCAAAAAAGCATTATTCCTTTATTATTTTCCTCTGTATACTTTATGAATTATAGTCTTTGATCTGCTTGAATTGTCTTTTGTGTAAGGTGGGATATATGAATACACCTTCATTTTTTTGTGTGTGTGGTCATTCATTTTTTTGCCACATCATTTATTACAGACAGTATCTTTACTCTGTTTCATGTACCAAGAACCTTTATTAAAAATTAGCTGACCATCGATCTGAAGATTCATATTTGGGTACTCAATCCTAACCTAATGATTAGAGTCTATCCTCATTCTAGTACCATGCTGCTTTAATAACTATAGATAGGATAGTTTCAAGTTAGGTAATGAGATACCTCTCTGTTTCTTAGTTTTCATCCTGGTTTTCACTGTTTAGAATGCTTTATGATTCCATATAAACTTTATTCATTACTTTTCTAAGTCCTTGAAAAATATCATCTATTTTTTGTGGACTTTGATGTGGATTGTATTAAGTCTATATAATAATTTACGTAGGATGATCATTTTGACAAAATTCACCTCATAAATGTTTTATTCTTATAGTTACTTTTTTGTTATGTAAGATTCACATCCCCAATTTAAAACATTTGATAACTCTTACATTTGGGATTCACTAAATCCTGTAGGATGGCTGTCCTTGGGGTTTCTTGTGCAATTGCATTTGGACAGAGACTGGAACTAGAGTTATCTGAAGATTCAGCTTGCTTCAACATTTGCATAAATGACAGTTGATGGTGGTTACTGATGGAAAACCCAGCTGTTACTATGAAAAGAGCACTTATCCGTGTCCTTTCCATATGTCCCTGGTTTGTCATGGAGAGTCAGTGAAAGCAACATTCTCAAAAGGAGAATGGAAAGAACAAACATTACAAGGCTCAGTGGCAAGCTATATACCTTCTAATGTTCTAAGCCTAGAAGTCTCAAGATGAAATTTATTCCACAGTTTTTTGATTAAGCAAGAACCAAGATAATTCACATTCAAAGGAGGAGTTTTAGATTCCACCTTCTGTTAGGGACAGTTGAGAGCAGACGCAGGAAAGGAGGGCAATGTGGTCATCTTTAAATTATCCATTAGACCTAGACATTTTAGCATCTGATAGGATACTGAATTCCACACAAGTTTGGATGGAGGTGAATTAAAGTATATATGGAGATCAGATTGTAATAATAGATAACTGCTTATCAAGGATAATTAATCTGTAACTAACACTGTTTAGAATTCCTGATAGATGAAGATGGTAAGGTCCATTCTAAGACAGTTTTTGTTAATTTGTCTAATCTTAGACAGTTTTTGTTAATTTTTTTCTCACCCACCTTTATTTGTTGTTATTACTGCTGTTATGATGGCTGGGATAGCACACTTGGTTGTAGTGTTCACACTCTTGGCCATGTGTGTTCCAGGATTCATATATTTTGGTTGTAGTGCTTACCCACACTTTAGTTACAATGCTTACTAAGGGTTGCACAGCCGGTAAAGTTATTCACACCCTTAACAATTGTACTTTCACATGCACTTTGTTTTGATGCCAGAGATTCCCAAATAGCAGTGCCACAGGATCATATTAACATGTGGTATAGTAACAGAGGTTTGATTATGGCCTCATTTCTGCAAGACAGATACTCTACCACTGAGTTATCAATAAACATCAACAAAACTCCTTACATATAAGATTACCTGGTCAAATTTTTTTTAAAAAGGTGCTTGTGTTAAATTTGAAATTCAATGAAATAAAACAACTAAGCTTAGTGTAGATATATTTCAAATAATACATGGGACTTTAATTATATTAAAACATTTCTCTGAAATTCATATTTATCTATTTTATTTGCTAAATCCTGCAACACTATTTATAGAAAACCTTTTAATATTAGTATTATTGTTGGGCTTCTGCATGCAAACAGTGGCTACACTAATGAATTAAAAAAAACTTTATATAACAGAAGAGCCTCAAGTTTTGGAATTAGAGAGTTCTGGTTTCAGATCCTGGCACTTTCATTCACCAGTCTTGTAGTTGTCGGCTGTTTAACATCCATGAGCCTCTGTTTCATTATTATTGGGAACAGTCATACACGTGGTAGGATTGCTAGGCATTTAAATTAGGTGATATATTGAAAGCATATATCACCTACTTCATTGGATCCAAATCAGGCATGAAATCAAAGGTAGTTCTGACTCCTAGTTCCCCTGATAAAATTTAACCAAAAGGGGACATCTTTTAGTTTTGTAATGATGTTTATTTGCTGAAGAATATCAGCAATGAAAAACATGAGGATTTTGTTTTAACTCTTGAAAGATTGAAATGTCAATTTAACCAAAAGGGGACATCTTTTAGTTTTGTAATGATGTTTATTTGCTGAAGAATATCAGCAATGAAAAACATGAGGATTTTGTTTTAACTCTTGAAAGATTGAAATGTCAATCTTTGAAGCTGTTAGGTGATCTTGATTGAAAGTTTGAATAAAATCATGATGGGAAAGAAAATTAAAATAATGCACTATTAAGTTTTAAACTGCTATGCTGTCATCACGGTGACCAGCTCATGCAGTCTGGTAGATAGATTAGGTGATTTACCTAGTCAGTGATACCTTAATTTTTATTTTATGTGCTTGCTTATCTATACTTATATGTAGATTGTTGCCTAAGAGATTCCAAAGTAAATTGGCTGTTGGAGTAAATTTCATGACTGTTATTTTGATTAATCCCACCAAGAAATATTTGATGGCAATTTAAATCAGAATTAACGTGGTATGTGAAAGCACAGTTTTCTTGAATGGATCTTAAACAGGCAGAGAAATATTTGTGAAGATACTCACTCACTGCGAAACCCAGGAATTCTCTCTGAAGTAGGTGTACCTACCTCCATTTTTACAGCTGGGAGAACTGAGGCTCAAATAGACTTTAAGACTCATGCAGCCGGGGGCTGGAGCAATAGCACTGCGGGGAGGGCATTTGCCTTGCACGCGGCCAACCCAGGTTCGATTCCCAGTATCCTATATGGCCCTCCAAGCAGTACCAGGAGTAATTCCTGAGTGCAGAGCTAGGAGTATCCCCTGTGCATTGCAGGGTGTGACCCAAAAAGCAAAAAAAAAAAAAAAAAAAAAAAAGAAAAGAAAAGAAAAGAAAAAAGACTCATGCAGTCACAAACAAAGCTAACATATGTAGAAAGAACAAAATTTTATGTTACTAGTTGCATCCTTGTCCCTGAGTGCTGATAGTAGTTGACCTTGAGTGGCATTCCACAATGTTGACCATAACACTCTTGTTTTAAAGGCACTGTCTGGTCTTCAGCGTAATAGTATCCTTTCTCCCTCCTTCTCAGACCTTCCCTTTATTAGATGATTATGGTTTACAGTTTCTCCAGAGTGTGCTAGGACATCCTCTCTAACAGTTTCTCCCACTTAAGCTTCAGTCACAGGAACCACTTCAGTGAACACTCACTTAAATTCTGGTTTCACACGTATTGCCAGTGGCTGTATCAGAATTGTTCCACTATTTTTATTACTGTGCTTCATATATATCATATATATGTATATATATATATATATATGTATATCTGCTTTTATTTGCCATAAAATCCTTAATGCTCTAACCCAGCTAACAATTACTATGGACTGAAGGATCAAGAAATAAGTGAATAAATGAGCCCAGAATATATGACCTGAATTTTTTTTCTTCATTTTGCACATGAGAGGATGAAGCTTCAGAGTGAATCTTTAAGAATTTCTCCTGTTGAGGCAGGATTCCAACTATGGAGCAATGTTCCTAGACCTTGTGTCTACTGTCCTTGGAAGCCTGTCTCATGAACTGGGGAAGAAGGCAGCTGGAATAGAGAAGGGATCACTAAATCAATGATGGTTGGAGGGATCATTCAGGATGGGAGATGTGTGCTTAAAGTAGATAGCGGGAGGTTGGGAAAGGGTGGGGGGCATACTGGGGACACTGGTTGTGGGGAATGTGCACCGGTAGAGGGATGGATGTTTGATCATTGTATGATTGCAACTCAAACATGAAGGCTTGTAACTGTATCTCATGATGATTCAATTTAAAAAAAATGCCCTGACCACAAAAAAGAAGAAGAAGAAGAAGAAGAAGAAGAAGAAGAAGAAGAAGAAGAAGAAGAAGAAGAAGAAGAAGAAGAAGAAGAAGAAGAAGAAGAAGAAGAAGAAGAAGAAGAAGAAGAAGAAGAAGAAGAAGAAGAAGAAGAAGAAGAAGAAGAAGAAGAAGAAGAAGAAGAAGAAGAAGAAGAAGAAGAAGAAGAAAGAAGAAGAAGAAGAAGAAGAAGAAGAAAATTTCTCCTGTTGTACTTGCATAGCACTCTAGAGCTTGATCTAGAACTCTGCTCTCCTAAAAGCTGGGGCTCCCTGGATCTGTAGAGATGTGATCCAAACTTCCTTGCATAAAGGAATTTTCTGACAGGGATGCTTGTTTTTCTTTGCTCCTAATTGAAATAAAGTCTTGGGGAATTGGATCAGCAGCTGTTGGTTCTACAGTTCATCTCTGACCTCTGGATCTACAGGAATCTAACTTGGCAACCTTCTGGATTTTCCTGAACTTTTCTGCTTCTGTCTTCTGTAGTTACTCAGCATTTCTCATGGCTGCTTTTTATCTTAACTCTACAAAAGAAAAATAACCCTTAATAATAAAATATTAGCGTTCACTTACATTTAATAACAATTATAGAGATTCTGTGAGTTTAAGGTTTTAAGTTCACTGTTGAAATGCCAACACTATTAGTGAAATTACATAGCTAATAACTTTTTCTAAAATTCCACAAAAGGAGCCCTCTGTTTCCATACTAAAGTCTACCCACATATTGCTGTGGTTGATGGTGTGGTGAGTGGTACCTTTTTTATTGACTGACAGAATAAATAGAGTGTAAAGCCAAAATAATCCACAGCAGATGACTAAATACATGGTAAACCTAGCTAAGAGTAAATGTACTGGTCATTGAAAAACTTTCCTTTGGATTCCTCTTTTATTTTTTTAAGTGTTGTATAAGGGTGAGGGTGTAGTAAGGCATGTATTGGTTTGCCAAAGCCAGCAGGAGGGAAAGGAAAAACAGCATACATGAGCAATGTTATGGAAAAATGAAAGGAAAAAACTCTCAAAACTTCATTTGGTTACAGATTTATGGAATTATTGATTAATGTTATTGAGAGAACTCTTAAAAATGTTCTCAATCTTCCTCCTTCATTTTTTTGATTAAAAATTAGAATCATTGGGCAAATTATATGACTTAGATTCACTGCTATTGAACAGAAGAGTTGAAGTCTTTGGTATCACCTCAACATTAAAGATTTATTCTTTTATTTCTCTGTGAGTTCTTCAATAGTTTTTGACTAAGAAATACTAAGGATAGTAATGCTATCCCCCCAGTATTACTGTGGTATCCTGTATTTACTAAGTACACATGAACTTTGGGGTGTGGGTGGGGGTTGGGGGAGAGGGAAAGGTTTGCAAGCTTGCAAGTTCAATGCCAAGTCTGGGAATGTATGAGAGTTGGGCCCTGTGATGTTAGGTTATCTGGACTGCCCTGGAAATGCACCAGGCCCTCAGAGCTACACAACTATGCTTCAGAGACCATGCATTGCAGTGGATGGAACCAGGGTCAACTACATAAAAGACATGTGCTTAACCTCTGTATTAACTTTCTTGTTCCTGCCCTCTATTTTTTGTTTAGTTTGATTTGATTCTTATACCTGTCAATGCTCAGGTGTTACTCCCAGCTCCGTGCTATTTCCAGAAGTCTCTGGTGCTAGACAAGAAACCACGGTGTATCAGAGATAGAACCCAGGTCTCCTGAATGCAAAGGGTTCACTCAGCCCATTGAACTACCTTTTTGGCCCTTATTAGATAGTTTTTTATGCACTCCATTGTTTTATTTGGTCTGCTTTTCTCTCAGTCTTTGATTGTACTATTCATGCACAGAGGATGATTTGAACAGGTGAGTATAATTGGATGATGTGGCAGGGATTTAGTTACTTCTTTTCATCATGTGTGATTTTCCTTGGTGGAATGCTTGTGGTCCCTCAGTGGTTTGGTCTTTGCTGATTTCTAAGACTCAGTCTGCTTCAATGTCAAGTTTTTACTCAAAGACTTGTCATCTTCTCTTGTATGTTTATACCTGAACTGTTTGATCCAAGGTTTATTTTGTCTTTTAGAGGAGATATTTCATATTTTATGACATGCATATTAAAAGCACTTATATTTTAAGATATCCATATAGACTATATGAGTTAGAGCAAAAGGATGAAAGTCTCTGGAATTTGTTGGTTTACCTTTGTCATTTTTCTAGAGGTTCTTTGAAAAAATTAGACTAAACTGGTAAGGCTGTGGAGTGGACCATATTCATTCCTCGAGAACTTGAATGATTTCAGTAGTTATGCTGTGATTATTACTGCTTTTCTGATCATTCATATTTTTAATCTTTTGGTCGCTTTATTGTGTTGCATATAATTTCCTGTTGATATGATGAATTGCATTAAATGGTTTTTGAATGTTGAATCGAATTAGCATGCATGAAAAAAATCCCACGTGATTGTGGAATAGAATTATTTGTGTGTATTTTTGATTCATACTAATTTTTAAAAGGAGATTTATATCTATATTTATGATGTTAGTCATTTAGATATTGGTCATCAGTGTTTCTTCCTTAGCTGGTTTTCACAATAGGGTAGTGCTGACTCTACAATGTCAGGAAGGAATTCCTATTTATATTTTTAAAAGAGATTTTTAGAGAACTGATACAGTTTCATTCTTAAGAGATTAGTAGAATTTAGAAGTGAAATCATTTAGGCCTGATGATTTCTGTTTTGGAACATCTTTGTTTATTGATTCCATTTTTTAAAATTACATATGGGGCTATTCGGTTTTGTCATGTTTCCTTATGGTTTTGGAAATTTGTATCTTTCTAAAATTTATCTGTTCATCTAAATTACTAAATTCAGGGGCAACAGATTATCCATTCTATTCCTTTATTGTTATTTTAATGTGTCTGGAATCAGAACTGAAGATATTCTTTCATTTCCAATGTTGGTAATTTGTGTTCTCTCTTCTTTGATTTTTTGGCGTACGCAGCACTGCTTCAGAGTCCCTGGCTGTTCCCAGTGATATTTGGCTCAGTGAGATGAGCCTGACAGTTTGGAGGTCAGGCCTGACATTACTGTGTTGAACAGATCCATCTGTGCTACGGGCAACCAGGCCCACATCAAGCACTGCTCCATGCTCACTGGGGCTATAGCAGTACCTGGAGAGCTGTGTGGTGTCAGGGATTGGACTCAGGGCTTAGTGCATAGAAGACACCTGCATGCGCCTTTTAAACTATCTCTCCATCCCCTTTTGTTCATTTTCTTTTATTTTTTGTTATCTCGACAAGAGAGTCATCAACTTCATTGATGTTTTAGAATAACTAGCATTTGATTGTGTTGGTTTTCAGTATTATTTCCCTGTTTTTTGTTAAATAAGTTCTTGCCTAATAGTTATTAGTTATTCTCTGCTTTAATATCACATGAGGCTAACACCCAAGGACAGTAGATACAAGGGCTAGGGGGATTGCCCCATAGCTGGAAGACTGCTCCATGAGCGGAGGGGAGAAGGCAGATGGAATAGAGAAGGGATCACTAAGAAAATGATGGCTGGAGGAATCAGTTGGGATGGGAGATGCATGCCGAAAGTAGATAATGGACCAAACATGATGACCTCTCAGTGTCTGTGTTGCAAGCTATAATGCCCCAAAGTAGAGAGAGTATGGGGAATATTGTCTGCCATGGAGGCAGGGTGATGGTGGGAAAGGAGGGGTATACCCGGGATACTGGCGGTGGGGAATGTGCACGGGTGGAGGGATGGCTGTTTGATCATTGTGAGATTGTAACCCAAACATGAAAGCTTGTAACTATCTCACGGTGATTCAACAAAATTTAAAAATTTAAAAAAATAAAAGTTTGCATAGAATTGAGCTTCACTTTGGCTGTGACTGACCAGCTGACTTTCTTTTTACATCTTCTCTTTATTTGCTATCATCACAATGGAAACGTTCCTGGTGTCCGCTTGAGCAAATCTATGAGCAATGGGACGACAGTGCTACAATGCTATTGTCATGAGTGGCTCTTATTTGGAATATTTAAACTCCTATAACAAACTGAAGCGATAGCACAGCGGGTAGGTTGTTTGTCTTGCACGTAGCCCACCTGGGTTGATTCCCTCTAGAAGTGCTTGGCAAGCTACTGAAGAGTATCCCGCCTGCATGGCAGAGCCTGGCAAGCTACCTGTGGCATATTCGATATGCCAAAAACAGTAACAAGTCTCACAATGGAGATGTTACTGGTGCCCACTGGAGCAAATTGATGAACAATGGGACAATAGTGCTGCAGTGCTATAGTGATATAACAAATAGGTTGAATATATTACATTAGTCAGGAGGATATCTTACAATAGAAATAAAGAAGAGAAACAAGAAACATCATCAACTCTGTAGCATTCCCTCAGGAGGAAAGGTTAAGACATAAGAGTCTGTTCTATGTAAGTGTAGAAGATCCTTTCCACACTTAATTGTACTGATAAATTCAGAAATCATACACTCATGATTTATATGCTGTTAAAGCTGCTACACTGAGCTTAGATTTGGATAGTTGTCATTTTGGATGGTCTGGTATTGTTTCAAATCCTCTGACTACTGGGGTGCAGGTTAAGGTTAACCCAACAAAGAAAAGAGGTCCACTCTCAAACCTTTGGGTTCTGAACAGAGAAGATCATTCTTTTTCAGTTCCCAGGAGCTGTGGCAAAGACTCAGAAATCTCTTGGTCCCTCCTCCTCTATGCTGAGTATTATGGTAGGAGGATAGAAGATTCTGGAAGTGACTATTCAGGAGTCAAAAGTTCAACAGGTGTACTGGAGGGGTAGTATATGAGGGAAGGCGGTGATCTTGCACCCCACTGACAATGGTTTGACACCCCAGCACTGCATATTGTGCCCTGAACACCAGCAGGAGTCCATCTTAAGGACAGAGCCAGGATTAGCCCCTGAGTAGTGAGAGCTATACCTCTCAAAAAAGTCCAATGAATATTGTGAATAGTGCTGCAATGAAGATATTGGTACAGATGTCATTTCTACTCTGCTCTTTTGCATCCTCGGGATATTTTCCCAGATGTGGTATTGCAGCCGAGTGCCCTAAAACAGATGACTGGTTAAAGAAACTTTGGTATATCCACACAATGAAATACTATGCAGCTGTTAGGAGAGATAAAGTCGTGAAATTTGCTTATAAATGGATAAATATGGAGAGTATCATGCTAAGTGAAATGAGTCAGAAAGAGAGGGACAGACATAGAGGGACTGCACTCATTTGTGGAGTGTAGGGTAGCATCACATGAGGATGGTACTCAAGGACGGTAGATACAAGGGCTAGAGGGATTGCTCCATAGCTGGAAGACTGCTCCATGAGTGGAGGGGAGAAGGCAGATGGAATAGAGAAGGGATCACTGAGAAAATGATGGCCCAGTATGCGGTCTATTTTGATGAATATTCTATGTGAATTTAAGAAGTATGTATACTTTACTGTTCTAAAGTATAATGTTCTAAAATAACTAGATCAAGTGAATTGATATTGCTGATCAGCATATATAGAGTTTCCTTTTTCTCTCTCTTTTTTTTTTTTGTCCATTCACTAGATCCAGGTTCACTTCAGTACATGTATGGCCCTGGAGACTGGGTTCATGGCTTTTTGTTTTCCCTGACCACTTCCTAAGCTGTCATTCAGGCCTTTATCACCCTGGAGTCTAACAGCAGAATAATCATGATTGTCTCAATGGATGCAAATGACCTGAGACTTGAGCTTGCTACCTTGTACATACTAAGCAAATCCTTTCAACTGCTGAGCCACTTCAGGCTTTTATTGAGAGATCATAAACAGTGGGACTGTACTTAACACCTAGCTACATGCAGTGAAAATGGGGTTTGAACTCCTAACGTCAAGTTGCAAGGCAAGTGCTTTAAGCCATTGAGCTATGTTCTGTTGTACCTTCTATCCCACTTGTATCTCTTGATAACTGAAATAGGCATTTCTTAATTCTTCAAATATGATAGTAGTTTTACCTATTATGTCCATCACTTCTATCAGGTTTTGGATATTATTTTTGTAGATATATTTAGAATATTAATTGGATATTATTTTTGTAGATATATTTAGAACTTGGGCTGGAGTGATAGCATAGTGGGTAGGGTGTTTTCCTTGCACACAGCCGACCCAGGTTCGATTCCTCCACCCCTCTCAGAGAGCCCGGCAAGCTACCAAGAGTATCTCGCCTTCACAACAGAGCCTAGTAAGCTACCCATGGTGTATTCAATATGCCAAAAATAGTAATAAACAAGTCTCACTATGGAGACGTTACTGGTGCCCGCTCGAGCAAATTGATGAGCAACGGGAATGACAGTGATACAGTGATAAAGTGACATTTAGAACTTAAATATTTCCTTGAAGACAAACCTCTTTTACACTCTATAGTTTCCTCTTTGTCCCTCATAAACTTTATTGTTCTGGTTTTGGGATCTAAAGTTGATATAGTTTTTTACAACACCCAGAAGGAGAGAGAACAAAAGGGAATGCCCTGCCTCAAAGTCAGGGTGGGGTGGTGGGGGTTGGATTGCAGGTGGTGAGAGGGATACTGGGAACATTGGTGGAGGAGAATGGGCACTGGTGGAGGGATGTAAATGATCACTGTATGACTGAAATGCAAACATGAAAGTTCATAAGTTTGTAACTGTACCTCACCGTGATTCACTAACAAAAAATGTTTTAAAATAAAGTTGATATAGTTTTTGTAGTTATATTTTTGTTGTTGTTTTGATGTCACATGCTGTGGTACTCAGGGATTACTCTTGTCAAGCTTAAAGGACCTGTGGGGTGTCGGGGATCAAATTCTGATTGCCAAAGTGCAAGGCAAGTGCCCTACCCCTGTACTATTGCTCCAGCATTGCAATTATCTTTTGATTAATGTAGGCTAGTAAATTTCTTCCCTTAATTTTAATTTTAACTAATCTTTAAATTGTAAAGTAGATTCTTCACAATTTCAGATAATTTGTAGCTTCCACTCTATAAATATATTTTTAATGATACATTAGATGAATAATACTTAAGGCAATTATTGATATAATTTGATCAGTATTTTCTGTCGGTAATGTTTTTTTGTTGCTATTGTACTTGCTCTTTGTTCCATCCCAGCAGTTCTCTTTCTATTTTTTAGGTTTCTCTGGCTCAATTTTTTTTATATTATTGGACATTTTATATGAATCTATTACTTCCAGTCAGCATATTCTCTTTAAATAATGATTGGGTGTTATATAACTTTATATGTAAGATACTTTATGATTTCTAAAATCTTTACATTGTTGTTTGTTTTTTTGCACACCCACCAGTGCTCAGGCTTTGCTCCTGGCTCTTGTACTCAGAGATTACTCCTGGATGCGCTCAAGGGGCCATATATAGTGCAAGGAATCTAACTCAGGTTGGCCTCATGCAAGGCAGGTGCCTTCCCCATTGTACTATCTCTCTCATCCTAGAACTGATTTTATAGGTAAGGAATCAGAATGTCAATTCAATTTTTATAAAATTAAATTTTAGAAGGGCCGTACTCATAGGTACTTAGGGCTTATAATTGGCTCTATGCTCAGGAATTACTTCTGGTGGTGCTCAGAGGACCCTGCACATTTTTTTTTTTTTTTGCCAGGGATCGAATCCGGGTCAGCCATGCTCAAGACAAATGCCCTACCAGTTGTAATATCACTCTTACTTTTCAAATATTTTTTATAAGAAATGGAGAGTAATGTTAAAACTATTAAAGATGCTTATTTCTGGGCCTTATTCTTGACTTGCCTTCCTAGCTAAACTTCTTTCTCAGTATAAACACAAACAAAATAGCTTAATGTTGGCAGAGTGTTGCCTTTCAGTTCCACTGAAATTAAAATGGCCATGGGGTCCCCAGTTTTATTACTCTTAACTGATTGTTAATTAAAGGTTGATTCTTTGCACAGCTGGTTCAATCATAAGGACATGCTCCATGCTTTTTTGGTTTTCACTTTTTTTTTGATACTACTTCCAGGGTAATGAAGCAGAGATTTTCTTGTTTAGTAGTACTACTACAGGAGGCTGATACATATCTTGGTTCTTGGTTGTAGTTTCTTTGCTAAATTAAGAGTTACACATTCCCAAGAGGACATTTCCTGTTTCTTGCTAAAGAAAAGCTCAAGGGTAAATATATGAACTTTGACATTTATCCACACTTGGTAATTTTGAGAACTGTACTAGATATTAAGGCTCACCATTAAAAGGCAGCTGACCAATGGATAATAGTTAATGGCAATTCTTTAAGAGGAGTAGATACTGGATTTACTTGAAAAGTGTCACATAAGTTCTTATACTGCCATGGTATGATCTCTTCTTCTTGCATAATACACACAAGAAAGAGGGCTTCAGTTGATAAAATAAGGACATTTTATGTGTGTTTGTGAATGCTTTAGCAATATATGTGCATACTAAAGAAAGGAGGACTTTGTGAACAATTTACTTCATACAGATGGACTGGGAGACTGCATTTTATTCCTTTGTGGAAATTACAATATCATTCCCCGTTGCAGAACTTGTTAATGAAAAGAAAAAGAGATTTATTTAACAAAATTTATTTGATTTCAATAGGCAACTCATGGGTAATTCCCTCAATAGTATTTTAAAAAAAGTATGCCAATTAAAGGCTTGCATCCCATTCTCTGCACAACACTTTTCCCATTCCTCTTTGCAATTTAAGTTATAGTAGAGCAAAATACAGTCACGCACTTTAAGATTCTCTCAGGCTTTCTAACTACAAAGTCAGGCCACTGTGTTTTGCTTCTTCAGTGGGCTTCCTACATAATGTGAGAGAAGAGGGTATGCTCTTTCCAATAAATGTATAACAATCAGGATAGGTTTAATACTATTTCTATCACAAACTACCTTTGCAATCTTTGCAAATATTGTGAACTCTTGATGTGCAGACTAACTTTCAGGTAGAGATTAATATATCTGTCTGACTTACAGTCCAAAGTGAAACAGCTTTGCAATAAGATAGTAAATATGAAACTAGAGCTCTTTCTCAAACTTCCAGGTTCTCTGGAACTAGTTTACATTGATGTTGCATCTTTTGAAAATAAGAATTTAATTGTAAAATTTTTGGAAATTCGACCTGAATATATGAGAGAAAAATTTTGACTTACATTTTTTTATGATCACTGTTTTATTTATTGAATAAATAAATACAGACTAATGTATTTGGCATATAGACTAATCTACTATACTAATTAATATATTGGCAGAGTTGAGGTCAATTTCAATTATCTGCTATAAAATACTCAGTTTCAGGGACCAGAGCAATAGTACAGCAGGTAGGGCATTTGCCTTGCATGTGGTTAATCAAGGTTCAGTCTCTGGCATCCATTAGGATCCCCTGAGCACCACTAGGACTAATTATTGAGCAAAGAGTAACCCCTGAACATTGCTGGGTGTGGCCCTAAAACAAAAACTAAAATACTTAAAGTTTCAAACAATAGCCTTGTAAGAAAGGTCGCTTAACTTGAAGAGAAACATAAATAATATGATTGTGTATGTCATTCACACAAGAAGATGCTGCTATTTATTGGCTCACTCATAGTTAGTTGTAGATATCTCAAGTTCTTTTTAAATTTCCAATTCATGATTTAGCATGGGGGAGGGGGTAGTGTGATCAATGTAAGATAACACAATGTTTACTTCAGGTTAAAAACCTTTTTTCATTATATGCACAAGTGGTTAGACACAATGAGTGATTTTAGTCCCTGAACAATACTGTTTTCTCAAAGTATCTTCCTCCAAACTGTCAAGAAAAACATGATCTCTATTTAATACATGATATATATTTTTCAAATATATAATTTACAATTTACCATATGAGGTGTGCGTTTCAATGACTTTTTGTATATTTACATAGAGGTGCATCCATCATCTGTCTCACTGATTTTACATCATCTCCAAAGAAACCCATGTCCATTAATAATCATGCTTATAACCCCTAGGCTGCAGTCCAACAACCACTAATCTACTTTCTGTCCCTAATGACTTTTTTATTCTGAAGTTTCATGTAAATGGGATGGTTTACTATGTGCTGTGTTGTGCTTGGCTTCTTGCATTTAGCACAGTATTGTCAAGATCATAGATATTCTAATATGTATCATTGTATCGTTTCTTCTGATAGCTAAATAATATTCCGTTTATATGGGTAGACCCTATTGTGTTTATCCACTCATTATCTGATGAATATTTGTGTTGTTTATTCTACTTTGCTTGGTTTGGAGGCTAGCTATTTCTGCTCCATGCTGTGTAGGAAGGGGTAATGTCTTTCTTGCTCTGCTCAAGTGAACATGCAGGCATGGATATCAAACCCTGATATTGTGCATAAAAAGCATATGTACTAGCCCTTTGAACTATATCCCTCCTTTATTTAGTGCTTATTATGCACAATGCTGCTAAAAATCCTGGTGTAAGCTTTTGTGTGAACCTTTAAAAAATAATACTTCAGTTTTAGTTTACTGAAATACACCAATGAAAGTACAGGTAAGGGGCTGGAGAGATAGCACAGCGGGTAGGGCGTTTGCCTTGCACGCGGCCGACCCGGGTTCAAATCCCAGCATCCCACATGGTCCCCTGAGCACGGCCAGGGGTAATTCCTGAGTGCAGAGCCAGGAGTAACCCCTGTGCATCGCCAGGTGTGACCCAAAAAAAAAAAAAGCAAAAAAAAAAGAAAGTACAGGTAAGTATTGTATATGTTCCTATGACCTAATTCAAAATACTGAAATATAAAGAACAGTATAAGATAACTGTATATTACTGCCACAACTGTATATTTATTGATTTTATTATAATTGACAAGATTGACCTTTTACTTAGCTCTGTGCTCTTAGAAAACAAAAATATTTACTGAATACAGTAACACTGTCTTACAACAAATGCTCCAAATTTTGTCTGAATTCTTCCTCAATTATTTTGTTCCTGGTATATGGCCAAACACCTTGGTACATTGGTTATGAGTGATGGACCAAATCTGAAACATTACTTTTAATCATAGTTCTTAGTTTACAAAAGAGAGTAGTCTTTGTGTATTCCATGGGGTTGCTAAAGTTATGATATCATGTATGCATTTTTTACAATTTTTACAGAATGACACTAGTCTAAAAATTCCTCTGAGTTCTATCACCTTTCTCATAATCTTTAGTCTTTTTACTGTCTTCATAGTTTTCCTTTTCCAAAATGTCATGTACTTGAATCATATAGTCTGCATCATCCTCAAATTGTCTTGTTTTATTTAAGAAATGCACAGTTACCTCCATTGCTGAACGCCCATGATCCCAGAGGCCATCTAACTGCTCTCGGCACCAGCAACTTATTGCAGAAATGCCTCCAGACTGTGAACTAAGCCACGGCTCCATGCCACCCCAGGAGGGGAAACGTTTTTCTCTCTCAGCTTTTCCTTTCCAGCGGGGCGGCGTGGCAACCGCCATCTTATAAGGCCCCTACACAGAGGTACATGCCTGCAGCAACAGGATGCTTGGGAGATCTCAGGATGTGGGGGGCGAGGTACAGGCGCTGCTCTCCTCCCAGATGTGATCCGGAGGGCCGCACATGTGGGGCCTCTCCGTTGCAGAGTGCCCATGATCCCAGAGGCCATCTAACTACTCTCGGCATCAGCAGCTTCTTGCAGAAATGCCTCCAGACTGTGAACTAAGTTTGCAATGATGCAATGTTTGGCAGAAATTTCCCTGGAATTAGCTTCTAAAACACAGAAATCCAAAACCGCACAGCCTCTACTGCAACTGCACGGCCTCTACCGCAGCCGTGTGACCTCATATCTCTTTATTCTCAGCAAGGGAAAACAAATTATCAAATGATGTCTTTTCAGCAGGTTTGATTTTGGGGGGGGAATTCCAAATAATAATAGTGAGTTTTATGTTGAAATCCTGAATGTTATCAAAGTAAAGAGAAAGTAAAGTGAAAATTACCAGCTACGCAGGCGGGGGTGGGGTGGGGTGGGAGGTATACTGGAATTCTTGGTGGTGGGACATGGGCACTGGTGAAGGGATGGGTGTTTGAGCATTGTGTCACTGAGACTTAAACCTGAAATCTTTGTAACGTTTCACATGGTGATTCAATAAAAAAAATTTTAAAAAAAGAACTGCACATTTAAAGTTTCTCCTGTCTTTTCATGGCTTAGAGTGTATTTCTTTCTTAAAATGATATTTCATTTTACAGATGTAGTACATTTTATTCATTTGCCCATTAAAAGACATCCTATTGACTTCTAATTTGGGGTTACTATGAATAAAACTGCTATATGAATTTATGTGTATTTTTAAATATGGAACTGGAGTGATAGCACAGTGGGTAGGGCGTTTGCCTTGCACGTGGCCAACCTGGGTTCTATTCCTCTGCCCCTCTCAGAGAGCCCGGCAAGTTACCTAGAGTATCTAGCCTGCACCACGGATCTTGGTAAGCTACCCGTGGCATATCCAATATGCCAAAAACAGTAACAGCAAGTTTCACAATGGAGACATTACTGGTGCCCACTTGAGCAATTTTTAAATATGGACAAAGGTCTTTACACTCATTTGATTTTATACCTAAGGAGTCTGATTGCTATATGTATTGTAAAATTTAGTTTACCTTTACAGAAAACAATCAAATGCTCTCCCAAAGTAGCCATTTCATTATTGTACTGTTGACAGTATAGAGTGAGTATTCCTGTCTCTTATAACACTTGATGTTGTACTTATTCTAGATTTCAGCTATTCTAAGAGTTGTGAGGTAGAATATCATAATTACACTAGTTTGCAATTTGCTAATTCCAAATGATGTTGAGCATATTTTCATGTGCTTATTTGCCATCTGTATCTTCTTTGGTAAGGTGCCTGTTCAGATCTCTTGCTCAGTTTTTAATTACATTTTTGATTTCTTGTTACTGAATTTTAATTGCACATATGTTTTTAATTTGGGGGGTCACAGTGCCTATGCCTTTAATTTTGTTGCTATTTATTAATAGCTGGGTAAAATTGCTTAAACTCTTGTTATTTAATTCTTTGAGGAATTACAAAATTGTTTCAAAGTAGCTGTACCCATTCTCTATTTTCTTCTCTGTATAAAGATTCCAAATTCATTTTGCTTTCTATTATGCCACACCTGGAAATGCTCCGATTTATTCCTGGCTCTGTACTCAGGGGGAGTCATGGCAGGATTCTGGGGAACATATGGGTACTAGAAATTGAATCTGGCTTGGCCACATGTAAGGCAAACACCCTACCTGTTGCATGATTACTTCAGACCCAATATTCCAGATTCTTGCCATCATTTTTAACACTAGTTATTCTTAATGTTTTTGATATAGTTTAACTCTTCTACAGAGTATGAAATACTATCTTATTTTGATTTAGTTTAGCATATTGTCAGATCCTTTAAGGAAAACCATTGTGTGTGTGTGTGTGTGTGTGTGTGTGGGTGTGTGTGTGTGTGTGTGTGGCGGGGATGCTCAGGGATTACTCCTGGGTCTTCACTGGGAGATCATGCTTGGAAAGCTCATGGGATCCATATTTAGTGTTTGGGATCAATCCTATGTTGGCTGTGTGTGGCACATGTGTACTATCTTTCCAGTCACATCATGTACCATTTTTATCCCTTTGTCATTGTCATTTATTTCATCATATTTTTTATTATTTTCTTGATGGTTTCTTTGTAAGTCACAATTTCATCACTTTAAAAGTATGGGAAGGTAACTACAAACTTAAAATCTTTAATATATAAACTTTGGTCTTATAGTCCATTCTCTGAACCATCTTTAGTACTACCAGTGCTACATAAATTATATCAATTTTCCATACATATCCATCAACACTGAATTTTAGCTATGGCTGTGTGCAATTTTCTTTATATTAAATAGAATAATACTATCTCCCTGGTCCTACATTACTTCTTTCTTAATGCTTATAAGATTCGCTTTTTGTCTTCAAAGAGTATTATGAATAAAAATATTTATATTTTACATATCATCATATTTTATCATTTTCTTTTACTGATAATTTTTGTTTATGTCCATTCACATTACTCTTTGATGTACTTAAGTTCCTTCTGGAGGACATTCTTTAGCTTTTTATGTACTACACATTGTTAATGACCACAATTTTGTCAGGGTTCATTTATTTGAGTTTGAAGGATAATTTTGCTTTATATTAAGTTCTTTTATTTTTGTTTCAGAACTATTAATATGCCATTCCATTGCCTCAGGTTTTTGTAGTTTCTGATGAAAATTAGTCATTAATCTTATTGAGGATCCCTTGTCCTGATATTCTTTCATTGTTTATTATTGGTTTGAGGGCACATCTGACTGCTCAGGACTTACCCTTGCCTCTGCACTTAGGATTAATACCTCAAAGCCTTGGCAGTGTGTGTGTTTGTGTGTGTGTGTGGGGGGGGGGCTCATATGCAATTCCGGGAAAGGAACCTGAATTGGCCACTGTAATGCTAGTTCCCTATGCTCTGTACTGCTTTGTACTATCTCCCTGGTCCTAAGAAAGAAGTAATTCTTTCTTAATGCTTATAAGATTCTCCTTTTGTCTTCAAATTTGATCATCTGTTTACGTTGTGTCTTGATATGACTGGATTTTATTTCATTGGAATTCATTGGCATCAGTGGATGTATAGATTAGTATTTTAATAAAACTTGGGGCTGAAGAGATAGTACAGAGGGTAAGGCACTTGCCTGCATATTGTCAACCTGGATTCCATCTCTAGTACGCTATTTGGCCCCCTAATCCCTGCCAGGAATGACCCTTCAGCCCTTTACAAGGAGTAAGTCCTGATCAGAACCCTGTGTGGCCCCAAAACCTAAATAAATATGTAAAAATTGGGGATGTTTATGGAAATTATTTCTTTGAATATTCTTAGATTTTCTCTTTCCTTATCTCTGAAACTTCCATTGTTTCTTGGGAGTTGACTTAGAAGTGGTCGTTGCCACCTCTGAAGCTCTTTGTTCTACTCCTACCTTTTAAACCCATAGCATCCTATGCAGAGAATACTCTCTGTCACTGAGCCTCATCACCAGTCCTGTCTGTTTTGGAGCTGGTAATTTCAACTGGTCTGTCTTCAAGATTGCAAATTCTTTGCTTTCTCCCTGCATAATCAAATAAATATCCTTCTGAGCACCCCCCCACCCACAGTTCACTTGTTTAACTTCAATTATAATAGTTTATAAATATTGAATTCCAATTTATTCCTTAAAATATTTTTTGTGAAGTTAAAGCTAACATTTGACCCAGAGATTTCACTTCTTGGTATCTACCTCCTAAACACAAAAACATTCATTTGAAAAGATAAATGCATATCTATGTTTATTGTAGCACTTATAACAATAGCTAGTATGGAAAAAGTCTATATTCAATGACAGATAATGGGTAAAGAATTTGTCATATATATACATATATAGCATTAAATATATCTACATCATTATGTAGATATCATTACGCATGCAATAAAATACTATGCAGATATAAGAAAAGATACATTTTGGGCCACAGAGAAAATAGATAGTGTAGTTAAAATAACTCTTGTACACTGCTGAGTCTGGTTTAAGCTCTGGAACCCATATTGTCCCCCAAGCACTACCAGGAGTCACCACTGAGAACAGACCTAGGAATACCACCAGGTATGCCCCTCCAAAAGACAAAAGATAAAAAGGAAAAGATTAGAAAATGCAGTTTGCTATAATTTGAATGGAACTGAAGGATATTATGTTAAGTGAAATAAGTCAGAGGGAGAAGAACAAATACCAGATGATCTCACTCATCTGTGAAATGTTGAGAGAAAAAACACTATTATCAAAATTGACAACCTTTGGCTTTGGATTATAAAATTGATAAACAGTTGTGGGAGATGAAGGAATGAAGATTAGACTAGAGGTGACATAGGGACAGTGGTAGAGAGTCATGGATGCTTTGGTGGTATTTGGTTGAAGTAGCTTTTTGCATAAATACCATACTTTTTAACATGATTGTAATCATGCTACCAAAACTTAAATCATAAAGAGTAAAAAGTTTGTGATCTTGTAGATTCCCAGGAGTATATGATATTTTAAAAGTTTCCAGTAGCATTTTTTAAGAATTTTCCATTACAGTGGAGGTAACTTGGTTACAATAGTGTTAATGTTTATAATTTTGATGTAAAAATTTACACATCATTACCAATGACTTCCCAAGGCTATCGAAAGTATCTAAGACCCTCTAGCAAAATTTCCGTCTCTTGTTTCTTATTTGCTCCAACTTCTGCACTACATTTTGAAAGCTTTGATGATTAATAATACCAGTTATTTTATTTGATAAATTAATTTCCCTTAGTAAAGGTTGTTTACACTGGGTGAGCTCTGTCTGAATCAGGTCAAATGAACATAAACCCTGTGAGGGTGGCTTTGCAGAGAATGGACAGACCAGTCAAATAGTGATAATTCTCAAAGTAGCTATTTTGAAGTAGCTCCAACCTTCTTTTGCTACGTCAGAGGCTGTTCGACTTCTTGTTTCCATTATGATTGTCAGATAATTGTTTTCAATGCTATGATGGAATTGGAAGACGCGAATGGGACTTTACCAAGCTAAAATATTACAAGCTCATGTTCTTTCTGACACTAGGCCTCTTTCTTGGAATATATGTTCCTGAGCCATGTAAAACATGTTAATTTATAGAATTCTGTAAAAAGTAATTTTGAACAATTTTCTTGTGTTTATGGAGCAGAGAATTCTCTGAATTTCTTAATCATTTCTATTGACATTACCTTCTGTTGCTTTAAAGAAGATATAGAAGCTTTTATCAGAATACCATCTGAGCAAAGGAAGGCATAGTTATGTAATAGGTCAACTTCTTTCCAAACCATCTGCAACAAGGAATTCCTGTGAAAATAATTTAGTAAGGAGAGATGTATAGGTAAAAATCACCAAAAGACATGGAAAAAATAGGACAGCAAGTGAAAGAAGCACTAGAAATTTTGGTGGTTCTATGAGATTAGTAATACAGACAGGTAAAATGTGAAATCCTTTTTGAGATAGAGAGGAGAGATGCTGAGGAGAAAGGCTTCAAGAGAAGACTATGCTGTGCTTTCTTTGATTTTGAACTGCTGCTCTTATGTGGTAGTGAGAAGAAAATATAGGGATAATGGCATACGTGAGCTAGGTATGATCCCAGGTACTTGGTCTTGCAAGCATCACCAGTGTGACATGGAGTCTCCCAAGAACCTCTGGGGTGGTCCTGGTGATCTTTGGCACTGCAGAGCTAAAGCAGCACTACATCCTTGGTCCTAATGACTAACTGACAGCTTGGTTAGGGTCAGCAAGGAGAGAAACCTAGGCTCTATGGAGATTGCTTGGGTAGGCCACTTTCCCAGTAAAAGAATTGTAAAAATATAATTTATGTTGTTGAAGCTACTAAGTCTGTGACACTTTTCTGTGACAACCGTGTCACACTGGTACAATAGTTTTCATAAGCCTACACCTGTCATGTATTTTCAAACATTGCCCAAGAGAGACATTAGTTTCCAGATACTTCCAGATCTTCCTGCTTTTGAACAAAACAGACTTAGCAACCAGGAGGATACTCGTCCAAAGTCAGTTCCAAGAGTTGGCCTTAATAAGAGTAGAGGAAGCTGAAAGAAAAAGTCAAAGCATCGATGGAAGGAGTCAGAAGAAATCTGGGCAGTGAGCGTGGACTGTCCACAAAAGTGTGTTTTGCCAGAAGCTAAAGAAATCAGTGCACAGTAGCTATTAGAAAATAAGTGTACTAACTAATGTTGATTTGGGTACTCCCGGCAGAGCCTGGGAAGTTCCTCATGGTGTATTACATATGCCTAAACAGCAACAATAACAGGTCTCATTCCCCTGACCCTGAAAGACCCTCCAATCATTGGGAAAGATGAGTAAGGAGAAGAGGCTGCTAAAATCTCAGGGCGGGGATGAGTGGAGACATTACTGGCACCCAATGGAGTAAATCTATGAATAGCGGGATTACAGTGACAGTGATACAGTGAATTTGGGTACTATTTCTAGGAAGCCTGATAAATAGATAAGAGGGTCACATAGCAAAGGCTTGTGGCTGGTCAGAACAGATACAATGAATATATCATGGAAGGCACCTTCCACAATACTGAGTTCAGAGCACTAGTTTAGACCCTATATACACAACTCTGCCTAGAAACTTGGAGTGTCTGATGCCAGAAGGCATTGGGACAAGAATTCTTCTTCATGCACCTAGTTTCTAATTCAGAGTTTGGCTTTTTTATTTTTGATGGGCACATTCTTAGTTATGTTCATTCTGGGATGGTGATGAAAGTGAGTGTCAGACATTTATGCAGAAAAACAATCTGTTTTATACAAGACTTGGAGAAGTGAGCGGGTTTTTGAACCATCAAGGATTTTCATAACTTTTGAAATCAAATATGTGATGCATGTTAACAGTTTTTAAAAGAAAACAATTCTTATTTAATCATAACTCAAAGTAAAGATTTAGGAGACAATATAGAAAGTTACTGGTGGGTGATGATGAATCATATAATTTTTATTATAATTGGCCAAGGAGTAATACATGACAGAAGTTATTTGGTATTGCTTTTCTGAGCTATAATTTCCTCTGCTGGGAATACGTTTCAAGCCTGATAATGGTTGCCTGAAGTTGTACTGAACTTGAGATTTGCTACTTTTTCCTTTTCGTACATATCTGTGATAAAGTTTTCTTTATAAATTAGGCACATTAAAACATTAGAAATGATGAATACAGAAGATAATTATAGCAATATGCTCAAATAAAAGTTATGTGAGTGTGTTCTTTAACTATAATGTCTGTAATATTTTTGGACCGCTACTGATTATAGGTATTTGAAACCATGGAAATCAAAACTGTGGATAAAGGGAGCTACTATACTGCAGATTCCTTAAAGTAGTCATCTCCTTCCTACAAAGTATTTGAGGAATACAGTTTTATTTTCTTTAATAATAGAATTACTTCCTTCTCTCTTCTTTATCTGGATAAAAAGTTATACAAGGTTTCCAAATAAATGCACTTTTCTTTAAATAAAAATTCATTTGTATTTTTGCATATATTTATTTATTTATTTTTTCATGTTGCATATTTTATTTTTTATTAGTTTATTTTTAATTAGAGAGTCATCGTGAGGGTACAGTTACAGATCCATACATCTTTGTGCTCATGTTTCCCCCATACAAAGTTCGATAACCCATCCCTTCACCAGTGCCCATTCTCCACCACCAGTAAACCCAACATCCCTCCCCCCCTCCCCAGTCCCGTCTCCCCCCCCCACCCTGCCACTATGGCAGGGAATTCCCTTTTGTTCTCTCTCTCTGATTAGGTGTTGTGGTTTGCAATAAAGGTGTTGAGTGGCCATTGTGTTCAGTCTCTAGTCTGTATTCGGCCCGCATCACCCTTCCCCCACATGACCTCCAACCACATTTTACTTGGTGGTCCCTTCCCTGAGTTACCCAGAATGAGAGACCAGCCTCCAAGCCATGGAGACAATCTCCTGGTACTTATTTCTACTATTCTTGGGCGTTAGTCTTATAGTCTATTATTCTATATTCCACAGATGAGTGCAATCTTTCTATGTCTGTCTCTCTCTTTCTGACTCATTTCACTTAGCATGATACTTTCCATGTTGATCCACTTATATGCAAACGTCATGACCTCATTTTTTCTAACAGCTGCATAGTATTCCATTGTATAGATGTACCAGTTTCTTCAACCAGTCATCTGTTCTAGGGCACTCGGGTTTTTTCCAGATTCTGGCTATTGTAAACGGTGCTATTTTTGCATATATTTAAAAGTAATTTAATTTTTAAATTTAACACAAGAAAGCAATGTATTTTCCACAAGTTATCACTCAGGTTGGGCTATTTTTTGTTGTTGTACTGTTAGAAATATATCTCCTTTTCCCATATAGTAATATAATATAAAGCTAGGGCTAGAGAGATAGCAGAGGGATTAAATTTGATGTCTGGTGCCACATATGATCTCCTGAGCACTTCCAAGAATGACCCTGGAACACAGAACTGGGAGCAGCCTCTGAGCACCACTGAGTGTGACCCCAAATATTTCTATAACTATTATGTGAGTCTCCAAATGAAGAGTTGTTTATATTGGAATTCCTGCCAAGTTAGTGGGATCAAATTAATCTATTATCAATTAATTATTTCAAAATTTCTCTTTAATTTATTATTCCACTTTATCAATATGATAGCTATGTTTTATATCATATAGCAGAGTCATGGCCTAAAGAATTGAACCTGATCTAATATGCAATTCTAAGTTAAAAAGAATTTCTCCTGAAAATCCATGAAAGATATTACATTTATTGAAAAATATCTAAGAGTTTTTATTACTCTTAAAAAACGGCATAGATAGTATCTTTCATGTCTATCAATGTTGAAGAGATAAATATTATATAAATACTTTGTACCAATGGAATGGTAAAGATAAACAGAAATTCTGATTTATTTCCTGGTGATTCCTATATAATCAGCATGTGGGACGAGTATATGTTGGCTATAATGCTTTCTAAACAGAGAAGAAATGGAAAGAAATACTAGTTTAAACACAGTTGATTTCATATTTTTTCACATTAGCTGGGATTCTAGATATAATAATGCTTACATTATTATGTTGACATTAGAGTTGTTAACTTAAGGAAATATCAAAATGTATCAGTTAAGTCTGTGATGTGTAAATGAGCCTGGTGAATGGAAGGAGTCAGAACTCAAAGGCACAGAGTCTTAAAATGGCAAAGTATTGATATGGAAGAGAAGGAAAACCAAGAACAGTGTGGATGATAAACATGGTGTCTCAGAGAAATAGTTTGATTCCCAGTGTACAGAAGCAGTGAGATTCATATCTGCCCCCAAACATAAACGCATTCATTTGAGAAGATAAGCATGTGCTTATGTTCAATGCAACTCTTAGTATAATAACCAGCATAGGGAAGCAACCCAAATGTCAACAAAGATCAATGGATAAAGAAGTTCTGTTGCATATAATACACTAGAAAAAAATGAAGTCATGTAGTTCACAGCAGCTTGGATGGCACAATGGGTATCTTGCTGGGTGAAATAAGCCAGAGGCTGAGGGACAAATATGGGATCACTCATCTGTGGTATAGAGAGAAATAAAGGGTATGCAAAATATCAATTAATAGTAAACTTAGAAATTATAATACAGACCTCAGAGTGCTAAATTGGGGAAGAGAGGCAGCAGGGAAGTGAAGAGTTTGCCAGAGAGTAACATGAATACATAATTGGATGCCTTGAGTACATGACTGATGCTAAAGGCCGTGCTTTGACAGTCTGCACCAATGACAACTGTCAATCAACAAATAATAGGGTCAAGAGTGGTATGGAAGAAACTTTGGAACAGAGTGGACTTAGGGATCAGTGGGGTGGGTCATGGACTTTCTGTCTGTAAAGGTGGGACTTATCTCTACATACACCAGAAACTTACATGTTATTGCAATTCATAATAAAATTTTCATATGAGTTTATAAATAGTAAAAAAATAAAGTAAGAGGTTAGTTATTTAACCCTGATTTTTACATTTTGATATCAAAAATCTTTGTGATATGGTATTTTACATATGAGTATATTATAGGACATTCAAAGTTCTAAACAAGTATTGTCTTACTTAGAATGGCTGCATAAAGTTAGTTTTTGTATTCGCCGCTATGGATTATGTGTGCTATGGAAATGGACATATATTAAAATGTGTGTGGTTTAGCATAGTCAAAGATTATTTGTCACTACATTATAATTCTGCGTGGGTCAGACAGCTCTCAGTAGCATTCTTTCAAGCGATGACTCAGGGACCTAGAATGGTTTCATATTGAGGCCGTCATATGGAATAAATGACTGCCAGTGTAACCACTGAAGGAAAGGCTCAGGAAGACAATGAATCTTTTAAAATATCACTTCTTTTCATCATTTTGCATGACTCAGAACTCAGAAAGCGTGCCTCAGCCTAACTGCTGTAGCTGTGGATAGTATTGCCATGTTATAGGAAATCAGTTTATCTCTGTTTCCAATGTCCATGATTACGATGGCTGCAGAGGGGATACCTTGATGTGTGACACACATGTGAGCACCCTCAAATGGAGTTATTGACAAAATAAATAATCTTACTGATGATGCAAAAAGGCAGAGTAAACTAATGGTTGAATTTGATAAACTATCTTAGATTATCATTGTGTGATTTACAAAAATTTATGAGCTAGTTGCACTAATACACATCTCAGACATCACAGAAAATACAAAGAGAAAAATTAATAGGTTGGGCATGTATTATTAGACTTCCCATATAAACACCTAATGAACCAGTATTAGTATCTTTAAACCCTCTGGTTTTTAGCCTTATATGTGGTACTTAGAGTAATTGAATAAGGAAATGCAGTGGTTTAAAGGGAGAATGACTAGATAAACCCTGGTCCCAAAGAATGACCCCTCCTCCCAAAGGGAGGAGAAGCAAAGACAGTGCTTGGAAGTCCAGACAGATGAGAAGGAACAGGAGTAGAAGGTCAAGGTATATGAGTGGTGTTATGGAGTGATAGAGCTAAGTATCCAAACCACAAAGTCAGAAATGCTGAAATCATGAGACTCAAACTTTAACAACAAAACTTAAAAAGGTGCCTGTCAGCATGGCAGGCTGGAATTGTGGGGGTATGAATGGGAATCTGGAAACACTGGTGGGGGGAAAGTTGATACTGGTGCCAAGATCATTAATGGAACATTTGTCTAAAACCCAATTATAACTAACTTTGTAAATCATGACAAAAGAAGGGTAAACAAACACTGCTATTCCTGTCATTCAGTGATGACATTTTTGTGTGCTTTTCTTTTTTCTTTTCTTTATTCTCTATTTTTTTGACACTGATGATAGACTTGACTCAATATAAACTCTGTAGCTTACAGGAAAAATTTTATTTGGGGAGAAAATTGTTGAAGGTAGAAGCAATACTGTTTTCCAACTTCATATGTCTTATTTACCAGCTTTGGATTTTCAAAAATACACTTGCCATCTGTTATTTCCTTTACTTCAGTGATCATAAATAGATATATTCCTATCATTGAAATACTAATTTTTTTGTCCTGGACTTACTTATTTAGAAGATTAAATTCACATTCTATGATCTGTTATTTTTATTATCTTTCCCGCCTCTCTAATGCTCTTAATCTCAGTTCCTCACACACACACACACACACACACACACACACAAAGTTTTGAAGTCAAGAAATTGTGTCTATGTACAAACTAAGGATGTTATTGTTATGCCATGAAATATGAAGGTGGATTTTTATCCATAATTCAACATAATAGGTGTATATAACATTTAGAATACATTTTCTGATTCTTCAGTCAGTTCTATAAACAGAGATACATAGTGGTGGATTTTGATTCTAGATTTTTAAAATTATTTTTGTGGCCTCATTAAATACCTGACTTGTTTCTCTGTGTATTAATTATCTATAAAATAGTATGATGACTGTAGTACCTAAAAATTGTGTACTTGTGAAGTTTAAAGGAGAGAGTATTTGACACATTCTTAGCATAATAACACTGGTAAGCATGTGTTAGGTGTTTTTATTATCATAGTCACTGACATTGTCATTTTAGTGAATAATCAATGAATTGAATTATAGCACATAACTTATAACTTCTTAAGTCCAACAAAATTACCTCTTATCTGATGAACAATCTGCTAATATCTATTTTAGTACCAAACAGCACAAGATTAAATGGAGGCATATGAGGAGACCCCCACACTATATTTTTCTTCTGGCTTTATTCAGTATGAATATTAACAAAATCTTCCATTGCTTTGTTTTATTTTGATTTTTTGGTCAGACCTGATGTTTCATAAGACTTAATTCCACCAAAGATACCTTAATTGTGTTCAGCTATCACTCCTGATGGTGCTCAGGAAACCATTGTCAGTTCTGGGGCTCGCATCTTGGTGGGCTACTTCAAGCCGATTGCCCTACATGCTGTACTCGTTGGCCTCCCAAAATTGCCATACTTTTCCGAAGGATAGTGATTATAGTTCTCAGTTAATTGTGTGTTTTGTAGCTGGTACATGTCTAGTACAGTACAAGACACATTTAATTACTTTATAACAATATGCTCTATTAACAAGTAAATTGCTACAATAAAATTTGGAAGTCTCCTCATGAGAGATGAAGCTTGTTTCTGAAAAGACTTCATGTAAACTTAGAGACTCCATATATCTTTTGACCTATAGGTCTTCTATCAAGAGAGCAGACTAATCAACTTCCATACCAAGGCACTGCAATGAGATTCATTGAAAAAAGCACATTAGGGATTGGAGTGACATCTTGTAGTTCTGAATTCAGGCTTTGCATGTGGGAAGCCAGTGTTGGACCACTGGTTCCTCAGTCTCCTGAGCACTTCCTAGAGGGATTCCTAAGCACAGAGCCAGGAGTAGTTCCTAAGTACCACTAGGTATAGTCCCTACTCTCCACCCTCCAAAAAATAAGTTGAAATAAATGACTTCATGTAAGCTCAAGAAATGTAGTACCTGCTAGCCTCAAGATTCTTTGATTGAAATAAGCCCATCATCCTCATGTGTCCTCATTATTTTCCTGCTATTGCTCTAAATTTCCCATCTTTAATAAGTATACTGTCATATTGGAGCAGGACCTGTCACTGTCACTGTCATCCCGTTGCTCATCGATTTGTTTGAGCGGACACCAGTAACATCTCTCATTGTGAGACTTATTGTTACTGTTTTTGGCATATCGAATACGCCACGGGTAGTTTGCCAGGCTCTGCCGTGAGGGCTCGATACTTGATACTCTAGGTAACTTGCCAGACTCTTCAAGAGGGGCAGAGGAATTGAACACCGGTTGGCCTTGTGAAAGGTGAATGCCCTACTGCTGTGCTATTTCTCCCTTAATGATTTCATTTTAACTTGATTACTTCTATAGAAACATTTCTAAAACAGATCATATCTTAGGTATTTGAGGTTAGAGTTTCAATATATAATTGTGGCAGACATTCATCATTAAATCAGTATCTAAATTTTATCAATGTTTACTGGAATAGAAGAGATGGAAGTCATATGGAAAGTGTTTGAAGACTATAAAAGATTTTTAACATGTAGGCTCTTATCATTACCCTTATTGTTATTAGAAGGGGGATTCATTCACAAGTGAACCTGAACACTGAATAGATATATAATCTACTTTAATTTAAACAAAATGCACTTGGTAAATGAATCTTTAGTCTTTAGGCTACTATTAAATCTTTGCCTCAGTTTTTCTGCTGAGGAAAACTTTTGTAATTCTGTTTTCAATAAAGAATAATCAGTCCTAAAAACAGGATTCACTTAGAGTTAATGAAATCTAAATGGAATGAGCTCATTTTGCCACTGTTACATTAGGAGTTTATATCTACGTATGGTACACTGGTCCCTGCTGGGAACTATGGTATAACTTTGTCTCTCTTCATAAAGAGATGACCATGCTCATATAAACCCCAGAAATTAGAAAAACCACAAAAATAAGTATCAAAATCATTGTTTGTTATAATAGTTTTACATAAACAGAACACTGGGTGTCCTCTAAGAGTATCAATTTTTATTCTCATCCTGTGGCTGATAAACACAGTATTAGATCTGAAAGACTGGTGGTTTTTCTCTACTTAAATCAAAGTGGGAGAGGAGAAAAATCTCCAAATGGGAATTGAATCCCCAGGAGTGGTGACAGATGTTGTTACAATAGTGGTGATTTACAATTTAGAAAAAACCTTAAAGCTTTATACAAACATGCACATACATACCCCTTACACCCCCCTTCCCCAATACACTTGATGCTGGAGTCAGCTTATAACAAATTCAATGTTCTCTTCATGCCAACAATATAATTCCAAGTTTGGATGAAAGATTAACAGGTGGTAAGAAGGTTTAAGATCTCAGCAAAAAATACCAGAAAATTCCCTCTATCCCTTGTTTCACTAACCCATTGGATTGTAATCTTAGCTTGGGTAAATCCTGATTTTTTACACCCTCCTATATCTTATCAATTTAGCAATATTTGAAGTGACAGAGGCAGTGATTTTTAAATAGGTTTCTGTTAGTTCTCATGTCGAGGGAACTGGACATGATACTAGAGTTAATGAAACAGTAGCTGTGTAGAATCAAATGTTGGTAATGCCAATGCTGCTTATACATTAGTATTCATCAAGAAAAGGACCAAATATGATAACCTATCAGTATGTACATTGCAAACCATAATGTCCAAAAGTAGAGAGAGAGTATGGGGAATATTGTCTGCTATGGAGGCAGTGAGAGGGTTGGAAATGTGGGGGTATACTGAGGATATTGGTGGTGGGGAATGTGCACTGGTGGAGGAATGGGTGTTTGATTGTTGTGTGATTGTAACTCAGACTTGAAAGCTTGTAACTATATCTCACGGTAAATCAATAACAATTTTTTTAAAGCTGATTTTTTTTCTTAACCCAACAGCTCTACAATTCATTTTTAGGCTTACGCTTTCAACCTTCCACACAAGAACCAGTCAGTTATTCACTGACTAGCAAAAGGTAACAATTCAGTTTTTTCTCCCATCACTGAAGTCAAAACCAGAAGTATCGGGAGTAGAAAATGAGAAATGGATCAAAAGCTAAAACAATTGCCCACGAGTCTGAGATTGCAGTTTTGATTCCTGGTGCCATCTCTATGTACTGCAACTGATCCTAGCAGCTCTGTTGATTGTGCCTGGGTGACCTGTGGTCAGTGATCCCGGGAGCCACAAGTGATTTGTGGCCATATGGAAGGCCATGTGGACTAGCACCACAACTAAATGATATGACAGCCTGTTGAGTACTGTATCTAAAATAAAATGTGTGAAAGCTAGGGCCAAGACTATGGTTCTCCAATTACCTTGTGTTTTAGCAGCACAAATAAAGGAAAGCAACCTTAGTGAGTACACCACATCCAAACAGGAAGCACCAGTACTAAACTGTTTGTATGACTCTGGGTATTACAGTAACATCAACAGAGGAGAAGACAGGTATAAGTCTAGAAGTGTGATGTTATAGTATGATCTTGTGGTGTTTTAAAGTAAACTCTTAAAACTGTCTTTGAAAGAATGGAACAGCTTGGGGCCGGAGCGATAGCACAGCGGGTAGGGCGTTTGCCTTGCACTCGGCCGACCCGGGTTCGATCCTCGGCATCCCATATGGTCCCCCAAGCACCGCCAGGAGTAATTCCTGAGTGCAAAGCCAGGAGTAACCCCTGAGCATCGCTGGGTGTGACCCAAAAAGCAAAAAAAAAAAAAAAGAAAAAAAAAAGAAAGAATGGAACAGCCAATATGTAGCTGGTCATTGGGTGTCTGGATAGAAAAATGTAGTAAGCATAACCCAAACATGAAAGCTTGTAACTATCTCACAGTGACTCAATAAAATTAAACACACACACATTAAAAAAAAAACAGAAAAAGAAAAATATAGTGAGCATGAATTGTGCTGTCACTCTTCAAACCTAATGAACAATGAACACTGACAGTATTAATGGCTGTATCCGGATGTCAACCACATGCTCATTTAGGACAATTGGTGCAGGACACTTCCTTAAATATGGATGACATGAGCTAGCCAAAGGCACTCAAAATAATCGAATTTTCTGCTGATCTCAGAATCTCATAGGAATTTTAGCTTTTACAGTTAGTGAAATCAAAAAAATAAAATCATAGTCTAAAGATATTTATAGATATAAGCATTGGTATAGAGACATGAAGGATGAAGATGACAAGAGGAAAAAAAGGAATAGAAAAGAGGACAGAAAATAAAACTTTGATGCTATTTTCTCTCTAGATCATAAAAAGCATATTCTGATTTAGAAGCATTCTGCATATGCTCCTCCTTCCCCATCTGAAGATAAATTAAACTTTTGCTCTATATAAAGTTGGCTATTCTAATGGAATACAATATATTTAAGTGGATATTTCTCTTTGCATAACACCCTAATGTCCAATTAAAGTCCGAAGCACAATGTTTTCTCATATGTAAGTAAAGCCAAATTGATCCTTCTATTGTGTTCTGTAAAAGAAGTTGATGAAGTTAGTACAATCATTGACTAGACAATGCTTTGTTTGAAGAAACTGATGGAATTAAGAATTTGTCCTTATTTACTCCAAAGAACAGGGTGTCTCACTTAAGGGTAAATGTATGGAAAAGGCCTCTTTTGAAGTAGAAAGTAAATTACATTTGCATCAGATGGTGTGACTTGAAGTATCAACTTTATGAATGTCGGTATTGACTAAGACCCTAAAGTTTTCAGAAATGCACTTTTTATTAATTATTTATGGCAGAAGAACCAGGTGCTACATATATAATATTTTGTTTGTAAAGGTCTTTGCACACTCTAAGGTACCAGGGTCTTGTTTTCCAAATATGTTCAGAGCTTTGTGTCCCATGAGAGCTGTGTGAAATGCAGCTCAGACCAAGCACCAGAGTTACTGTATTAGAGTTTGCATTTCATGAAAATCTCCAGATAATTCAAGATCAACATGTATGTTTGAATCTCAGAATTAATCTGCTGTGCACATAAAAGCTGAAGTGGATTATAAAATATTTTCTAAACTAATACAACTTTGAAAAATAGAAACCTGTTGTGCACAGTCTATACTCTTTAGAGAAAGGGCAATTATGATAAGAACATCCTTCCCTGAAGGAAAATTAAAAAGTATAAACAGAAGTCAATTTTTTTATTGGGGAGGAAGCCAGGTGGCATGGCATCCCAAAGTGCTTAGGGATTAATTCTGACTTTACACTCAGGAATCACTCCTGGCAGGCTTGGGAGTCCATATGGGATGCTGGAGATCAAAACTGGGTTGGTTGCATGCAAGGCAAGTATCCTACCCTCTGTACTATCTCTCTGTCACGACAATATTATTTTTAATCCCAAAACTATACATATATATATCTATTGATGAAAAGTCCTAGGAGATATAAATAGTAAATTCAAACTTTACCTGAATTTACCTCTAGCATGAATATCACATGAAAAGCATGGTGTCCATTAAGATTCCTATCATTGGAAATGAATATGAGCATTATAATGAGAAAGAATTAGGTCTTTATAGATTCATATCCATAGGAATTGGAATATGTTCTTTTGTAATCAAAGACTAGAGAATTTAATTCCTAACCCTTACAAATTCTGGCAGACTGTGCTTCCGTCACACTTTATTTTTGTTGCAACAAATATAAGCAAACTGTCTTATATTTAGTGTTTGACTGAAGCGTCATGGAAACTTTTAATCCAAATGCCAAAAGTTTGAAATAAATGCCAAACTTCTCAGTTTTTTTTTCTTTTCTCAAAGATGTTTGCTGATTCAAAACATAGGGACAAAAATGGAGGAACTGTAATATGGTTAAGTTTTTAATCTTGTGATGCTTTGGGAAATCATAATTTGTGTACCTCTTATGTCATTATTTACTCCTTATGAATTCAAATTTATATTTTAGCAAGTTCAAATTTATATTTTAACAAGTTTTAGGAGTCCCCAAACATGTATAGCAACAACATACAGTATGAAATAAAGCTTGAATATAAATTTACTCACCAAAAATGGTTAAATTTGTTATTTTAAAGAATTGATTTAGATCAGTAATTTATAAAATACAAGACTAAACCCCAAGTCTAATTTCATTCCCTATAAAGTGGGAAGTAAGTTGCAGATGTAGCAACCACGTTTATTTCTTTTTAGAAGAAATGATATACATATTTAAAATCTTTGAGATCAGAACAAACCGACTTAATCAAAATTAATATAAGTAAATATTCCTGAGGTCTCCTAAAGTTTGAATATCCAAAGAAAGGTCTTAGGTATCCAGTGGTATCATCAAGGCCACACGCTCTTTCTAGCTCCATTTAGGGTTCTTCTTGGTGATGTCTTCTTTTGTAAGTCATAAAATGCCTTTCTTATTTCTGAGAGTCACATATTCACTATATGAATAATCGAAGTACAGGGAGGAAGCTAGGAGTGGAACACACCCAGAGAAGCTCAGGGGTAACTCCTGATTTTGTACTCAGAAATTACTCCTGGAGGTCCTTGGGGGACCATGTGGGATGCCAGGGACTGAACTCCGCGTGGTTGCATGCAAGGCAAGCACCCTATCTGCTGTTCTATATCTTCAGCCTGAGTTTGCACATTTCGTTATGATACTATCACGAAGTTGGTTGCTCCATGAAGATATTGCACACTTCTTAATTATTGACCTTGAGATTATAATATCAGTGCTAGCCGGATCACATGTGAGGTGGTATTGGATATCAAACTCAAGGCCTTACACCTATAGGAAGTGACTCTATCACTAACTCTGGACTCATCAATATAATTATTTCTATATATAATATTATCTTTAGTATTTCTCTTCTATCATGTGGAAATGGTTCAATTTATGCTTTGTCTCTATTATTTTCTCACTGTCTTATTTTTTCCCTAATATTCCTTATTTGGTTAAATCATTTACTTTGAGGCTGAGGAGATAGTACAGAGGTTAAAGAACTGACTTTGCATCACGCTGTTGGTCCAGGTTAGATACTCAGCACTAACTATCCTCCCCTGAGCATATCTGGAAGTGATCCTTGAGCACAGATTTGAGACTAAATCATTAGGAGCATTACAGAGAGAGACAGAGACAGAGACAGAAAGATAGAAAGACAGAGAGACAGAGACAGAGAGAGGAGAGAAAGAGAGATTCCCTAAAAATTCCATTAATGCAAAATTTAAATTCCTAAACTGATAAATATGAGCTTATATTTATATCTATATTCTTAAGGAAAAAAAGATTTTATGCTGTAATTTAAAAGTAAATTATATCAGGATAATTTGTTAGTCAGCTCTTATGTTGAAGAAAAGGCCAATAATGTATTTAATGAGTTGTCAAGGAATTTCCTATTCACATAGACATTCCTATTTTTCTAATTAAACTTATTGTACATTAGCTGCAACATTCAGAAACAATAAAACACATTTATTAAGCAACACTATTGTTTTCCTATTTTGTTTAATTACAAATACACGATAGAATTATTTTTAGCTTCACTGTTTTGACATCCTTTATAGTATTTCAGTTATATTTAAAATGAAACAAATATTTAGGGACTTACTTATACATCATTTATACTCATTACTTTATTGAAAAAAATCATCATCATCATTATCATCCCGTTGATTGTCGGTTTTCTCGAGTGGTCTCAGTAATGTCTCCATTCATCCTAGTCCTGAGATTTCAGCAGCCTCTCTTTACTAGTCCTTCCCAACAGTACCGCAATTGGAGGCTCTTTCAGGGTCAGGGGAACGAGACCCATCATTGTTACTGCTTTTGGCATAAGAATACGCCATGGGGAGCTTACCAGGCTCTCCCATGAAGGCAGGAAACTCTAAGTAGCTTGCCAGGGTCTCTGAGAGGGAGAACTAGGCTATAAGATGTCATGGCCATACGCTTGGTTTTATAGTCTCTGGATGTTGGCTGTTGGTGGGATTACATGGCGCTGGGGGCAGTTTGTAGGTGTGACCACCTGGCTACTGGAAAATGGGGGATCTGGGCAGAAGAGACCCAGGCCCAATCCGAGCAGTCTTAGAGATCTCAGCCGCAGGTCCCGCACACCTGGGTTCCTCTGCTGGTTCCTTCATGCGAGAGGCTCGTCCGAACGTGTGGTTGTTTCACATTAGCTCAGTTCCACCTACTATTGTTGCCTCTTGCCCCCTTGCCTGGCTGTGTTCATGGGGCCCCTCGGAGGGGGTGGTTTGAGTTTCCTTCTCTGCCCCAAGCAGAGTCAGGGCAGCTGAAGACCTCCAGAACCAAGCCACAGCCATGCTCAAGGCCCCTCTCCATTAAAATAATATAAATAATATTTTTAAGGCCAATCTGTGATGGTATATGTAAGAACTGTTTATGTCCTCATTAAGTTCCAGATAATTTGCTGTATTAAATTTAGGAATTTGCCACTTCTAGCATCCTTCTATATGAAAAATAAATCACATGGTTTTACCATGAACAGAAGAAATACAAGTAAGTTTATAAGGCTAAAAATTATGTTCTATGAAATAATTTGAGTTTTCAGGAATATAGTATCTTTCTGGGGCTTCTAGTACTGATAGAAAGTTATTAGGTTTCTCAAATCAATATTCTTTCTTTTATTTTTAAATTTTCAGATTAGAATTCCCAAACACAACAATATTTTTTTTTAATCTGGTGTACTAGCATACATATACTTTTAAGTGTACTATGTTTCTCTTGTCTAATGTAATTTATTTCCTACAAGTTGTACTAATAAAGCTTCTATGAAATATCTAATATAATATCCCCTAGTTGCACATGGTTTCAGAATACTTAATGATGGTTAGACCAACTGAAGAACGGATTTAAAATTTTCAACTACTTCACACTTAAATTTAAATAGTCATTTGTGATGAGAAGCCTCCATATAGGTCAGACATTTCTAAAGGCATGGAAAAGTTATTGATTTTAGGTTTTTTTACTATTGTTATCTGTTTATTCTAGTGGTTATTGCCTCCTTCATGAATAGAAACACTACATAAATGTCTAATATTTTAGAACTGGAATTATGCAATAGACGAGAACCCAACCTAGCTTATTATAAATCTAAATATGGTAAGAAAGTGTATTCTGAATATTTTGAGTATAGAATGACACTCATCAATTAAAATTTCTGACATGATAAAACAAAAGAATAGGAAGCTGTAATAAATTTTGAATGTTTTTTGAGGTTGAAGACCTTATTGTATTTTATAGTTTTATGTTCATTTGTATAAAAAGGCAGTCCAATTTTACTAATATAGTCATCTTCTAATTACTCATGTCTATGTAATGGGTATCAAAATGATTTTTCATTATTATATTAACTCACCCAATTGTTTTACAGACTAAACAGTAAAAAAATTGGACATGAGTCATTCAGATCATTATTTTGCCTAATCAGGTATCTTCCTGGATAATAATAATAATAATAAAACTTGAACATGATCTCTACACAGCAAAAAATACTCAGCTGTAAAATACCATACATATGCATATTTTATTACACATATGTTCTCTTCCTTTTTCTTAGTTTTACTTAATCATATTTTTTGTCTCTTGCACTTTATATCTTGTAACTATCTTTCAAAGCTATCTAGACCTTTCCATATATATATACATATATATACATTTATACACATATATATGCCTGCATAAATGAGTTTTGGAAATATGTCAAACATAATTTTCAATGAACATAATTTTTTACCTAGCTTTTCAACATCTAGTTCTTTTTGTTCCAGAGGAAATAGCAAAATAATGTAAAAAGATATGGGTAAGCGTATGCACCTTATATTTTTATTTATAATAATTATTTAAAATTTGGGGGCTGGAGAGATAGCACAGCGAGTAGGGCGTTTGCCTTGCATGCAGCCAACCTGATATCGATTCCCAGCATCCCATATGGTTACCCAAGCACTGCCAGGAGTAATTCCTGAGTGCACGAGCCAGGAGTAATCCCTGTGCATCACTGGGTATGAACCAAAAAGAAAAAAAAATATTTAAAATTTTGAAGTTACATATTTACCAGTTAGATAATGAATAGGCAAATTATGCATGCAAATTTGAATAACTTAACAGTATGGTTTAATGAAAATAATTAAAAATGCTCAGATACTGATAATGAGAAGTACTACTTACACAATACCAATGTGAAGAATAATCTTATCTGTTTATATTACAGTAACTTTGCTTGCATACATATATCAATGTATATTTTTACATTTGTATATTAAATATTTAATATCATTGTGATGGTTTCTACCACTTTTCTACCAAGGTTTTAATTATGAAAGATGTAAAATTAAGCATAATTTTATACATTTTTCCCCACTCTTTGAAGGGTTGCAGTTTAAAAACGAGCCTGATATTTATCTGATCTTTCCTTAGTCACTCATAATTAAAATATAGAAACACTTCCCTATTATTTCATTAAAGAGGTAATATGTTCTGCATTTCCAGAATTTAGCAAAAAAATGTACTCCATTCCACAGGACCTTTCCAAACCTGCTTTGTTCTTAGCCAATGTCAGTAGCTAAAATTGATGGCTTGATTTTTGAGGACACATTGCTTGATAATTGTGTGAAAATTATTCCTATCTCTCCATTCCTTTTATTGCACAAACATAAGCAATATTTTATTTTAAAACAAAAGCAACATAGTTTATTAGCTGCAGCAAGAAGATGTGTTGTAAGTGAAAGCAATTATTTTCCTACCTCTAGCTACCTAGCATGCTTTTATTTCTAAGCGATTGAGAAGAGGAAAGTTTAAAATGAAATTCTGGCTTCACTTTACACACACAAAAAATGAGCCAATGGGGATACATCAAAGATTGACGGGCAGTCAGGATAATACTGGTCAGTGTTTCTCCGCTATCCCCATACTTGCCCTTTATAGCATAGAGATTCGGTGTTATTTTTAGAACTCTCTTGATATTCTAAAATACCATCAATGGCTTTATTTAAATATAGATCCAACAGCACTTCACTTCTCTAAATCATACCCTTTTTCAATTTACCCTCGGAGAAAGAAGGAGAAACTTGGAGGGAGGGGGGCTTGTAGGAAGCTCGTGAACTCTCTACAGAGTGATTTGATTTTAAACTTGGATGCGATTCCAAGGAGATTTCTCTGCTGCTCTCTGAAGGTCTATCTTTTCAGATACTTTTAATAAGCCTGGGAGCCACTTTTGCTTTGAACAGCAGAATTGAAGGAGGCAGAATCTGGAGGAGACCAGGAAGCACATGCATGGTCGTGTTACTTATTTGGAGCTGTCACCTCTCCTGATAGGCCTTGCATGCTACCAGCTGTTTATTTTGAATAGAAAATCTCACACCTGGAAGTTTATAAAAGAAAGCTGGGAAAGGTAATCCATTCTCTTTTTTAAAAAAATCTGTATTGAGATAAACCTCATATATACTATGTCATTTATCTATTTAGAGTGTATGATTTTAGTTTTTAGTAAAATATGAATACGGTAATCACACAATTTTAGATCATTATTATCATCACAGAAAGAAATCCCTCCATTACCTGCTTACTAATTTGCCAGTCTACTTTCTGTCATCATAGATTCACCTCTTTGGAACATTGCCCATAAATGCAAACTTATAATACCTGGTGTTTTGTTTTCTTTCTTTTTTTTTCTTTGTATCTGACCTCCTTCACTCAGCATGTCTCAAAGAATTGAAGTGTTCTTCTTTGATTTGAAAATTACATATAAAGACAACCATTTTAATGAGAAAGTAAATCACCCAACTGATAATTTTGCCTTTAAAATACTGGCTGTATCATTATAATGGGCTACCCAGCACCACATACCTTCCTCTTCACATTGCCAGGAGTAATCCCGGAGCAGAGTGCCAGGTGTAACTCTGAGCACAGCCATATATGGCTCAAAACCACACACAAAATAATGGAAGCAATTAATTTTGTTTTATTGAATCACTGTGAGATACAGTTACAAAGCTTTCATGTTTGAGTGCCAGTCATGCAGTGATCAAACACCCATCCCTCTACCAGTGCACATTTTCCACCACCAATGTCCCTAGTATCCACCCCAACCATCCGAACCCTCCCTCTGCCTTTATGGCAGACAATTTCCCTCCCACTCTCTCTCTACTTTGGGCATTATAGTTTGCAATATAGAAGCAAGAGGCTATCACATTTGGTCCTTTATCTATTTTCAGGACACATTTTCCATCCTGAATGATTTCTCCAACTATCATTGACTTAGCTATCCCTTCTCTATCTCAGTAGCCTTTTCCCCCAGCATGTGAGGTAGGCTTCCAAACATGGAGCAATAATCCTGCCCTTATCTCTACTGTCCTTGGGTGTCAGTCTCATGTTATTTTATAATCCACAAATGAGTGCAGTCATTCTATGTCTGTCCCTCTCTTTTTGGCTCATTTCACTTAGCATGATGCTCTCCATGTCCATCCACTTAGAAGCAAATTTCATGACTTCATCTTTCTTAATAGCCGCATAGTATTCCATTGTGTAGATGCACCAAAGTTTCTTTAACCAGTCATCTGTTCTTGGGCACTTGTGTTTCCAGATTCTGGCTATTGTGAACAGTGCTGCAATGAACATACAGGTGCCGATGTCATTTCTACTCTGCATTTTTGCACTCTTGGGGTATATTCCCAGAAGTGGTATTGCTGGGTTATATGGAAGCTCAATTTCTAGTTTTTTAAAGGAATGCCCTTATTATTTTCCAAAAAGGCTGGACCAGTCGCCATTCCCACCAATAATGAAAGAGAGTCCCTTTCCTCCCCCATCTATGCTAGATCTGATCGTTCTTGTTCTTTTTGATGTGTGCCAGTCTCTATGGTGTGAGATGATATCTCATTGTTATTTTGATGTGCAGCAACCTAATGATTAGTGATGTAGAGCATTTTTCATGTGCCTTTGGTCATTTGTTTTCTTTTTTTGAGGAAGCTTCTGTTAATATCTTCTTCCCATTTTATGATGGGTTTGAGGGTTTTTTAATTATACAATTGTACTAGTGTCTTGTATATCCTTGATGTTAACCCCTTGTCAGTTGGGTATTGGGTAAATATTCTTTCCCATTTTATGGACTCTCTCTGTATTTTGGTCATTGTTTCTTTTGAGGTGCAGAAGCTTCTTAGTATATGGTAGTCCCATTTGTTTATGTTTATTTCCACTTTTTTGGTCAGTGGTGTTTCATCCTTAAAGATGCTTTTAACTTCAATGTCAATGGAGGTTTCTGCCTACAGTTTCCTCTTTGTACCTTATGGGTTTCAGGTGTAATATTGAGGTCTCTAATGTACTTTGATTGATTTTTGTGCATGTTGTTAGACAGAGGTCAGAGTTCATTTTCCTGCAGGTAGCTGTACAGTTTTCCCAGCAGCACTTTTTGAAGAGGCTTTCCTTGTTCCACTTCACATTTCTTGCTCCTTTATCAAAGATTAAGTGATCATATATTTGAGATTCTGTGATATAATATTCAACTACGTTCCACTGGTTTGTGGGTCTGTTTCCAGCCCAATATCATGCTGTTTTAATTACTACTGCTTTGTAGTATAGTTTGAAGTCGGGGAAGGTGATGCCACCCATCTTATTTTTCCCAAGGGCTGCTTTAGCTATTCATGGGGATTTATTGTTCCATATGAGTTTCAGGAGTATTTTGTCTATTTCTTTGAAAAATGTCATGGGTATCCTTATAGTAACGACATTAAATCTGTATAGTGCTTTGGTGAGTATTGCTCTATTTTCAGCACACATTTTCCATCCTGAATGATTTCTCCAACTATCATTGACTTAGCTATTCCTTCTCTATCTCAGAAGCCTTTTCCCCCAGCATGTGAGGCAGGAGGATGTGTCTCCATTTCCTAGTGTCCTCTTTTATTTCTTGAAGTAGTATTTTGTAATTTTATTTGTATAGGTCCTTCACCTCTTTAGTTAATCTGATTCTTAGGTACTTGATTTCCTGGGGCACTATTATAAATGGGATTGTTTTATTAATATCTCTTTCTTCACTTTCATTATTTGTGTATAGGAAAGCCATGAACTTTTGGGTGTTGATTTTGTAGGCTCCCACTTTACTATACAAATCTATTGTTTCTACGAGCTTTTTTGTAGAGTCTTTCGGATTTTCTAAGTATAGTATTATGTCATACACAGATAGGGATTGCTTGAACTCTTCTTTTCCTATCTGTACGCCTTTTATATATTCTTCTTGTCTAACTACTAAGGCAAGAACTTCCAGTACTATATTGAATAGGAGTGGCGTGAGTGGACAATTGTCTTGTCTCTGATCTTAGAAGGAAGGCTTTTTGTTTCTCCCCATTGAGAATGGTGCTTGCAGCCGATGACTTTGACTATATTTAGGAAAGTTCCTTCAATGCCCTTTTTGCTAAGAGTTTTCATCATAAACAGGTCAAGATCTTGTCAAATGTTTTCTCTGTACCTATTGATATGGTCATATGGTTTTATCTTTTCTTTTATTGATATGATGGACTATGTTGATTGACTTGCAAATGTTAAACTACCCTAGCATCCCTGGGATTAATCTTGGTCATGGTGTATGATCTTTTTGATGAGTCACTGGAGTCTGTTCACTAGAATTTTGTTGAGGATCTTTGCGTCTGTGCTCATTGGGGATATCAGCCTATAATTCTCTTTCTTTATGATATAGCTGTCTTCTTTTGGTATCAGGGTTATATTTGCTTCATAGAAACTGTTTGCATGTGTTTCTAATACTTCAATTTCCTGGAAAAGCTTGAAAAGGATAGGGGGTAAGTCCTCTTTAAAGATTTGGAAGAATTCACTAGTGAATCCATCTGTGCCAGGACTTTTGTTTTGGGGGAGACATTTTATTGCCATTTCAATTTCTTTGATGGTGGTAGGTCTGTTCAGGTACTACAGGTCCTTTCGGTTCAGCCTTGGGAGGCTATAGGTATCCAGGGATGTATCCATTTCCTCGAGATTTTCTTGTAGAAACCATTTTTAAGTGCAGCCCTATTAATCTTGGAAAAAAACAATATCTGATTCAAATAGGTTTTTTTTATCTGACATAACTAGAAGTCCAGTTGGATAATAATTCCAAGTGTGAGTTGCAGTTCATTGATACCTTCATGACAGAATAACCCACTTCACTGCTGAATAACAAAAGACCAGTGGTGACCTTTTAGAGTACTTATTCCCAGCAACCAAAGAGGATGGAAAAGTTTTGTTTCTTTTCCCACTCTCCATGGGATTAAGTCATCTCATTTTGTTCCTATGCCTAGAATGTACTCACACCTTTTGGCCAACGACATTACATAGCTGCACTGATTGACTGAGACAGACCAAGATGTGCCTTGGGCCTGGGCATGGAATATCACCTCTTCAATGCACCATTCGAAAAAAGGGGTGGTGCATATCTGAAAATATCAGTTTCACATTGTGAAAGGAGGAAGTTTGGGGTTAGTGCTGGGTAGACAAACATCAGTATGTATTTGATGTATTTGTAGGTTTGATTGTTGAGAAATTTCACTGCGGTGGTGTCTGTAATTCTTTAATAATATCCTGTATCACTGTATCACTGTCATCCATTGATCATCAATTTGCTTGAGCAGGTGCCAGTAATGTTTCCATTCGTCCTAGCCCTGAAATTTTAGCAGCCTCTCTTTACTTGTTCTTCCCTTGATTCCACATTGGAGGCTCTTTCAGGGTAAGATGAATGAGACCCATCACTGTTACTGTATTTGGCATATCAAAAACTCCACAGAGAGCTTGCCAAGCTCTGCCTTGTGGGCAGGATGCTTTCAGAACCTCACCAGGTTCTTTGAGAAGGAGAACTAGGCTATAGCGGTAGTGGCTGCACACTTTCAGGAGCATTGTTTTATAGTCTCTGGATCTTGGTCCTTGCCGGGATTACACAGTGCCAAGGGGCAATTTGTGTGGCTGCCAAGCTACAGGAAAATGGGGAATCTGGGTGGAGAAGGCCCAGTCCCGATCCGAGCAGGCTTGGAGATCTCAGCCCCAGGTCCCACACACCTGGGTTCCTCTGCCGGTTCATTAATGAGTGAGGCTCATTCAAACAATCCACACAATCTAAAACAAATTTTCCTTTATATTAAATGAATGGGTTATATACTTTAAGATAAATATTACTACTTTTTATTTACTGGGTATTATTATTAGGAGTGTATTGACTATTTTGCACCTTAATAACAAGACTTGGGTAATGATGCCAAGGAACCATATACACAGACACAGATATAATCAAAGCTGATCTCAGGACAACCATTTGTGTGCAAGAAGCATATAAATGAAAACAAGGAACATGAATGGGGAGAGGGAAATTACAGCAAAGCGAAGGATGGTAGTTATTAAGCAAATCACTTTTGCAGGCATTTGGATCAAGGACACTCTGGGAAATTACATAAGACATAGTGCCTCAGAACTGAACCATCTGAATGAGGAGGCTAGGAGATTTTACAGTTCAATGTCCGTCACTTATGAGTTAAGAACTGCAGCACTTCCAGTTTAATGTGTACGCAAAAAGGAGGGCCATCAGAGATTCTGGGGGGAGTTTCTGACACAGTTACACACATTCTGGTGGTTGGAAGTCCATGCCAGATGAGAGAACAATGACAGGATGATATCAACTCTGGCTGTGGTTATTGTACACAAATGTGTACAGATATTAATGTGACTCTCATAGATATTTATGAATTTTATAGTATATGCTATACACTGGACTGAAGCAATAGCACAGTGAGTAGGGTGTTTGCCTTGCATGCGGCTAACCCGGGTTTGATTCCTTTGTCCCTTTCGGAGAGCCCGGCAAGCTACCAAGAGTATCCTGTCTGCAGGGCACCGCCTGGCAAGCTACCAGTGGCATATTCGATATGCCAAAAACAGTAACAACAAGTCTCACAATGGAGACATTACTGGTGTCTGCTCATGCAAATCGATGAACAATGGGATGACAGTATTACAGTGCTATCATATCCACTATTAAAATGTCCATTTCACCTATGAGGAAACTGAGTATCCCTTTCCTCCCAAGTTAAGAAATACGTTCAAGATTTCATGGCTAGTAGGTGACAAAATAGACTTGATCAAGTGAATGATCCCTGGGTGTTCCCTCTTAACCACTGTGATTTTGGGGTTAGCATATTTTTCAGTGACTCTTTTTTTTTTAATGGCGTTAGATAATTGTAAAAGGCCTAATTACTGCTATTTCTACTTTCTTGTATGTCATACTATGCCTTGGGGCAAATGTCAGACTGACCTCTGGAATAGGCCACCTTTACAGAATCCAGGTCTTTTATGGTTCTATGTTTACATTGAATTAGAATTTTCATTAATTGATAACCTTTAAAGGACAGCATCTCTTTGAGCTAATGTAACCAGGAAATTAATTTGAAATGGTTGCAGCTCTTTGTCAGCGAGGCCACACAGTCCTAACAAAGGTTAGAAAATGCAAACGGTGACTCTCAGCAGGATTTTTCTTGCACAGCAAACATGTAAAAATTTAGAGACCCAGTCAAGCACATACTGTGATTTCTGCTTTAATATACATTCTCCGATGAACAAGCCAGGCACCTGGGAGCATCTGCTTTATTTCACTGTTGTACAATTTTTATTTGACACTTCAATATTGCCTTTGGTATTATTGTCTAATATACTTCATTATCTTAAAGTGTATTGTTTTCTTAGTGTGACAACATATTTGGCACTGTACAATATGTTAGAAGTGAAAACTCCATTCTGAGCTCTGGCAGTTGTTATCTTTCAGCTCCATTTAGATGTGCCGCGAGTTGGTACCATTAAATCAGTGGAAGGCTGCTCAGAGAGGTTCCAGGAATGGAAGTTGAGGGAGTGAGTTAGCACTTATTTAAGTGGAAGGGTGCTCAGAAGGGTTCCAGGAATGGAAGTTGAGGGAAACTCCCTGTACATTGTCCTTGTGTTTGTTTGTTTTGGGGGTGCACATGCAATGCTCAGGGATTACTGCTGTCAGTGCTTGGGGGAACTATATTGGATGCCAGGGATCAAACTAGGATCAGCTGCTTACACAGCATGACAGGCCCCCCACATGCCTTTTCTTTTTCTTTTTATTTTATTTTTGGGTCACACCTGGTGATGCACGGGGGTTACTCCTGGCTCTGCACTCAGGAATTACTCCTGGTGGTGCTCCGGGGACCATATGGGATACTGAGAATCGAACCCACGTTGGCCATGTGCAAGGCAAATGCCCTACCCGCTGTGCTATCACTCCGGCACTCCTATGTCTTGTCTTAACCACATCTTTATATTGTTCCTTTTGAAAATCACAGAAGTCCTGGATAAATTAGCTTTCCCTCTTCCATAATTTTCTCCTGTAATTATTGCTAGAGTAAAGAGGGAGTCGTAAGAGGAGGGGACTTTGTATGCATATTGTATGAGTTCAAACCCAGCTCCATCACAGTTTTTGACTTGCTATTAAAATACATCTGCTAGAACTGGCATACACAAGCTTAGAGGACCTGATTTTGCGTCTTTTCTCAAAATCTATAGTCAATAAAATCAGCCATGATTGGCTTACGGAAATTGGCAGAGTCCTCCAGCCAGGAATATTTTTATCTTTTCCCTTCCTTTTTTTTCTTAGAGAGTTATTGTTCCAGCACACTACAGATAGAATATAGTTTACACTAAATGGTGTATGCTGGACTCCTTTTAAATAGACAGTTTGAGGGTTTTTTTTTTTTTACTTATACCCCATTTTTCAGGTTTAATTATTATCTGAAAAGTGTTCCATTGTGGCTGAGGAGAGCACTCAGAGCCTGAGCAGATGCCTGGCATGTGTTTGATTTGAAGTTTGATCCCCAACGCCACCTGGCTCCCTGAACTCTACCAGGAGACTGTCTATGAGTGTTCCCTCATGCCCCTTCTCAGACAAGACCATTTCCACAGGCCATCATTACATTTTTGCCCTTTTTGATCTTTTGCTAAATTTGCCTTCACTTGAAATTTACACAAGGAATTACCACCAGATCCTCATTTGAATCTGACTTCTTTTATTCAAGAATTACTGAGAGTCATTCATGTTTTGTATGTATTTGTGTTTTACTATATTTATTACATAATTTTATTTTACAGTATCTTGTACAGTAATCCACAATGGTACATGGTTTAGAGCTCTTGAAATTTATGACAGAACTGAATTCATGATCAACTGAGGTGTGTTTTAAAGAGGTAAACTTCATTAGACTAAAAAAATTGTATAAAATAATGCCTCCTCGGTTCTCATGTTGTTGACAACTATTGACATTTCTCAACTTGTGAACACATTAGTATTTTATTTATCATATTTTGAGGTTCTGTTGTTTTCCACAGACTCTAGTGCTCTGGTCTTAACATGTTCTGGTTAAAATTTTTGGTCTAAACCAAAATTTTTGATTTTTTTTAGGGGGGAGATGCATTAATCAATTATTTTGGCATTTATATTTGTCTTCTGGTGCATTGTTTTGTTGTCTTAGCTTTTATATTCCTCTTTTTATATTAGTATTTGGAATGGTTTGTTGACCTTTTAGGGCATGTTTGAAACACTGTATAGGATTAGCACCTTATCTTTTTCCATAGTAGAAACATTGTCTTGGACAAAGGAACAGGGACTAAGCTGAAGACCATTTCAGGTTGAATAGCAAATTTTAGGTGACACAGCCTCCTTCATTTCTGCCCCTTACGTTTTTTTTCTTTTTATCGCTTTGGTATTACACCCAAATATCTGAAATAGTGTTAGGACTTTTTTTCCTTTAGCAATTTTTGAAGTATTAAAAAAGTTTTCCAGTACAAAGAAAGGATTTAATAACTTCTCTGGGCTTTTCAGCCTTTCTTTTTTCTTGGCTTCTTTCTTACTTTTTCACCCAGCACAACTTAATAACTAACAAAAACTTCAAAGACAGAGCTTGTGTTGAGCACTACGATCACTTCTCCTTAGATACTTGGCCCCTTCATCTCTCTTTTTTTAAATTTTTTAATAATATACCATGATTTACAAAGTTGTTCATCATAGAGTAGGTTCAGGCATACAATGTTCCAGCACCAATCCCACTACCAATGTCCCCTTCCCTCTATGTATAATTAAATAGAGTAATTATCTAATTACAATGAGATGGAAGAGTGGTAGAAGAAATCAAAAATACTTAAAAATGGAACTTACATAAACAGATTAAAATTAATCCCTACACATATAACCATGTCATTTTTTAAGCCATACAGCTGAAATTTATATGGAGAAATAAGACTTACTGGATAGCCAAAGAAATTTTATTTAGTTAGTTTTTATATTTTTTTATTGAGGGCTGGAGCAATAGCACAAAGGGTAGAGTGTTTGCCTTGCACGTGGCCAATATGTGTTAAATTCCCCCACCCCTCTTGGAGAGCCTGGCAAGCTACCGAGAGTATCCCGCTCTCACGGCAGATGAGATGGCAAGCTACCCATGGCGTATTCAATAAGCCAAAAACAGTAACAACAAGTCTCACAATAGAGACATTACTGGTACCCTCTTGAGCAAATGGATGAACAACAGGAAGACAGTGCTACAGTGCTATTTTTTATTGAATCACCATGAGATACAGTTACAAAGCTTTTGTGATTGGGTTTCAGTCATACAATGTTTCAACACCCATTCATCCACCAGGCCTACAAATCTTTGAATTGGGTAGCTCAAAATATAATTTTTGTCTCAGCAGCACCATGAAATTTTGAAAAGGTGTGCTGGTATATCTTCCATTTTGTGCCTGACATCTGCCAGGCTTGTTAGTTTTCAGTCTGTACAGTGAATTGGCAAGGGAATCAGAGGAAAGGTGTATGTGTTGGGCTTGCAGATCAATTTTCCTCTGTTATCTTGGCCTCTGCATTCCTGCATTCCTTTGGCAGACTCAACTACCTCCAAACAGATGTTTTTCTATCTTTCTCTCTGGTTCTTTTTGAGAAACTTGTTCTTCAGAAGTGGGTTTTTCAGGTTAGTAATTTAAGCAGTTCTCAGAGGAAGGGTTTTATTCAAATTAATGTTAGTCAGAACCATCATTTTTTTCCCTCTCTCTAAATCTCCTAATTATATGCTTTCATATATAAATAATGTAACTTTCTTCTGTCCCTGGGTCATCAACCCAGCAACAACTCTTAGGAGAGTGGAATAGAATATTAAATGGAAACACATCTTTAAGCAAGCTTTATTAAAATCTCAATCTGTTCTTGAGTAAGCCATGCCACTTTGTTTGAATAGTGTCTTATTTTACATTTTACATTACAGGCTTTACAGTTCCACCAAACCTTCCGTGTAAAGTGGTTCTGGGTGAGCTGTAACCAGTTTCAGAGTCCTAAAAGATAGAAGTTAGATTCTATTATGTATGTTCCCTTTCTTTACCACGAATGCTTCATGTTGCCAACTGTAAACCAGAGCTCATTTGAAATCTCTTTACTTTTGAATTCCAGATAGACTGCTGCTATAGAAATTAAAGTAGAAATGTATGAAATAGAGGTGAAGAAGATAAAAAAATTCTTTGATATAATAACCACCAATACTCCTAAGAAGATGAGATGAATAATATGTTCACAGAATTTGCTTTGGGTATAATTTTGGTTGCTGTACATGAAGACCTCTTCAAACACTATCTGTCTCACCCCTGTGGCATTTCATTGTAGCAATTTTTTTTAAAAAATGTAATGGATTATTTAAGACTCTTTGGAATTGAATATTTTGTTCTAGCATTGTCAGTGCTGCTTTTGAAATCATTAAATTTTATGATTTTTTTAAAGGAAGCCATCAGTTTAATGGCCATAAAAAAGAATTTAGTGTTGTTATTGATCATGACAAAATAATTTGCTCATTCAAAAAAGTACAAATCACTTATACTAAAACAGACCAGAATAAATTCCATTTATTAACAATTGCATATGAGTCTGAAATTTTCTAATCATGCTAAAATAGCAAAGATATTTTGAAGTTCTCTTGTATCAAGCTTCTTGTTTGTTTGACTAATGACATATTTCTTTAATCATTCATAACACTGTTTCATGAAACTACCATTTCTATTGGCTTGAAATAGTGTATATTATGTTAATTAAGAAATTTAACTAGGTAAACAAAAATCTCTGGATTGATGTTTACCACAAATGATTATGATATAGATAGCTGATAACTTGCTGTTCTAGGTAGAATTTTATTAGTCAACTAAAATTTAATTGATGTTAATGGCCATAACCACGTTAAGGCCACCGAATTAAGATCTCAGTATCCTGTCTGTAGGCTTACGTTTGAACTACTCACTGTATTGAACAAAAAGAAATAACTTGTCAGGAACTAAAAATGTGTTTAGTGAGAAGATAGGTAACAGGCTGACAAGGACAACAAATGAAAGTTTATTAATTCTTGTTAATAAACTTAGCTTTTAATATGGAAGGGACATAGAAGGAGAATTGAGTTGTTCTTTAATGAGGAGGTTTTACATTGTAGTCAGCTATAAATCATTGCATAGTTGTTTGCAGTCTTTCCCCTGACTCCTTTTCTTATCTCAGAATTGGTTTTCTTATGTTTCAAAGAGATGCTGAATATTACAGAAACTGTCAGTGGATAATATATGTTATAAAATATGATGAACCTACATTTTAAAAGAATTTTCTTTTCTTTTTTTATTTGTTTTGTTGGGCCACACCTTTGGTTTCAAGGCTACTCCAGGCTCTGTACTCATGGATCAGTTCTGGTGAGGCTCTAAGGACCATATGTAATAGAGGGGACAAAATCTGGGACAACCATTTGCAAGCAAGAGCCCTACAATAGCTGCTATACAATAGCTCTGGCCCTGAAGGTGTTTTCTGGAAAGCAAAAATTGTTTCTTCAGGTTAGGGTTCCTTCTGGACCCTGTGCCAGTCTGAGTTGTCTGGGGTACTCCAGGGGAAGGAGGTTGGGGGGTGTGAGTCTAGCATCCACCCAAACAGAGGTCGAGCAGTCAAAACCTCCAAACTCCACAATCTCTGCCATGCTCATGGCCAGAGTCCTCTGCTCAGGCCAACCCTCATCCAGAAATTGATATGTTGAGAAACTCTGGTATGCAGGTTTTGTGACTGAAATTTTTAGACTCTCACCGAATCGGGGATGGGCTACCTTCCCTCATCTCCTGTTTCTTTGGGAAGCCTGGCAGTCATGCCTATGAACTGCCTCTGGCACCAAATAAGCTCATTAACTGGCTATGATCCTAAGACTCAAAAATATATCTTGAAAGTGATCAATAAATTGCAGGAGTTCTTTCAGATTCCTGTCCAGGCTGAGTTGTGCAGAGCACCTACCTAATGTCACTATGCAGTTAAATATTTAACTCCACTCAAAATTTGTGAATTCCTGAAGCAACATCTCAAACTCTACACTGCTGATGAACCAGGAGTAGCACACCACATTGGATGGGATGTAAAGTAAAAGGCAACCAATCTCCATTAAGAAAATATGTATAGACACATAAGGCTTAACCTGGTAACAGCATCTTTTGCAAGACCTTAATGGATTTATGGTGAGATACAATATTCATACACCTTCTTTTAACTAAATAGTTATTAATAATTTTTAGTGAATTATAACAAGCAATATAAAATAATTTATTGAAGGCTTGCTATAGAGGCAGGAGTAAGGGGTGGTTGGGAAATTTGGAAATAATGATGGTGAAAAAGTATTGGAATATGGAGTGTAATAAATTATGAACAATATTATAAAAATAAATAAATAAACTTAAAAAACAATTCATTCCATAAGAACAAGCCCTAAAACTGCTCATTACATTCTTTAAATAAGGTGATAAAGATAAGTTAAATTGATATACTATCTCCTTACATATTTTGGAGAACCTCATATTAGAAGTTCATAAATGGGAAGCATAGAGAATTATTAATTTTTTAAATATTCTTTTCTGATGGATTAAAGATTAAAGAGTAGTCATTTCCTGCCAAAGAACTATTATCTTTTTCCCTATTAGCAAGTGAGCTATATTAGATTTTAAATCGCTATATCACTGTCATCCCTTTGATCATCGATTTGCTCGAGCAGGCACCAGTAACGTCTCCATTTGTCCTATCCCTGAGATTTTAGCAGCCTCTCTTTACTAGTTCTTCCCAGTGGTGCTGCATTGGAGGCTCTTCCAGGGTAAGGGGAATGAGACCCATCATTGTTACTGTATTTGATATATCAAATATGCCATGGAGAGCTTGCCAGGCTCTGTCGAGAGGGCAGGATGCTCTCAGTACCTTGCCCGGTTCTCCAAGAGAAAGAACTAGGTTATAAGAGGTCTCTGGATCTTGGCTGTTGATGGGATTACATGAGGTAGGGGCGGAAGATTTCAGTCCCGCACCCCTGGGTTCCTCTGCTGGTTCCTTCATGGGTGAGGCTCATCCGAACTTGTGGAGACTGGTCTTGAGCATGGCTGTGGCTGGGTTCCAGAGGTCTTTGGCTCTGAAAATTTTAGCACTACATTGTAGCACTGTCGTCCCATTGTTCATCGATTTGCTCGAGCAGGCACCAGTAATGTCTCCATTGTGAGATTTGTTATTACTATTTTTGGCACATCGAATATGCCAAAGCTAGCTTTCCAGGTTCTGCCATGAGGGCGGGATACTCAGTAGCTTGCCGGGTTCTCCAAGAAGGATGGAGAATTCAAACTTGGGTTGACCGCATGCAAGGCAAATGCCCTGACTGCTGTGCTATTGCTCCAGAATGAGTAGTAATTATCACAATTTCAAATACCACAAAAGAAATGTAGGATAACTAAATCATGTACACAGGATCTATAAAGATCATGGATTTAGAGGTCTCTGGAATTTGAACCCCCTCTCCACTATATGTGATTATACTTAAGTTACAGAATCTTTTTGCTTGCTGTTTTCTCAGCAGGTAAAACCTTGATAATCAATAGTGCCTTGGTGGATGTGAGGACAAAACCTTTATTGCAGGCTTATGTACCTATCAGAGTACGATAAAAATTATACATGTCATAAAATACACAAGTGAAATTATGACATATACACTATTTGATATATCTTGTTAGCCCTTAGATTTTAGTAATTATATTTGGGTATAAAACAAATTTTCACAAAATTCAGGTATAAAACAAATTTTCTTAAAGCTATTCAAAGCTAATTTATTTCTGTTTCGCAGGATGAGAATCTCCATAAAACTTAAAACAAACAAACAAAGAAACAAACAAAATAAAGGGCCTGAATGTGACTCAAGTGGTAGAATATATTCTTTGATGTGTGAGGTCAGGTCATGGATTGGCTCAAGACACAGAATGACACCCAAGCACAGCAGGCCCAGGAGTATTGTCAATATGTCTTTTACAAAACAAAGAAAGAAAGAGACAAAACCCCAGGAAACCCTAATCCTAACTCCAATGCAAACTACTGATATCCCTTGTATCACTTGTCTTCCCGTTGATCTTCGATTTGCTTGAGTAGGTGCCAGTACCATCTCCATTTGTTCCTGTCATGTGCTAGTGTAGCCCAATGATATCTTCTTGCTCCAGGGACAGGAAGTGTCACAAACCTTTTATGCAGGGTTTTGACGAAGAAGTCTGACCATCTCATAGGTTCGCGGCCGCGCAGTCTTTTGACATCCACTGGAATCCACTCAGTAACAGCTCTAGTCTCTGAATCGCATTACATGTCTCGCCTATCTGATTTTTGATGTCTTGGCAAATGAGACAGTGTCCCTGATTCTTGACCATCAAAGGAGGTCTGAACTCCAGGTTCCTTCTCTCACGTGAGTGAGATGTGATACTCCTAGCATAGCTCTTCTGATTCCTCTTTGGGATACCCTAATAGCATTCTCATCCTGTTTGCGTAGGGCCCAGGTCTCTGAGGCATATGTTAGTGCAGGAAGAATGGTGGAATTGCAAAGATATGCCCGGAGCCTGAGATCCTTCGTCCTCTTGACCACTTCTTCAACGTTCTTGAAGGCTTTCCATGCTGCTCTCTTCCTCCTTGCGCAGTTCTGGTGCCAAGTCGTTCCTCATGTTGATTTCTCGACCCAGGTACACATAGCTGCTGCATTCGGAGATATTCATTCCATTGAGAGCAAATGGAGCATCAGGGACTAGTTTTTCATGAGCATCGTCTTGTTGAGGTTTAGCTGCAGTCCGACCTTTCCACACTTGTGGTCGAAGTCGGCCAGTATTTGTGCTGCTTGGCTAATGTTTGGCATTTTGAGAATGATATTATCAGTGAAGTGGAGGTGCTGTAGTTGCCGACCATCTATCTTTACTCCCATTCTTTCCCATTCCAGTTGTCGCATGATGTTCTTGAGGGTGGCAATGAAGAGTTTCAGTGAAATGGTATCGCCCTGCTGAACCCCTCTCTTTACGTCAATGATCACTTCCTTGTAGAATGGTGAGATCCTGGTGGTAAATCTGCAACACAGCTAGAGGAGGATCTTGATATACTGAGTTTGAACGCCCTGTTTGGCTAGGGCTTCGATGACTGCTTCAGTCTCAACTGAATCAAAGGCCTTCTTAAAGTCGATGAACATTAGACAGAGTGGCATCTTGAACATATGATATCAAATTCTATATTTTATTGGTGTGGTGCACACCTGTTGATGCTCAGGGCTTACTTCTGTCTCTGTGCTTAAGAATGACTCTTGGTGGTGTTCAGGGCACCAAGAATCACTCCTAGGATGCCTGGGATTGAACCTGGGTCAGACACACAAATGGGAAGTACATATCTGCTGTACAATTGCTCTATTTGATTCATTTTTAAAATTTCTCATTGTCTAGTGTTGTAGCCTGCAGTGGTAGAATTAGTCAACCTAATCTCTAAATCAGAGGGTACAAAATATGGTTTTTAGATCAGCAGCAATGGAATCATGTAGTAAATGGTTAGATATGCAAGCTAACATAAAATGAACCATACATATTAAAAGTATAAAATTTTGTGGATCTTAGTGTAAGCATGCCCCAAGAATTCCTCTGCGCAGTGGATTGGAAAGCTAGTACATGGGTTTTAAGTGCCTTCTTTGATTGCTGTTAACTTATAGTTGATTCACCACAACACAGCCCTCCTTATTAACCCTATACCTTTGACAATCACTGATCTTTTGCTCTCCATGGTTTTGCCTTTTTTTTGGAAATAGCTGAAATTGTAGATCATGTAACATTTTTGACTGACTTCTTTCACATAGGTATTATATATATAAAGTTACCTCATGTCCTTTCAGGTATAAATAACTCATCTCATTTTATATCTTTGTATGAATATTTCTTTTCCTTTAATCTACTGCAGGTCACCTTGATTGCTTCTAAATCGTCAGTTGTGAAAAAAACTGCTATAAGCATTCTTATGCAAGTATTTTCATAGACATAGGTTTTCACTTTACAATATACTAAGAATTGTGACTGTTGGAGTTAATGATAAAAAAATTTGGGGGAAAACAATTTGGTAAGTACTGTATCATTTTTTCATTCTCATGAGCTGTAAGGGGTTTCTTTACTCATTATCCTTGGCACTATTTGGTGTTGTCAATGTTTCTGATATTCTAATGTTTGTAATGGAATATTATTTGAATTTCTATTCCTGATTCCATAGTATGTTAAGCATCTTTTCATATTCTCTATCTCTATTTGGTAAAACGTATTTGTTAGGTAAAGCGTCTTTGTTAAATGAAGTGCTTATTCATACCATTTTTTCACATTTTAATTGAGTTTGTTCTTGTTGATTTTAATACTTCTTAATCTATTTATGTAAATCCAATATCTAAGATGTTTTGGAAAGATACTGTCTGTCATTTGTCTTTTAAATCTATTGATTAGTGATTTTTTTTAATTTGCCTCTTCTAAAAGCAAATTCATTTCTGATGTTTTATATATCAATAGCTTTCTTTTTATTATTGAGTGCACCTCATTTTATACAAATACAAAATTCACCAGGTAACCTATTGATTGAATTTCATAGTTTCCAATTTTTAACTCCTAGAAGTTAATGTCCTGTAATCACTTTCTGTATGTACCTATGTTTTATCTTTCTTGTGTGAAGAACCAGAAGAAAAGCTATAGTATATGGTACCTATGTCCATTTTAATAAAGATATATCAACTATTTTCCCATAGTTGTTGCATGATTTTACACTTTTTTGTAAGTGGTATATGTTTATTTTAATTATTGTGTATCTTTACTAAAATTGATATTATCAGTTCCTTTAATTTTAAAATTGATATTATCAGTTCCTTTAATTTTAGCTTAGTAGGTATGCAATTCCTCATGATTTTAAACTATTTTAGGTTTTGATCCATGCTAGTTTGGAGTTACTCCCAGTTTGGGCCTTGTGGGTCACCCTTGATGGTACTTGCAAGACCATGTGGCGCCAGGGTTTGTACCCAAGCCTCACACATGAACTTCAGTCCATTGATCTATATCGCCAGTTCCTTCATGGCCTTTAATATTACAGGTTTACAGTTTTGAAACAAAATGTTATGATCATATTTAATTGTGTCATTCTTTTCAACATTTGGAGGAAGAATAAAATGCCATAGGAAAGAGATAAAGCAATTTAACAGTTTGTTTTTCTTTATTCAGAGCAGCATTTCTCAGATTGCTCCCCAGAGACCTCAGGACACCCCTTTCAGGTTGCCCACGGGGTTGGTACTCTTCACGAGAGCACTAATGGTTATTATTTGGTTATTTTCATTCTTTGAAATTCTCACTAGAGCTTTCCAGAGGCTATCCATGTATGGTGATGTCATTATTCTAATAGCTAATAGAATGTATCATTGTGTATGCTTTATTTTCTTAATTGTTTTAATTCTGAATATGGAAATATTAAGATATGTGATGGAAATAAACAATAGCTCTTTATAAGTGTATCTGAGGTCAACGATCTAGACCAGATTTTTTTTAAATATGTAAACACATAGAAACTGAGACAAAGAAAACAAAATTTAAACGTGTAAGAAAAAGAAAACCTTCAAACATGATTGTTTACTATAAATTCTCCTTCAAGCTGGGAATAGAAGGGAATATAAACACATCTCGACATGCTGCTCTTGGCTCTTGAGGATGGCCTTTATTTTGATGTTGGCAAAACTCTAGTCTCTGAAGTGCTAGACTTGCTGTCTCAATGCTTTATCCCAGAGTCATATTTAACCCACAACCTCTCTCCACTGTGCCTAGTCAAATGTAGCAATTTTCTGTATTTATAAGACGCTGCCTCTGCTCAACTTGACTCCAGCTGAATATTTCACTGTAGGGATTTCACTAATTTGAAGTTTCCAAAGTAAAGCCAACTTGATGGCATCTCTGAGAGCGTACAGGAATCTGGTACTCTAGGAGAATTTAAATGTTGAGACAGGGCAATAATGATTGTCACAGAATGACAATAGCTTCTTATTTACTATGTCTGCCAGTAATCATTATTTGTTAATTAATAGATGGTAGTCTGCGACTGAAAAGAAGACTTCTAAAGTAAATAATTTAAAAAATGCACTCTGTTTTATCTTCTAGAGAAGGGCTTAGTGGATCAATCCTCCATCAGTTTCCTCTATGAGTTTCTTGCTATTTGTCATACCAGCCTTAGGTTTTCAGAGCTAAAAGAGTCCCAGTTTCAAAATTCTGTTAACACAAATCATTGTAATTTGTAAAATTATGCTTCTTTAATGCTTCCATGAGCACCACCGACTTTCTTTCGCATTTATAAAATTACTCTTTTAATGTTAAAATCTCCCCAAGGCATCCGTTTGAAATATAAAACATTTAGGTAAATGAATTTAAGTCACATTTTCCTGAAACCATAATTAATAGTTTCTTACTTTCTTCAGACCTCTAACTTGCTTTTACTCAGTTACAATGTTCATTCTTTGTATTTATAAATAAAATATCCTTTGACCCTGAAGTTAATTTTAGGCATTTAAGTTAAAACAACTGACTAAGGTTTTTAAACAATCCTTCAAATAAATGAGGCATACATAAAATATAATTTTCTGGTGTATATGTTTTGTAGATGACCAGTTGGGATTTTGTCCAATAATTATGATAATTAAAACTAAATATTTTAGAATGAAATATGTAATTTAGCTCTCAGGGTGACTTTATTTATTTAAATTTAAGTGCATATCTAAAACTTTCCCAATGTTCTTCAAAGTATATTAACCAAACACATACACATTTGTAAATTCTTTTAACTATACACAGTTAAAGATTGAGCAGCAAGACTCATTGAGGTAGAGATTCTTGCAGCATAACAGAATATTTAAAATTTTAGAAGATTTAAGGTGAAAATATTATATGTACTCTATCTTCTATCTTTCCACTAAATAAATTAAAAATATTAATACAGAGCAGTATACTGTATCATGCTATTAGCTAGTGCTGATTTTTCCCTAATCATAACCAAAAAAATACGTGACTTTATTATAAACAAAATGGTGACTTTTTAGATACGTGGGTCTTTTTATTTTCTGTTTTTGGTTTTGATTTTTGGCTACACCCAGCTATGCTAACGGCTTACTCCTGGCTTAATGATCACTCTTGGCTGGTGATCTCTAAGATGACATGTGTTATCAGGATTTAATTGAGGCAAACAGTGTGCAAGGAATCATTTTATGTAATGTATATTTTTTTTCTCCATCCCTAAAACATCTGTTTTTATGCATCATTTTCTATACACTCTTTAGTTACCATTTGTATATGATGATGTTATGGATAACATTTTCCCTGGTATGGTAAAGTTGTTTTCTGAATGTTTCATTTGTTTGGCTGTTTTTTTTTGGGCCACACGAAGCAGTGCTTATAGTTTGATCCTGGTTCTGTGGTCAGGAATACTCCCGGTGGGGTGGAGGACCATACCGGTGCTGAGATTAAACCTGGGTTGACCGAATACAAGGCAAGCACCCTACTAGCTGTACTATCACTCTAGCAATTTTTAACAACATGTATGTAGGTAATAAGTGCATTTTGACAATTTTTTTTTTTGCTTCAGGAACTTTAAAACTATAGGAAAGTCTTAAAATTTATATTTTTAAAAAGTTTCCTTTTAAAAATCTTTATTTTTATTTTGGGGGCTATACATAGTAGTGTTTATGGTTAATTCCTGGTAGTACTCAGAGAAACATACAGTGCCAGAGATCAAACTCAAACCTCCTGCATGCAAGGCATTTTTCTCATCCCAATGAGCTTTCTCTCTTGTACTAGATAACTTTTTTTTTTCACATGTGAAACTATAGGACTGGAGTGATGGCACAGTGGGTAGGACATTTCTCCTGCACACAGCCCACCCGGGTATGACTCCTCGCCCCCTCTTGGACAGCCTGGCAAGATACCGAGAGTATCTCGCCTCCACGGCAGAGCCTGGCAAGCTACCCATGGTGTATTTGATATGCCAAAAACAATAACAACAAGTCTCACAATGGTGCCTGCTCGAGCAAATCGATGAACAACAGGACTAAAGTACTACAGTGCTACAGTGAAATTATGATTAGCAAAGATGAGTTTGAGGCACATTTCATTCAGATAAACACTAGTATCATGTTCTCATTTATCTTTAGAAATTGAGAGAATGACATCAACATTTTCCTATTTTTCATAAGCTAACATCATAAGCTAACAAACTATAAGAAGAATGTCAGCATGTAGCAATGTAAGAAAAGTCGCTCTCTTTGCTTTTACTATTATTATTGCAATTGTTTTATAAAACAGTTATTCTCCCAAAATAAACTGAGAGATAAATGAGGGATAAAAGTTGAACTAATTGAGTAATATTAAAATACAAGGACCTTAGTGGTTGGGGATGTAGCTCAGTGGTAGAGCATTCACCTTGAATGTAGGAAAACTCTGATTTAATCCCCTATGAAACCAGCCTTTAAAATATTTTAGAAGTTAAATTAGAATGATGTGATCACACAAAAATATTGGTGAGACTGGCTAAATGCATGAAAACTACACTTTGTGGGGATCCCGTTTCATTCCCAACATCTCTTGGTCTCCCCAAGTACCACTAGGAGCATCACTGGGCACAAATACAGAAATAGCTTCTTTCCCCTACTCCTGTCTCTAGTACCACTAGGGTGATGCCTAAAAACTGATCAATAATCAAAAAGCAAAAAAAAAAAGCACAGGAAATTTTAAAACTAAGTTTGGTACCATGATCAGCAAATAAGTCAAAGTTTCGTACGTTTAATATGAGTTTTCACCTATGGGCAACAGTCTTTCCACTCTTCTGGTTCCATACATAAGAATGAATTGCATATGTTGCCAGATACAATTATGCATATCTTTTAGAAATCATTTGTAAGGGTTAAGGACAGCGATATGATATTGCTCTAGCACCTTGTGAGAATGCTCTTTCTAAGTCCAGTCTTTCCCAAGCCACATCTGCATGCTACTATCCACCCTGAAGTGTCTCCACAAAAAATATACCAAGAAAATCATACGCAGAACTCTCTATGGCATTGTCTTCAGCAGTGTTTTCACCTAATAATGATTCAACACGTTTAGGTAAAAATGTATAAGTAAATAAATCGGACTACATCTAAATGCTAGTTCTGCACTGTGAAAGTAACTATGAGTAAAATAAGACATTCACCAATATAATAATTAGCAATCTTACTGAGGTAAAAATCAAATGAACTTTATTCTACATGCTTATAAACTTGTAGTAGATGAAAATAAAAATAGTTATGCTACCTATTCAAAAATGTATATATGTATGTGTGTGAAAATATATACATAAAGTAAAATATATTTATGTATATCAATAATCTCAGGGTACCCTTAATGACTGTGTGGAGCTATATTTCTATACAGTGTTGCTAAGATTTAGTGGTGTATGTGGGTGACCAGGATCATCTTGGTAGAGCAGAGTGATGTTGGAGATATAACTCAGACCCTCACATACCCAGCATGTGCTTTACTACATAAGCTAACACCGGAATGAATTTTTACTGATTTCAGGAAGCTTTTGGTTTAGCTCAGTGTCTCCCCAAATGGTACAATGTCTATAGAACCTCAAATCTTTCTGTTGAATACAGATTCTGATCCTGAGGCATGAATGTGAGGTTCTGCATTTCTAAACATCTCCTAGGTGATGATAATACTACTTGTCTGTGCATCATAGTTTGACCAGTAAAGATTTCACTAGTAGTGGCAGTTAGAGGAAAGTAAGTGAACCAAAGAGTGGATATGTATATACTTTAATTATCTACATTCTAAGAAAGTAAATTGCATCAGAGGTTATATTATATTTTAGCAACCAGCTTAAGATCTTTGAATCTGGACAGTTGTATTTTTGTTTGTTTGTTTTTGGCACGTGTTTGTTGAGTTCACACAATACAGTAGAAGACTAAATGAGCTGGAAACATTAGAGATCCCAATTATACAACTCACTGACTATCCATAAGCCTGAACAATGAAAAGCATTCAGCATGCTTTACTCATTTAACTTCATTTAAACTCTTCTTGGCATCCAAGTTGCATTAATGTGATAATTCTTGTGTAGCAATTAACAAACTGTGACGATTGTGAACATTTCTGGAGTTTGTCATATTGAATGAGAGCAGGTTCTGGGCATCTGATTCATTGCTTATTTTTTAAGGTTGATCTGGTTTTATAGGTGATTCATACTTTTTTTCCTATTTTCCTTTGCCACAGGAAACAGAAGTTGAACAAATGAATTCTGGTTGTATCTTTCCACCAGACATTTAGTTTTAGAAGTTATTTTTGATGGATAACTTACAAAACAATTTTTTTCTTAGGATCTCATTAAATACTAAAAACTATAGTTAAACATCGTAGCAGAAAAGAACATAGTTGCATTATACCAGACAAATATACACATAACACTTCCAGAAAGTTTTCAAAAACAGAATGTTCTTCATTGCCCTGAACCTTGTAAGCACAAATTATTGAAAAGCAAATGGTGAGCATGCCCCGCATTATACTGTTATTCACTGCTAACATTATTGAATATTGTATTTATTCCAGTACCTTAGAATTAACTGCATGGCTGGAAGAAATATTGAAGAAAAGAGGGAAAAAAAGAAGAAAACCAAAAAAACTTTCTTTCCAAACTTGGGATGTAGAGAGTATTTTACCCAGAGCAGTAGCAGATGGTTTTCAGCTCTGAAATGCAGCATTGTTTTCACAACAACCCAACTGGTGTTTATAAATCTGATCGAAAGGAACTGACTTACCACCTTCAGGCACTGGAAAATGCTTGAAGGTTTATTATTTCCTATCTCAAGGAAAGGAGGAAATGGACTTCTTTCTTTCATACCAGTATATATTATAATGTTCTACTCAAATTCAAGCTATCTTATTACCCTGAACCAAGTATAGGAACATTCCAATTTTCCTGCTGAATGTACAAATGAATCTAGATAGTGTAAAATTAACTTGACCTTACATTCAAATGGGTTACCTAGTAAGGATTCTAAATTCAAGTGCTCTTTTATTACAAGAATAGAAGTGTCTATACTAAATATTATGATCATTTTAATCATAATAAATAAATTTTCCTGTTTACTGTCTTACTATTTTAATCACAATATTAAAATTCTTTAGTGTATTATAATTATTTTAACATCATTCTTGGTAGGATGAATTATTGAGCTTATATGTATTACCAGAGAAATTAAAGCATGTATGAGGGTGTAACATGAATATTTTTAAAGAAAACATCAGCTAAAAGGAATAAAGGAGGGAGAAAGCAAAGAATTAAAAAAAAATTAAAATAAAAGATGCATTGTATTATGCAAAATGTGAAATTAATTTTTTTAATTTTAAGTGATGTCTGAATTTTCAGATGCTTATGTCACATTAAACACTGTTATTTTATCAATATTTCTCAGAGACAGTTCAGCTTTATAATTTAGCATGTGACTGGTTTTGTTTATCAGGATATCAACGCAAGTTGCATATTAAGTATGTGCAAATGTCATTTGCTTACACTTCAGGTTTAAACCAATGAAATAGAACATAGTATATAAAATTTGTAGAAATAAGAAGGAAATAACTTCACTAAAGATAAGTGTCTAAGAGCTTTTCTGCTTTGAACTAAAGTATCGTTTACAGGGGAAGGACATCATAGTCTCCTGAATCACTCGTAATTTTTATGATAAACTTTGACTCAGCAACTTCTTTTGTAGAACCATATTCATTTAAAAAAATTACCATTGATTTATACACTAATGGGTACAAAGTGAAATTACTGTTCTTTTTTGTATGTCTTTTGGTTGGGGGTCACCACAGCAATTTTAAAAATTATTCTTGGTTCTGTGTTCATGGATCACTCTTGATGTTACTCTCTTGGGGACAATTATGTTTTGCCTGTGGAACAAATTTGCAAGGGGTACATGCAAGGCAATCACCTTTACCTCTGTACTTACTCTCTAGCCTCTAAAGTCATTGTTCTTAATGAAGAATGGAAGAAAATAAAAGTACTTTGTCTTCACATGCAAGAATGTCCCTGAGGAAAATTTATGGTTGGTGGACAAGTCAGAAAAATATAGAGAGATTGATAGAGTCAAGTCCACTGTGAACTATTTAGGTGGTAGTTTGTATGATAAGTGCCAAGTGGATATTTATTCATCTTGACTTACACAAAAGAAGAATCAGGAATAATTTCTTAATTAGTGTTAACAAAAATTTATGACATAGGCTGTGAACTCATGATGGAGGGTCAATTTTGTACCTTGGATGAGTGTTAGGTTTAAGTCATTGTACCCCGTGTGTAGTGTTTGTCTTAATCTATCACCAGTATCTGGCTGCCAAGTATGTTTCTATTTTTTTTAAACTCTATCTGTATTTTCCCTGATTTTCCCTTGTAAATAAAAGAATGATACTATAGTTACCTTATTAATTCAACTTACCAAAAGGAAAAGACGTTTTTTGTGTCCAATTGGATTCTATTTCCTCTATTTCTTGGTGATATTTTGGAGTATATTTTGGTAGGATATTGATCCAGAAGCTACTTAAATCACAAAGAACTTGACAAAGTACAGATATGTCATGAATTTTTATTATTGGATTTAAAATTTCTATTTTTAGTTTGGTATTAGTGATGGCTAGTATTTTGTCTTCAGTGTCATGATATGGTCCTCTGCATGTTTTATTCTGTTGCTGTAATTTGCTATTGTATTTTTTAACTCCTTTAATTCCATTTTTATGGACTCTGTGACAGCTTAGATCAGTTCATCTTTAAGTTGGTTGATTTTTCCCTCCAGTGATGGCTTTAGTTCCATGACCATTGCACAGAACATTGATTTAAGTTCCTTATCCATGAGGCTTGAGGGTTTATTTGAGTTCAGTAACTTACCAGAACTTCTGTCCCTGTCTGCGAGAACAAGTGTATTCACCATTGTTGCTAAAAATTTGTGGGTAGTATGACTTGAGTTTAAGATGCAAGGTATCTAAGGTCAGATTTATTTATTTATTTTTCCAGCAAGCAGTTCTCTTTATAACCTATTAGTCTGTACCCTTGGGATGTTACTTCACTGGTCATGCATTTCTGTGTCAAATATACCCATTTGTATAGAATGGTTAAAATAGATATATTTGAGGAAATATATAAGACCTATACTTCTTTGAGATCCTGGCAAGCTACCAAGAGTATACCGCCCGGACGGGCAGAGCCTGGTAAGCTACCTGTGGCATATCCGATATGCCAAAAACAGTAATGATAGGTCTCATTCCCCTGACCCTGAAAGAGCCTCCAATCATTGGGAAAGAAGAATAAGGAGAGGTTAATAAACCTCAGGGCTGGGAGGAATAGAGACGTTACTGGCACCCGCTCAAGTAAATTGACGAAAAACAGGATGACAGTGATGACAGTGACAGTGATGTAAGACCTAAGATCCTTTAAAGTGGGTGGGGATGAAGTGGTGTTTTTGTTGCGTATATGCCTTAGGGTTTAGGAGGGGCTTCCTTGGTCTGGAGAATCCACAAGGGGGTCATCGACAGCACAGAATTTACCGAACAGGCTGGGACTTTGGCCCTTGCTGTACGTGAATGATAAAAGAGGCCAGTTTTCTGGATTATTGGGAGCATACCCAGGGTTTAAGAGCATTGTGGGAGTGGTTTCCTTGGTCCAGGGGATCCAAGGAGGGGGTGGAAAATCTTAATTACATATGTCATTGCTGTTCTTTTTTACAAAAAGCTACTCTGACAGAAAAATGATAACATATCTGTTTCAGACTATATTTTGCTTATAAATATTTCAACATTAGAAATTATTTTAAGGGACACAAATGAAAACATTTGATAAATTTTAGTGTTATAATCTCGCCTATGGAATCTATACAAGTGAAACACTTTTTAAATGACTTTAGTAAAAACAAATTTTGTTTCATTTATAAAACTTTAAATAATAACAATGACAAATTCTTTCAACTAGAGCTACATGAAACAACTTAGGGCTCTAATGTATTTATTCGGCATTATAATAGGATTAGATTAGTTTGAAGAATTTTAATTCTGAAGAAATGTGAAACTAAGGAAGTTGATCAATCCCTTATTTAACTTGCACACTCAGTATATCCAGCAGGATTTGTTCAATTGTAAATTGAACAAAAGAACCCCTAAAATAGTACAATTCAAGATGAGAAGCAAACAAATGTATAAGGGAAACAGATTAAGTACAAGAAACACCACAAATCTGAGGAAAGTAATTACTTTTATTGAGTACAATATTTGAATTTAGGTCTCTCCATAGCTAAGCTAAAAATCTATGAGATTGCGAAACATTTGTTTGTTGACTAATGAGATTAGATCTCTATATTGATGTTATCCTTTTTTCTTAAAATTTAACTCATTTGGGGTCAAAGTGGTATTTCTAGCCCACTCCACCCCCTTTTAATCTTACCTAATTAAAAAATTATCCAATTTCAAATACCTCTTGGCTATTTGATAGGATATTTAGTCTGAGCATCTTTGGAGTCTAGCATTTGCATGACATCCCAAGCTGCCCTTTCGGATTACTCCTTCTCCTCTCATCTCCGTGCAAGAGGACATAGAACCTGGACCACCAGACTCATTCAAATGACAACCAGTTAGCTGTTTCTACTTCCAACCATTTTTACATCTCCCACCCTGTCACTTTTTCTTGTGAGTTTCTTGTGAGTTTCTTGTAAGTCTATTGTTTTCTGGAATGAGTATGACAAAAGGAAATCTTAGCGACTTCTTTTAAAAATTAGTATCTTTCTAATACTAATTTTTGAAACTAAATTTTAGGAGAGTGAAGAGGCATTACTGTTAAGGAAACTATTCAAATCCCACACAACAGAAGTTGTAAAACTGGTTAGTGCTCTAGTTATAAAAAGAAGATAATCAGTTTTGTAATGATCTATGGACAAACAAATCACAAATTTTGACATGTAGTCTGAAATGAAGAATTATTTGAGGACATTGGACTGGATTGAGTTTAACTTTGTGGTTCTGAAAATTCTGAAAAGCAAAAATCCTTTTCCTCCAATATGTAGGAGGGAAGAATAGGAGAAAGCATTCTCATTATAATAGGTATGAAATGAAATTAATTTTAATTCTGAAATTAAAGTATAAGTACTTTAAAAGAAAAATGAGGGCAATCAATATTGACAGTTGAAAAGTTACAAAAGAACAAGCTAAAGAAATAGAGGGGAGAGGAAAGCATCGGCATAAGATTACTACTTTGCTATTCAACTTTTGCCAGTGTAGAATAAATCTATTTAATTTGACTTTGTTGAATAATGATACATGTATTTGCAATGAGTGCATGCTTGTCAATGACAAAAATTTCTATGAAGGACTCTTTTGAATGGACTTGGAGACAAAGCTGCACTTTAGCCTTAAGAGGAACTTTTTTTTTTTTCAGAAGGAAATTATGAGAAGTTACATCCAGTGGAAGGGGACTTAATGCTAATTAATTTCATCAAAATGGATTGTTTTCCTGTCTATATGTGGTCAGACAAAAACTATTAAACAGAATCATTTGATAATTAGACTTTTCAGGGAATCTGTTTCACTATTTTCTATAGTAGAGTTCAGCAAAATTTTTGTTTGTTTTTGGTAAATGTCCAGATAATATATATTCCCAGCTTTGTAGACCATGGAGCTTTTGTCATAACTACTAGCTTCACTGTTTTAGCGTAGAAGCATCCTAGGTAAGATAACTATAGCTGCTTTCTAGTGAATCTTGCTTGATAAATACAGGCAGTTTTATCTTATGAATCATAGATTGCAGACATCTGATTTAAACTTTCTGGCAACTCTGAAACCCTGGCTCATTTTTATTTCTCTTGAAATAATTCATCAGTGATGTTATGAAGGAGACACATATTTAAAAATTTGAGATGTGTAAAACTTTAGTTAAACTAATATTTACTTTTAAAGGATGCTAGATGATCTGTTTAGAAGAATACTTCCTTTAAGTATGGGTCTTTTTAAATTTAATTTAATTTTATTTATTGAATCACCATGAGAACAGTTATAAAGCTTTCAAGTTTAAGTCTCAGTCCATACAATGATCAAACACCCATCCCTTCACCAGTGCACATTTTCCACCACCAAGGACCCCAGTATATCCCCCATCCCACCCCACCCCTGCAGAAATCCCTCATTTAAATAATGTATTAAAGCACAAATGTTTGTTACGTTGTGTGATATGCATTACAAAATGCATACAAGGTAAAACTTAAATAGTTATCACCCTTGATAGGAAACAGACAAAATTGCATTGCTATAGATGAAACTCATAGATTTGAAAAATATTTGTAAGAGTTTATTTCTTTTAATATAAATATTGAACCTTCAGCTGTTGGCCTTAATGGATATTGACTCTAAAATTATTTGAGTCAGCTCCATTTTATAGGAAGTAGCGAATGATCTACCTTTTTCTAAATGCCATTGAAACTTGTTGGTGAATATAGTAACTGAGGTCCCAAAACATTCACTCTCCAATCTTGCTCCCACAGCACTTAACAGTAAACATAATTTGTACAGGTCAGTCTTAATACACTCATTCTATATTCTTCCTTTTTTACCCTACTGAAGCAGTTACTGTCACTATCACTGTCATCCCGTTGATTGTCGATTTGCTGAAGCAAGCCCAGTAACCTCTCTATTCATCCTAGCCCTGAGATTTTAGCAGCCTCTCTTTACTTGTCCTTCCCAATGGTGCTGCATTGGAGGCTCTTTCAGGGTCAGGGAAATGAGACCCATCATTGTTATTGTTTTTGGCACATGACGCCATGGGGAGCTTGCCAGGCTCTCCCATGTAGGCTGGAAACTCTTGGTAGCTTGCCAGGATCTCCAAGAAAGAGAACTAGGCCATAAGTGGCTGCAAATGCATTTCTGGGAGCTTGGTTTTATAATCTCTGGATCTTGGCCATTGATGGGATTACATGGTGCCAGGGGCAGTTTGTGGGTGTAGTTGCAAAGCCACTGGAAAACAGGGGATCTGGGTGGAGAAGGTACAGTACCAATCTGAGCAGGCTTGGAGTTCTCAGTCCCGGTCCCGCAAACCTGGGTTCCTCTGTTGGTTCCTTCATGCGTGAGGCTCATCCGAACATGTGGAGAGGGGCTTTGAGCATGGCTGTGGCTGGGTTCCGTAGGTCTTCAGCTGCCGGGACTCTCTCAGGGCAGGGAGGGAAATTCAATCTGACCCACTCCGAGAGGCCCCAGTGAAGACAGCCAGGCGCAGGGGCAAGCAAGAGACTGCATCACTCTCTTTGGGAAGCTTGGAATAGCGTTGGGAATCATGAACAAAGGAAATTCGTCTTCTGTAGCTTTTTAAATATTTTAGGTGTTGGGATTGGAATAACCAACTGATTCTATTCAACTTAATATAATATTAGCAGCCTTAACAATGTGCGTATGCAAAGTCTACCTATGGTCCACTTTTAAATAATTATCAGAAAGCAGAAATATTATTACCATGGAACAATTACAAGCACTTGTTTTGGGTCCTTAGTACAGGTTTAAAATTTTTTCCACACAGAAAACTTCATCTTGTTTCACAACAAAGAGCATGTTAAACCACTAGATCCTATGCAAGAAGAAGCATGATATGGATTCTTGATCATTCTCAGAAGGACCTCTGAGAAGGAATGCCAGGTATTTCGGACATCTTAGTCTGGGAATGCAGATTTGGATGACACTATATTCTTTTGTTTAAGGCACTCAGTTTGTGATCCGTGGTTACAGTAGCCTAAGAGAACTAATCAAGCTCCAAAGTGCAAGGGGTCCAAGATAAGGAATGAGCCAAGAATATAGATTCAATGCACAAGTTTCTGTAATTTAAGAGATCATAATTTGTGTTATGCACTGAGTTTGTTTCTAAATTTTAAGACATCCATTGAATTCTAGAGATATAAAAGAGGAATTTCATTTTAGGACATCTGCCCATTTTGAAGGTGACTGAGATAAACACTCTAGTATGTCTTTGGCCATCAATCCCAGATGACAACCAGTATATCATTCTTTATTCTAACAAGACCTCTGAAAGTCTAGAATTTGATAGAAACTTTCCTTATGCTATGTGTTGTAGGAAGCTTTCCATATATCTTCAGTCAACTTCGTGGTCATGACCACTGATTAAGGAGTTCAAAGTCCTAGACCTATTTAAAATAGGAGGAATTGTAGATTTCATTTAAATGCCTAGTGACATACCATGGTCACATGTGATTCTGGGAGATTATTTCAGGTTCTTTTCTAAACTTGGACATTTCAGTTACTATTATTTTGTCACTGAACTTTTTTTGTTATTATGTCTAGAAATTACTCTCCTATGGCTTTCCTGGGCTCTATTTGTTTGTAAATATAGAGCAGGAAATTTGAACTTCTATGAAATTTCTGGATTCTTTATACCACCTTCTGTTCTTAGAATTTGGGTACTTCACCTCTACATTGAGGAGGTTTTGCAAGTTCCAGGGAACTGGCTGCTCTGAGGTTACACTGGCCAGTGGCATTTATGTTTCATTTTTCCCATTCACTCACTTCTTTTTTTCTCACTTTTTTGTGCTTGGACCCAAATATGGAATGAAAATTTTTAGTTGTAAATGTGTAATCTTCCCAAATTAATACATATTTATCATCACTTAGGCTAATAAAAAAGTAAATAGTTTTGACATTTTTATTCTTTGCATAATGCGGTTCATTCCTTTTGGGAGACATGGGCAGGGAACATTATTACAACTGTCTGAATAGAGGGAAAGTGATCGGATAACATAAAATTCCAGCAAAGAAACACTAACATTTTAAGTTTTAGATAAAGGCTGCCGGAGTAATTTAGACGAGTCAGTCAGCCCAAAAGCACTGCCTATAGCACTGCCTTCCTGTTGTTCATCGATTTGCTCGAGCAGGCTCCAGTAACATCTCCATTGTGAGACTTGTTGTTACTGTTTCCCCAAAATGAGATGAAATAAACTTTGGAAAATTCTTAAAAACATCAAAGAACAAAAAATATAGTAAGGGAATACTGGAACAAAAATCTTAGAACTAGAATCCAGATGGATTACCCCAGGACATGAAGGTGTTTTGGTATTTGGTAATTTTTAATCCTCCCCAAACGTGTTCAGCTAGGATAGAGATACTTGTAAAGCCACTTTCATTTCAGACAGAAACCACTTTCCCACTCCCCACTAAAGTCTGTACCCCTAAGCTATAGTAAACTCGGGGAGTAGCTTTTTAGGTTGGTTTTACCTTACTTGTAACCCAGAGAATGACTCTGACAAAAATACTCATGTGAGTGTAGCTCTTAACACCTCCTGAAGCAAAACAAAACCTTCTGGAGGAATTCACCATTATTTCACGCCTCAAATTGTTCTTACAAATAATTTTTAAAAGCAAGTGTCCAGGACAGTCAAAGGCAATGAATAAGTCACCATGGTGTATAAGACACCATGAATAATAATCCCCAGAAACCATAGAGGATGGAAAAATTCACAGAGCCCTTTTATGAGAATTATCAGCCTCAAGCTGCTTACTACACAGAACAAAAAGCAAATGTTATAAATAAACCCAGGTACAAATACTGTAGAAAATACAATAGAATATTTGAATTAGAACCAAATGAAAAATATCAGATTTGAACAACTTAATTACTGAAACAAATCACTTGGCTATAAATCACTATAGATAGTGGACATAGATGAAGAAGTAGTAAATGGATCAAAAAGAAACAAAAATAGATTTTATCATAGAAAGTGAGTGGTAGAAAACATAGATGAGAGCTAAGAAGGAATGAGAAAGTCTGTCATGTTTCTATTTTCAATCCTAGACATATGAGTTAAAATCCTGAAATGAAGTTATAGTATATCAAAAATAATTTTGTTTAAAAGTGGAGGCTTTTACAATCATAAAATAGAAAATTTTGACTGCTTTTAATAATGGACTGAGTAGAATTAAATGACACAATTGTGAAGTTTTACCTCATAGACACGAAAAGAACAATGTATCCAACAAAGGCAAAATAAACATTTTATTTAAATATACATGGAACTTCTATGAAAATTGGCCATAAATAGATTAAAAGGAAATATTTTCCAATAGTAAATCACTGTATCACTGTCATCCCGTTGTGCGTCAATTTACTCGAGCAGGCACCGGTAACATCTCAATTTCACTCAGTCCCTAGATTTTAGCAGCCTCTCCTTACTCATCTTTCCCAACTATTGGAGGCTCTTTCATGGTCAGGGTTACTGGTTGTGGCATATTGTTACTGGTTGTGGCATATCAAATACGCCACGGGTAGCTTGTCAGGCTCTGCCATGCAGACGGGATACTCTTGGTAGCGTGCTGGGCTCTCTGAGAGGTATGTATATATCTGTTACTGTATTTGGGACATGATATGCCACCGGGAGCTTGCCAGGCTCTCACAAGTGGGCAACAGACTCTCGGTAGCTTGTCAGGTTCTCCAAGAGGGAGAACTAGGCTGTTAAATGTCTAGCATGGTTGTGGCTGGGTTCTGGAGGTCTTCAACTGTCGAGGCTCTGCTTGAGGGGAAGGGAAATGCAACAAGTCCTCTCTCAGGGGCCACGGTGAAGACAGCCAGGCGCAAGGGCAAGAGACTGAGTCGCTTTCTTCTCGGAAGTTGGTTTTATAGTCTCTGGATGTTGGCTGTTGATGGGATTATGCTTCGTCAGAGGCAGTTTCTGCATATGACTGCCTAGCTACTGGAAAACGGAGGGTCTGGGTGGAAGAGACCCAGCCCGATCCAAGCAGCTTTGGAGATCTCGGCTCCGGGTCCCGCACACCTGGATTTCTCTGCCGATTCCTTGATGCGTGAGGCTCACCCGAATGTGTGGAGAGTGGCCTATATACTAAATAGCGAAAGACTACAATTATTTATTTATCTGACAGTAATATTTTGCAACAAACCAAAGGCTTAAAAATTGTGAGAAAAAGAATTCAGTAAACGTTAGAAAGCAACACTTTCCATTTATGATAACTTGCACTTTATGCTTTCATTTTTTGTTGTTTCTATATTGGTCTTTGGCCACCCTCAAGACTTACTCCTGGTTGTGTTCAGCTCTGACGTCACCCATGTTGGGATCCAGGAGCCCTTATGTGATGCTGGGGATAAACCCTGGGCAAGCCACATTCAAGGCAAGAGCCCAACCCCTCTGATCCTCCTGTATTACTAATTGCCTTTGGTTTTTGTTGATATGAACAAAGACTCATATTAACCTAGAATCTCAGTCATGTTTTGCCTTATTGAAGTTAGCATCCACCATGCCCCCACCAGCCCCAAATTTGCTTCAGATCCATTGTGTTCTCTTGCTTCATCCCTAACTGGAGGCTCTCAAAATGACACAGAATTGTGAATATTTTGGGGCATTTTAGATTAGTTTTACATGAGGAAATACATATGAGAATCACTGTCACTGTCATCCCGTTGCTCATTGATTTGTTCAGTGGGCACCAGTAACGTCTCTCATTGAAGACTTATTGTTACTGTTTTTGGCATATCCAATATGCACGGGTAGCTTGCCAGACTCTGCCTTGCAAGCTTGATACTCTTGGTAGCTTGCCGGGCTCTCTGAGAGGGGCGGAGGAATCGAACTCGGTCGGCTGCATGAAAGGCGAACTCTCAACCGCTGTGCTATTGCTCCAGTGATATGAGATATGAGAATAAATAGATTAATTATTTAGAAATAGATGTATAAATATATTAATTAGCAATTAATTAACAATTAATTAATTATAAATGGATTAATAAATACATTATTTATAGATTAATTAACATACGAGAATAAATAGATTCATAATCTGCCGCAGAACTGTCATCCTGAGAATGTCCAACTTTTTGCTCCTGTGCCATATCCCTATATTCTGAAACAATGTCTTTTCCTGTTTTGTTTTGTTAGAGATAATTTCATGTGACTCTCCCAAAAGCATGGGGCACATTGACTGAGTTTCTTATGCATTTCTATTAATTTTTGTTCTATTAGTTTTGAATGATCATTTTGTATGACATAGATTTAAAATTTTTTTTTAACCTTCAAGGACTTGCTTTATTTTCTTCTAGCATCAAGAAAGGAAGGTAAATGATTCTTTTATTAGTAACCCATTTGTTTAATTGTTTGGGTTTTATAGAAATTTTAGTTGATGTCTCTACATGCTTAAATGTTTTAAATTTTCATGTTGGATAATTTTTAAAGTCTAAAATATTTTATTATGCTTTTAGAAGGTAATTTCTTTATGTTCTTGAAGCAAATTTTAGTTCAGTGCTAACTTTCTCTTCTTCATATTTTTTCTAATTCTTACTAAAATACCTTCCTGGTATATGATATTTGACTTTCTTATTACTTCTTCAATAGATCATAATTTCTTTAATGTTTTTCAATTTTAGTACATAAGAGCAAAGTTTCTGAAGTCACACTAACCCTATTTGGATCTTCATTTTCCTATGCTTTAAACTATAGATGATTTTTCTTATCTGTGAAGTGGAAATGATAGTATAATTTACCTTCTAGAAGTGTAAATTGGACACCATAATGCCCAAGAGAGGGAGAGAGAGAGAGAAAGAGGAGAGAGAGATGGAGAGAAAGGGGGAGAGAGCGAGAGAGAGAGGGAGAGAGAGGCAGAGGGAGAGAAAGGGAGAGAGAGGGAGAGAGGGGAAGGTATGTACCTGCCATAGAGTCAGGCTGGAGAGGGGCTGTTTCAGGAGGGATACTGGGTCATTGTTGGTGGGAAATGTACACTGGTGGATAAATGGGTGATGGAACATTGTATGTGAAACCCGATCATAAAAAGCTTGTAACTGTATCTCACAGTAATTCATTTTAAAAAATTACAAAATGATTTAAGTAATTTAGAAAATATGATTTATTCATTGTAGTATATAAATAACTTGTGTAAGTTCTTACTGGTGTTCACTTTTTTAATTGTTGAGGTTTTTTTTAACTAAACTATCACTATTTGAGAATGAAAAGAAGAAAATAAAACACATAGCATTTATCGTCATTAGGAAAGATAGATTTCAACAGTTAATTTATTATTTTATGATCATTCCTAAATAGCTAGATATGTCATTATTTAGTAATCAATAGGAAAAAACATGTGAAGTTGTGTGTGTGGGGGGGAGTAACCATTGAAATTGGTATGTCTGATATTCATATATCAACCAACTCTTTGTTATTTATTATGCTGAAACTACTGGGAAGAAATTGAATGAACTGGCTAAACAAAGTTTGATGATTAATAGCAGCTTTCAATGCAACATCTCTGGTTTTTTATTACTATTTCTGGGTAATTTTAAGCCTTTCTGCTTGTTAATTTTATGTCATGGGAATGGTGTAAAGGGAGACAGGTGTTTGTTACTTGCCTCAAATAAGTTAAAAGAATATCTGGTGTTTAACATAGACTTGTTTAGGAGGAATTCTATCTTTGTTTTTTGGTTCATTCAACTTGTTTATGTAAAAATGAATAGCTTAATTACGTTTTTCAATCCAGTTGTCAGATCGTCTTAGAACTTACAATTAGTTCCCATTTTACAGTACCCCTAAATTCACTAATACAAGTACTGGAATTTTGAGATTAGAATTCTTTCAGTTCAGGAGATAAGCTGTGAAGACTCCGTGACTGACTTGAACTACATTGAAGCTATAAATGAGCCTGGCATTATTTTGCTGCTGTTGTTGTTCTTGGACCACACATAGCATTGTGCTTACTCTGCACTCAGGGATTGGTCCTGGTGGGGTTGAGGGTCATATATAAAATGCTGCGGACCAAATCACTGTCAGCTGCTTGCAAGGCAAGCACTCTTTCTGCTGTACAATTGTTCAGTTTCCAAGCATGGCATTTTGACTGTATTACTGTATCACTGTCATCCCATTGCTGATTGATTTGCACCCAGCGGGCACCAGTAACGTCTCCATTATAAGACTTGTTGTTACTGTTTTTGTCATATCGAGTATGCCATGGTAGCTTTCGAGGCTCTGCCCCGGCGAGATACTCTTGGTAGCTTGGCAGGCTCTCTGAAAAGGGTGAGGAACCAAACCCGGGTCGGCCACATGCAAGGCAAAAATGCCCTACCCACTGTGCTATTGCTCCAGCTCCTATTTTGACTGTAAAAAAAACAAAATTTAACCATAAATGTATATAAATTAGTACTTCTTATAACAAATGAAAGAATGCACATCAGGACCATTAATTTCTAAGAGAATGAAAAGAGAATGCATAAGAAATGGGAATGCTGCTTACCATATCTATCCTTATAATTGATGCTTGACGTTTGTGCAATGATTAAAGTTCTACACCATCCCACTCCACCACTTATAAGATGTACTCAACTATATATCTTTCAATCTTAATTTGAATAACTATGACTTTCTTTTCAATTGGAAATTTTTTTTTAGTCTATTCACATACTGCATATGTGGGAAGAAATAATTACCTCTTGTGCTAAGAAAATCTAGAGTTATAAAAAAAGTTTTTATCATTTGGTCATCATGTAGATATTTACATAATTTAATCACATAAACTAATTAAATGTCAGGCCATTTGTAATACAGAAATCAAGCTTTGACCATAGGTCATCAGATGTAGTAATTAGATATGCATGTATAATCACGTTAGAATCATATTAAGAAAAAAGAGCAGCATTGAGACAGGTCATTTCTTTGTTCCTAATTACATTTTTATAGTTTTGAGTTGATTTATTGGCACCATTAGTAGCTGCAAAAATGCATAATTCTGTGTATATATCTTTCTATTTGTGTGTCTTTAAGTTGGGTTGATTTTATGTCAAGTCACAGTTTTTAAAGAAATATAATTTTTTCAAATAAATAATTTTTACCTACACCCAAGTACTTTTGGTAGATTACTCCTGGCTTTGTGCTCCAGGAATCACACACATATTGCTGGTATTTGAGGGACAATGTGGTGATGGGATGAAGTGAATCTTTTTTATGTGTAAGGTGGGGATTGTCATTGAATTTGTGTGAAGGATAAATAAGTAGTCGATTTTGTCACAGGATGAATATTGCTTTAGGATTCTGCATTGCTAGGTGAGTCAAGAAATTTATTTTTAATACACTCCCCAGATTTGAACAAATAATGTGAAGATGTGTTCTTAGCAATACTAATATAAAAGTTTCTCTTTGTTTTATGAATTTTGCTTTTTGGGTAACTTTAATTGATATACATTTGTATTAACTCATTAGGGAAAAAGAATACATCTATACTTAATAGATGTGATCAATGTGTTTTATAAAAGACAAAAACATCACAATATGATATTACTTTCCATCACATATTTTATGCAAATATAGGACTTAATTAGTGACTCGTGTAAACATCCTTTATAAGATATAAAGGGATATCATTTTTACACATTTTAAAATGTAACACTTTTAAGAAATTGCTTTGGCTGAACTCAGAGAATTTTGCATTTGCTTGTTTAATAATGTCTGTGAATGAAAACAGCCAAAGTTAATGGAACACTTATGGAGTTGCTAACTTCAATAAGCGCATTGAGTTATGTAATAGTTGCAGACTATTATTAAACTAGGTTTGAAGGACAAAGATGACACTTCATTTTAAGCTTTCCCCTGAATAACAGAGTGTCTCTCTATATCACCAGAAATGGACTTGACTGGCGAGCATTTTATAACCAAAACTACATTATAATAATGCATATCATAGAGATTACTAGGCAATTTAGAAAGCTGATTATTTTAACAGCATTGAAAAAACTATTGCAATGGATAACAAACTTTGAGTACAAGTATCTAATTCAAATTAATGACTGAAGAATACAGAAATATATAATACATCTAAAAATTTAGTTTCAAAAAAACTAAGCAAGCTTGACAGTAGATCTTCAAATGCAATAGAAACATATAGGAATAGTCAAGACTATCCAGAAAACTTACAAAAGTGATGATTAGTGAGCAAATAATCCTCACAAATAAGCAACAATTTAATTTTGAAATACAATATTTAAGATAATTTTTATCTAAGTTTAGTTAAATGGCATGGTATAAAAGGGACAAAAATAGAGTTTCTTAGAATATATGCAAGTTTTTAAATAAGAATTTAGTACGTATTACAGTTTTGTTTCATATTCCTAAAAAATATATTTTTGAATTAACTATTTTGGTAAAATTTTCTGGATATAAAAAGAGGAAGGTTCAGTGTTTTGAAAAAATCTTATAGTTAAGTGGAAAGGGAGCTTGCCTTGCACAACCCAACCTTGACGCCCCCAAACCTGCCAGGAGTGATTCTTGAGGTAAGAGGCAGGACTAAGCCCTAGGGACTGCTGGGTATGGCTCCCAAATGACAAATCAAAATAAAACCACACAAAAACTGATGCTAAATTAATGTTGAGATGGTAATTGTATGTATAACTGAAATTCTGGAATCAAAATTTATCATAGTTTCAGTGAAGTCATTTTAGCAAATACACGAGGACAAAAAGCCATGAAACAAAATAATAAATATACTAGGTTAAAAGCAGAGTCTCTTGCCCCCCGCGCCTGTCTGTCTTCACCAAGGCTCCTCGGAAGGGTGGGTTGAGTTTCCCTCCCCGCCCAGAGCAGAACCCGAGCAGCCAAAGACTTCCAGAACCCAGCCAGATCCATGCTCAAGGCCCCTCTGCACATGTTCGGACTAGCCTCACGCATGAAGGAACCGGCAGAGGAACCCAGGTGTGCAGGACCCAGGGCTGAGATCTCCAAGCCTGTTCAGATTGGGACTGGGCCTCTTCCACCCAGATCCCCCATTTTCCAGTAGCTAGGAGGTCACACCCACAAATTGCCCCTAGCTCCACGCAATCCCATCAACAGCCAACATCCAGGGGCTATAATACCAAGCTCCCGAAAGACATCTTATAGCCTAGTTCTCCTTCTTGGAGAACCCAGCAAGCTACCGAGTTTTCCTGCCTGCAAGGGAGAGCCTAGCAAGCTCCCTGTGATGTATTCAAATGCCATTTACAGTAACAATGATGGGACTCATTGACCTGAGCCCTGAAAGAGCCTCTAATGCGGCATCGTTGGGAAGGATGAGTAAAGAGAGGCTGCTAAAATCTCAGGGCTAGGACGAATGGAGACGTTACTGGGCTTGCTCAAGCAAATCGAGGATCAACAGGATGATAGTGATAGCGATACTAGGTAAAAATTATGTTTGTGCATATTCTTATATTTTATGGTGCATGTACATTAGGATTTAGAACAATCTGTCATATTCCTTGTTCTGTTACTTTTGATATAAGGATCTGCTTCAGCTTGTCGTAGACTCTGGGGATACTGCTGACTCAAGGACATTTGAAGAATTAATAGAGGGCCTGTTGCATCATTTTTCCAAGCAAGACATGCTATTGGTTCCATGGTGAATATGAATTGGTTTGCTGTTTTTCAGGAGCCTCTGCCTTTTTGTGTTTGTTGTTATTTTTGTTTATCTTTTTTTGGGGGGGTTGGATGATGGGGGTTGCATTCCCTGGTGCGCAGGACTTCCTTCAAGCCCTGACTTAAAGTTCACTTCTAGTGGAGCTTGGCTGCTGGGGATCAAACTGAGGTCAACCATGTGCAAGGTAAATTCCCTACCTTTTATAATATTGCTCTGGCACTGATCTACTTGCTCTTTCATGAGTTTTTCTTCCGTATTTCCTTATCCCCATCTTTATCTCTCTTTATACTAATAATGAAAAGACAGCTCATGTTTCTCCTGTGGAAAAAAATATAGGTATTTTTAAATCAAAATAATCTTTAAAGATTGAAAAGATGGGAGACTGGATGGAGAATGAAAGTTTTTATCATTACTGGTGCCCGCTCGAGCAAATTGGTGAGCAACGGGATGACAGTGATATAGTGATACAGTGAATTTTTTAAATTTGCTTTCTTAGACTCTGCATTTTCTTTCTCTGTCTTCTCTAGTGAGTGTGTGGTAGACTTTTACTGAAGTACGTTACTGATGCCTGCTCGAGCAAATGGATGAGCAACGGGATGACAGTGACAGTGGCAGTGACATTTTGAATGAATAGTGGGCAGATTTAACCATCTTCTCTGATATTGATATTTATCCTTTGATATATGTAAATTGGGGCTAGAGCGATAGCACAGCAGGTAGGGTGTTTGGCTTGCATGCAGCTGACCCAGGTTCCATTTCTCCGGCCCTGTCGGAGATCCTGAAATGCTACCGAGGGTATCTCGCCCGCATGGCAGAGCCTGGCAAATTCACTGTGGCATATTCGATATGCCAAAAATAATAACAAGTCTCACAATGGAGACGTTACTCGTGCCCATTCGAGCTAATAGGTGAACAACGGGATGACAGTGCAACAGATATGTAAATTAGAAACCTGTAGGCTAAATGTTTCTATAGCAGATATAATTAACATATTGGACATAACTGAATCATTTGGACTTAATGACATCACTTGCAACTTTATAAATATAGGAGTCATTATACTTCAAATGGATTAATCTTTCTTCTTTCCTTTCCCTTTCCCCTTTCCTTTCTTTCTTTTTCTAGTTTTTGGACCTCCCTTGGCTGTATTAAAGGCTTACTCCTGGCTTTGCACTAAGGGATCACTCATAGTGGGGCTCAGGGTGCCATATGGGGTGACAGGGATCAACCTGGGTTGGCTATATATAAGGCAAGCACCTGACCCACTGTGCTATTGCTCTGGCCCCCGAATGGGTTAATTCTTAACATAATAATTCAGTGCTAAATAATCTCCCAGAACAGCTGAGATCATTATAACCCTCTCCTCAAAGCAATGCCTTCGTGCAGAGTCCAAGTAAATGCTAAATTTATATCTCATCTGTGTCTGCCATCATTTTTAATCATAGTTGTTATATCATTACTAACAAATATCCACAACATCCTTTCATCTCAGCTGTAGATGTGGGTGTGATCTCTAGCTTTCTTCATCAGTCCTTGCCTTCTTCCTTATTAAAAAATTACCCATGTGGAAAATTAAAAAGAAAGCAAACTAACTATAGAATCACCATTTGCAAGCACTCCAATGATTTGTAATTTTCATAACTATTAACAATTCACTCCCTATGGACCTCAACATTGATGAGACAGGCTGTTGGTTATGCAGGAGCTCCAACTCAATACTTCACTCCCACTCAAGAAGACATAATAAAGGAAGATGATGGAAGTGACATTGGGACAACCTTGCATTGATTTTAGTTCAGTTTTTTTCAAAAAATGATGAACAACGATTGGCCTTTTTCTTTTTATTCAGATAATAAAACAAATTATTACCAATATGTGGATGTACATTTAACAGAGCTACAGTACTGCAAACTCAAATTACTATTCTTTTGCCATTGACCAGTTAGTAATAATTGCTTTTTATTTTCATTACCCAACTAAACCAACCCCATTAGCATTTAAGACAACACAATGAACCAAACCATAATGAGAATAAAAATTATAGTGAGGGTGACAGTAACCTCATTTTATATGTATTTATTTGTATAATTTGAGTAATAGAAACATTATCAAGTAGTTTTAAAGGGTACCCTTAAGGATTCTAAATTTTTTATTTACCTAGAAATGTCAGGTTGAAGCTTTAAAACTGTGTGAGATAAATAGAGTTCCATTTCTAAGACTTAATTTGCCATATTTTTTACTAGAAAAGATGAGTAAACACTGTTCATTGAAAAAGAGAGGAGTAACAGATAAATTCCATGTCACTTTCTGATTTGTACTTATATAATGATTATAGATGTCATCAAGTCGAAATGAAGTAAAATTAGTGAATAGAGATAATATGAAATAGAGCCAGAATTAGGTACATGTATGCCCTGGTGTACTTCACAGGGTATCTGTATTAGCATTCAGAGCATGCATGTGGAGCTAGACTGCCTGCCTGTGTATCCTGGCTCCACCAATCACTTGTAGTAGGACCATGAGCAAGTTTCTGTCTAAGCCTCACTTTCTCAAGTGTCAGATGATAGGCTTTTTAATTATAACGAGAATTAAATTAATGACTGTAAATAACAAAGTTAAAGACTAAATAGAATAGTGGCGAGCATTTAGTTAATTGCTATATAAGCTCCAAAATTTCCAGTTTTATATAAAATAGAGAAGTGTTTCAGGATAGTTCTTAGGTGTCATTTGTTTCCATTTGTGAATCCCAATTCAAATTCCCAGAAAAAGGGCCGCAGGAACATCAGAAAACAAGATGAAATTTAATTTATTACCATTAATTTATTATAGAATAAGGACTATGAGTTGAGCTTCAGTTCTACTGTGATACTTGCAATGGAGTAGCCACAGGATATAGTAATAAATTTGATTAGCTAATATGCCCATCTTAGGATGAGTCTAGGTTCTTCTGTCCTTAGCATCTTTACAGCAATGCAAATTCCTGATAGGTGTGATTTAATTATTCAGAGATAATGGTGCCCTTAAAAATATCTGTATTAACTTATTCTCTCATATTTAAATGGACCACAGGTGTACTACTAAACTTTTTAACACATTATAACTCCATTACATTAAAAATTTTGTACATAATGAAAGGGACTTGTCTTCAAATATTCACCCATGTCTAAAGAAAGCAAGTCTTAAAAGTCACATCATAAGCAGAAAGAAAATCTTCAAGGTGATTGGGTCTTTTTCTTATTCATGACTTGCTTTGAACATTCCCTGGAATACATATTAGCTTTGCTTGGTTTTGAATTTGAATTAAGGTATAGATGGAAGTATGAATACATATTTTAATAGAAAGTTCATCTTATATATTTGTAGACATTTATTTTAGCTCTATTTTCTACTTCATTATCTTTATATGTACCCAAAGTACTAATAAGACATTCTAATTTTTATAGTTAGAAAAAGCCTTCCCCCAAAAAATCCATAATTTCTTGGGTAACATAGGAAACTTAAAGTTTGTAATTAGTGAATCTACAATTCAATGATACAAATAAGTATATTTTTAGTATGTAGGACTAAATCCAAGTCCTCACACATTTAGTTACATGATCTACCATTGAGCCACATATTAGTCCAAGACAGGCTTATTTTACTATAGCACAAACACAAAGTGGAAATCACTAATTGGAGTAATGTAATAATAGAAATAGAGCATCTTATATTAATTTTATTGTATTTGGTGATTTATTTGGGGTGCGGGTGGGACATACCCTGTGGTACTCAGAAACTACACTATGTTCAGTATTCAGGGATCATTGCTGGTAGTACTCAGGGAGCCATATGTAGTACATGGGAATGATTTGGGGGTAACTGCATACAAAACATGCCCAAACCCCTTTCTAGCTCTCCAGCCCTAATTTTTTGTTTTAACATTTTTTAGGTGATTGTAAATTTACTTGCAATTATGACAAATGGTACAGAGACATTCCATATGTATTTTACTTAGCATCCTCATTGTAACATCTTATAAAACTAAAATATAGTTTTATAAGAATATTGACATCAATACATTCCCGATATAGAATCACATAGTATTTTTCAAGATGTCCTATATATACCAGCTTTCTTAAAGTCTCCTGACTTCTCTTACTCAATTTTGTTTTGTTTGGAGTCCACACATGGCAATGCTCAGGTCTTTTTCTGGATCTCTGCTGAGGTAGCACTCCTGGCAAAACTTAAAGTACCACATGCAGTACCAGGGATCTAGTCTGTCTGGTTCAACTGCATTGCTAGACAAGTATCTGAACAGCTGTATTATTAAGTTCCTGTTCCATTCTTATTCTTAAGCCCTCACAATCAGTAGTTACCTAAAAATATTTTATATTTAGGAATTTAAAAGGAACTGAATAATTAAAAACATATAACCTTTGTGATTATTTTTATCACTTAGCATAACAGTTTAGGGCTGGAGCGATAGCACATCGGTAGGCCATTCGCCTTACACGTGGTGGACCTGGGTTCGATTCCTCCGCCCCTCTCGGAGAGCCTGGCAAGCTACTGAGAGTATCTCGCCCTCTTGGCAGAGCCTGTCAAGCTACCCGTGGCATATTCAATATGCCAAAAATAGTAACAATAAGTCTCTAATAAGAGATATTATTGGTGCCCACTCGAAGAAATCGAAGAGCAATGGGAATTACATTAATTATTAATATTAGTATATAGAATGGATTTATTTACTAAGGTCACTGAAACACTGACCCATTTAGTGATATCTGGGGTTTTCTGTTTTGGGCTATTATAAAAAAAAAGTTGCTATAACATTTATAATTTTTTTACCTGATTTTAAATCTTCAACTCTTTGACATAAATGCCCAGGAACTCAGGTGGTAGATTATATGGTATATGCATGTTTAGATTTTTAAAGATAGGGAAGCTGTTTTCCAGAGTGACATTTTTACCAGCAGAGCTTTAGTGGCTTTTCACATCCACAAAACCATTTTGTGTTACAGTGCTTCCAATTTATAAATAATAGTTGCATAATGTCTTGTTGCACTTTCAGTTTTTATTTTTTCAGTGGCTGATGCTATTGAGCCTGCCTGCTTACCTCCTGCCTGCCATCTTCTCTTCCTCTCTCTTTTACTCCCTCCCCCTCTCCCTTGCTCCCTTGCTCCTTTGCTTTTCTTTCCCCTCTACTACCACTTCATCCCCTCCCCTCCCTTTTCTTCTCTTCCCCTCCTTTCCTCTCCCTTCCCCTTCCCTCTCTTCTTCATTCTCTCGAATCCAGGGTCTCACACATCTGAGACAAGTGCTCTACCTCTCAGCTACATTCCTAATTGTGAGCTTCTTTTATCATGTATATATAATGCATATACTGAGTGTAAAATGTCTGTTCTGTCTTGCCCACTTTCTAATTTGTTTGTTTGGTTTCTGTAATATTGGGTCTTGAGAGTTCTTTAGAGATTCAATTTATCATTTTCCACTTATTTAATTTACAATCTAAGAATTATTAACAAAATCCCTTAGATATTTTTCTTTTCCCCTGAACTTATATAGTTTTATATCTTACATTTATTATCTTACATTTAGAGTAGATCTTTATCTAAGGTATGAGATTTTTTTATCTGTTTTTGACAGGGTGGATTTTATTTTTTTTTTGTCAACCGTGTCTAATAAGTTGAGTACTTTCCTCCACAGAATTTATTTAGACCCTTTAAAATGATCCGGTTCGCCATATGTGTGGCCACAGAATCTGTTTTATAATTCTAAATTCTGTTTTGTTAATCTATGTACCTGTACCCTGCCAGTTTCATACATCTATTGTAGCCTTAATAGATTTAAATTAAGTAGGTGAATTCTTTCCATTTCACTCTTGCTACCCAAATTGTATAGCTATCTTAATTTGATTTCCACATAAATCTTAGGAAAATAATGTCTACCGAAACCTTGCTGAAATATTGATAAAATTTGCATTAAAACTTCCTATCAATTTGTAAACAATTGATAGCCCTGTTGAATGTTTTGTTTCATGAATCTGACGTGCCTGTCTCTCCCTTTATTTAGCTTTTAAAATTATTTCATCAATATTGTAAGCATAAATTCTCCATTCAAATTTTGTTAGATTTACTTCTAAGTATTTTTGAGTTATTATAAAGGATAATGTATTTTTAATTTGTTTCCATTTATTGCTGATATATGGGGATACAATTGATCAAATTATCTATGTCTTCCATACAGACACCTTGTTTAATACACTCGTTAATTTTAGGAGACTTTGTAGATTCTTTGAAGTTCATATAAAAATAAACACAACAAAATGATATAGTAATAGTTATTTTATTTTTGGTTTAATTGTTTTTTATCCCCTTTTCTTGCCTTACTCACTGGCTAGAAATTAAACTCCTTTATCTTGAATAAGAGTAGTGAAAGTAGATAAATGGAACTTATTCCTGAATTTATGGGGAACTAGTCCTTTTATCATGTTAACTGATAACTTTTGTAGGTGTTCTTTGTCAAGTGAAAAAAAATCTCTTCTATTCTTTTTTACCTCTGAGAATTTTAATCATAAACATTTGCTGAGTTTTAATCCTCTTTTAAATTCCTTCATTGATTAATTTGATCATGTATTTTTTTTCTTTTTTAGCCTGTTAGTATGATGGATTACATTGATTTATTTTCAAATACTGAACCAACTCTGCATACCTGGAATAAGCCCTCCTTGGTAATGTTGTATAATTCTTTTTACATATTGCTAAATCTTATTTGTTAGCATTTTGTTGAGAACATTTGCCTCCTTATCACTGAGGGATATTGTTTCATCGTGATTGTTTTAGTTTTGTATTATTTTTATTTTGTTTGAGACACTAGCCTCATAAAGTCTGAAGAAAGGCAGTCCTCTTCTATTTTATGGAAGAGATTGTGAGAAGTTATTATCAACTCTTATTTAAACTCTTCAGCAAAGTACTGGAGAGTTTAGAGGGAGAAAATTTGTTTATTTGCCTTAATAAATATAGGATTATTCTTGTTATCTATTTTGTTTTGGGAAATTGATGGTAGCTTGTGATGTTTGAGGAATTAAATAATTCCATTTTTATAAAGACTCAATGTATATGTGAGGTGTTACTGATAGTATCTTATACTTTTGATATTTCTAGGATCCAAAAAGATAATAATAATTTCCTTCTTGATATTGGTAATTTGTGTATCTTCTCTTTGTCAAACTTGCTACAGGCTGTCAATTTTAAATTGCAAAGGATCAACCCTTTCCACTGACATTTTTTCAATAAGCATTTTCATTGGTTCATTTTCCTGTTGCATTTTTATTGATATTTTCAGTTATTTCCTTCCTCTAGGGTTTATTTTGACTTGCTTTTCTAGATTCTTGTAGTGGAAGTGTACATAATTGACTTGAGGTGCTTTCTCTTTTATTGAGTGAATTAGGGAATGCATATATTAGAAATGTATAAATTATTATTAATTTATTTACCATTTATTCAACTGTGTCACACAAATTTGTTGCATTTTAATTTTTGTTGACTTCATTAATTTTTTTATTCCTTGAAATTTCTGACTCATAGATTGCTTTAAAATGTATTTTTTAGCATAGAAGTGTCTAGAAATAGTTCTCTTGCATTTCTGTTGATTTTTGGGGGGAATCAGGTTCTGTTTGACTCCAACTGAGAGACATGAAAGAATAGATTTCATGTTATATCAGTTCTTTTAAATTTGTTGAGTTTCATTTTTCTGAATATAGTTTAATTTGATAAATAATCCTTAGAAATTTGAAAAGCTATATAAATGTGATTAAACATGCTTACTGATGGTGTACCTTAATTTTTTTTTCTTGTGTACTTCCTTCTAATTCTATCAATTACTAAGAGCAGAATTAAAGTTTCCAAAGATAACTGAGGATTTGTTTATTTTCTCTTTTCAATTTTATTACTTCTTGTTCATATACTTTATAGCTCTCTTGTCTGGTGAGTATTGATTTAGGGTTGCTAAATTGCAGGATTGGCTGTTTAATAAGTATATAGTGTCACTCACATCAGTGACAATCTTATTTTCCCTGAAGCTTAATTTCAATACTAATATAGCATACTCTACTTCCTTTTGAATATTTTCTTTGAATATTATATCTTTATTCATCCTGTTACTTTCAGACTTATCCTCGGGTGGATTTTGTGCAGATAATATTTAATTGGGTCATATTTTTGAATCCCCTCTGCCAATCTCTATATTTTAATTATATATTTAGACAACTTACATTAGTTAGTTATGCATGTAATTATTGATATGTTAAAACTTAAGCCTGTCATTTAAATTATTTGTTTCTGAATTGTGATTTGTGTTTTCTTTCTCCAGTGTGTGTGTGCATACAAGCACTGCTGAATATTTTTTTAAGACTGCGTCTTTGGGCAGGAATACAGTGGCGGGTTTTAGGCACTTGAATTGCATGCAGTCAATTAGAGTTTTATCCCCCTGGCACAGTGTATGGTCAGCTGAGCTGAGCCGGATATATTCACTGAGTAAAAAGCCAGGAGTAAACACTGAACACAGCAGGGTGTGACCCAATTCCCTTTCCCTGAAAATAATTATCCTTTTCTCTACCTATAATTATTTTGAGATGTGTGCAGTATAGCTTTTCTTTAATGATTGCTACATGTATTATATTAGTACTTGATCTGCCATTATCCACATGTCACTAACTTTTGTAGAGGGTGAAATTCTTACATCTGTTTATAATATTTTCGTCACCATAAGTATAAAAGTGAACAGAGAAGAAACAATGTATTTTTACTGACTTTTTACTGATAGTATTGTCACTTATGTTCAGATGTTCCAAGATTCCATCTTTTATTCTTCCTTTATTCCTTTTCTGCCTAGAGAATTTTTGCCAACCATTTCTTTAGAGTAGGTTTGAGGATGTTAACCGTTTCTGCTTCTTTTATTTAAGAATTAATTTATTTATCTGGGACTCCTAAGGGGTATTTTTGCTATCTATACATTCAAGATTTTTATAAACAGTTCTTTAAGCAGTTGAAAAATATTGTGCCACTTTTAAAAAGATCTCATTGGTTTATAGTAAGATATACGGTTATTCTAATTCATTTCGTGCCATAGATAAAATGGCATTTCTCTCTTGTTCCTTTCAAGTTGTTCGCTTTGTTCTCATTTTTCAGAATTTTTACTGTGATATATTGTATCCTGGATATTTCTGGATTTATCCCACTTAAAGTTTGCTCAGTGTGTTTTTGAATCTACATCTTCACATGTGTGTTTTTTTATTTAGTTTTTATTTTTATATTCATCAAAATTGGAAAGTTTTTATTTTCTCGAGGAGAATTCCCTTTTATTTTCTTTTTGCATCAACTTCTACATCCTTAGGGTTTACTTTTGGTTCTGCAATGATGAATTATTCCTGGCATTGCTTAGATATTCATATCAGTGCCATATATTTAACCTGGGTGTGCTGTGTACAAGGCAAGTGCCCTATCCACTGAACCATCTCTCCTGTCCCTATGAATACTTTTTAATTCTATTATTTTTCTCGTTTTTATGATCTCAATGACATTAATGCTAGATTTTTATATACATACTACCACACGTTCTTTGTATAATTTGTTTTCCACTTATTTTCTCTTTGTTATCAAAAATGGTTAATTTTTATTTTTTTAACATTAAAATTCAGAGTTTTTCCACTTCCCTCTCCCATTTTATTGTGCCTATCCATTGATGATATTTTATTTTTAAATTATCATCAAGTTTTAGTATAAATATTTCAAGTTGGACCATTTTTCTATTTTCAGGGTTTTATGCAAATTAAAAAAATTAAAAACTGGTTCAAGGGGCTGGAGTGATAGTACGGTCAGTAGGGTATTTGCTTCATTTGCTGCCAACATAGGTTGCATCTCTGGAACCCCAAATTGCCTGCTAGGAGTGATCTCTGAGCACAGAGCCTGGAGTAAGCCCTGAGTACTGCCAGGCCAAAACAAAAAGAACAAAATTGGTGCAAATATGTTCTCAACTGCTCATTTAATCATTTTTGTGATGTGGTGTTAATATCTTTATTCGATTATTGCTTTATTTTGGTATCAGTGTGAACTGGTTGTCTTTTCAATAAAGTTGATATTTCTAGTACTCTTGCTATTAATAACCTCTTTTTATTTATTTATTTATTATTTTTTTAACAATTCTAGTGAAGAAACTAAATGTTTATTTTTTTAATTTTTTATTGAGTCACCATGTGGAAAGTTACAAAGTTTTCAGGTTTAAATCTCAGTTATACAATGCTTGAATACCCATCCCTTCACCAGTGCACATATTCCACCACCAAGAATCCCAGTATAGCTCCACCCCGCACCCCCACACCCCTAACCCCCCCATGCCCCTAGCCCCCCCACCCTTAGCCCCTCCGCCTGTGTAACTAATAAATTTCACTTTACTTTCACTTTGATTGCATACAATATTTCAACAAAACTCACTATTATTGTTTGGAGAGTCTCTCCCCTAAAGTCAGACCTGATGAAAAGGAAGCATTAGATAATTTGTTTTCCATTGCTGAGGATGAAGAAATAACCTCTTTTTAATGGAGGGTTTGTCCATTTTGTCCATTGTGTCCATTTTGTTAGGAAGCTCTGTTCTTACATATACCTTTTATTTTAGTTTGTATTTTTCTAATACTGCTCTTACAGAGAACAGGTGCATTTCTACCTAACGGCTAGGAGAGATAAGAAATCCAGGTTCTATACAGCCTCTGTTTATGTCCTGGAGAGGAGGAACTCATTTCTGCTGGATGAGGATGGGAGTTCTGGGGGCTTAGGGGTCTTTTCTTCATACTCTACCTGATTAGAATGAATGTATCACCTTCATCCTGTGCTTATCTAGTAATGTCCTGGTGAAGATGTTAATTCAGATGCCCGGTCATAGTCGAGAAGGTGAATGTTTTGGTCATTAGCCCCATCATTGCAGGTATGCTGTTGCTGTTGATCTCTGTCTCTATTTCTTTCTGTAATGATTGGTGTACAATGATTTTTGTTTAAAATGTCTGGACTGGCTAGACTGAGATATTGACTGCATCAGTGTCCTAGGCTAGTAGCAACTATGAAGCTCACAGTTGATCTCCACAAGCTCAAGGCAACCTCCTCACATCTCCTGTGCTTCTGGTAGTCTGGCAACCGTACCCATGAACTGCCTCTGGTGCCATATAAGCTCATTAAAGGCCATGATCTAGAAACTCACAAATAAATCTCTCAGAAGAGAGCAACATAGGATGACACACCACAGAGATGCCTCAAGAACACACTGACAGCACCCAGTTAAAAACAAAAACAATCAAAGAAATTAAATAAACCTCAACTCTATCACTGTATTTAAAACTTTACAATCCCTAGGACATGTGACAATATCTCATACTGTACTCAACTGATGTACCAAAAGTAGCACACCACATTTAATGGAGAAAGTAGAAGGCAACCAATCTAGGAAAGAAAAGAATATATATATATATGTATATATATATATGTAGTGCTATACATATATAAATATATATGCTATATATACATATATATGCTATACACACAGTTTATAGCACTGTAGCACTGTCATCCCATTGTTCATCAATTTGCTGAAGCAGACACCAGTAACGTCTCCATTGTGAGACTTGTTGTTACTATTTTTGGCATATTGAATACTCCGTGGGTACCTTGCCAGGCTCTGCTATGCAGGCAGGATACTCTCGGTAGCCTGTCAGGCTCTCCAAGAGGTACGCAGGAATCGAACCTGGGTCAGCTGCATGCAAGGCAAATGCCCTATTCTATCCGCTGCGCTATTGCTCCAGCCTATATATATATATATATATATATATATATATATATGTGTGTGTGTGTGTGTGTGTGTGTGTATGTACATATATGGGATACACACACACATATATATTTATATATATACACACATATCCAGAGACTATAAAACCAAGCTCCCAGACATCTTATAGCCTAGTTTTCCCTCTCTGAGAACCTGGCAAGCTATCGAGCATTTCCTGCCAAAGCCAATAACAATGATGGGTCTCATTCCCTGACCCTGAAAGAGCCTCCAATGCGGCACCATTGGGAAGGACGAGTAATGAGACCCTTCTAAAATCTCAAGGCTAGGACAAATGGAGATGTTACTGAGACCACTCGAGAGAATTGACGATCAACGGGATGATGATTATTATTATGATATATATATATATATGCACACAAGGCTCAACCTTGTTAGTAATTCTCCTATACAGGGGCTTGATGAAATAATGAAATACAACAATTTTCACACACTTTCCTTCAAGGAAATTTATTTGGATCATTTTAGCAGATTACTTATAATCACTGCATCACTGTATCACTGTTATCCTGTTCATCGATTTGCTTGAGTGGACGCCAGTAACATCTCTGTTTGTCACTGTTGCATGCTAGTGTAGCCTTTGGCGTATTGGGTGCTCTTCCAGTGTCAGGGAAATGAGGACTGTTGTTGTTACTGTTTTTGGCATATCAAATACCCCACGGGTAGCTTGCTAGGCTCTGCCGTGCAGGCAGGATACCTTTGGTAGCTTGCAGGGTTGTCTGAGAGGGGGTATAAAGATACATTCATGCATACATACTTATTCATACTAAGCAATACAAAATAAATATTTTATGTTCTGCTTTGGGAGCATGGTTTGAGGGTCAGGATAGAAGCATTTGAAGTACAGTGGTGGGAAGGTGTAATGGTGGTGGGATTGGTGTTGCAATATTAAATGTAATAAATTATTGTGAACAACTTTATAAAAATTAAGAAAAAGAAAATAAAGGATGTTGTGTCTTCTTTCTTTCTCTTCCAAAAGTATTACTAGACTTGATTTTGATACATTAATTTTTGTACCTTGTGTGAAGAATAGGAAAAAATATGTTTACTGTGTTATCCCAGACAGAGAAATTCATATTATTTTATTTCAGCCAATATTTTGAAGGTTCTTATGAGGGTATGGAATGGAATTATTTTTCTACCAGATTTTCTGTAATTTTGAAGTATCCTTAAGTTTTCACAAGCATTCAAATATTTCTGAAATAAAATATTAAATTATAAAATATGTATAAATATGTTGCATTTTATATATTTTAAGTTACAAAATATATAAAAATAAAAACCAAATATTTCTGAAATTTAAAATTAAATATTTTTTATTCTATTTAGTATGTTAGGTACTCATTGTACTGAAATATTGAAAGCGGCTGCTCAATACATTTTCAGGCAGATGATCTACTATAATCTTCACTGAGAAGTGTTTTATGGTATTGATACATTCCAATTAGTATACAAAGTCCATAGTTGTTCTACAATGTATAAAAGAACATAGGAGGAAAAATACAAACACAGCTTGAGTCCTAAATATTCATAATAATTCAACTGGTTCTATCATCATGTTCAATGAATAAGCTAATACTTTCAAACAAAATCTGTAATATTCCTATCAATGATTTGAAATAGTTCCTTAAATTGAAGTTTACTTGAAAATTAGAAATTGCATCTTTACATAATGACATTTCTTCTGCCCACAAAAGAACAACTTAGTAGAGGATATTGCTATTCAATGTGGTCGATAGACTACAACATCACTATCTAAACTTCTTAAGAAATGCTTAGAAATTCAGTTTCTTGAATTCTATAGTAGATTTAAAGAAGCCAAATTTATAGGGGTGAGGAACTCAGGAGTCTGCTCTTTTCATAATTCCAATATTCACAGGTGAGTATATGTTTTGGGTAAAGTATTTAGGAATTGTCTGGGATACTGAATACCGTCACCCTTCCCAGTGTTTTCTTACGTGTGTCACTTTTATCTACCAGTTGTCTGTCTCCTTACCCAGAAATAGGTCAAGAATAGGATATATTTCTGAATGTTATTTTGAAAACTGAAAAGAGAATGTACTGGTATATGTAGTAGATGAATATAAATTTTTTTCCTTCAAATTTTGTAGTGTGTAGCTGAGGAAATGTCTCAAGGTGCCAGACTTCATGCTTCACTTGCAGAAAGCCCACATGTGCTCCCTAGCACTGTGTGGTTCTACAGGCACTGCAAGGAGCAAACGCTAGCATCAAGTCAGAAGTAAACCCAAAACACTAGAGTTCAGGCTCGAAAACCAAGAAAGAAAAAAAAAGTACAGAGTAATAATAATAGACTTACAAGAGTATTTTTGCATATTTTGCATATTTTCATTTCTTCTTTTGAATTTGTGCTTTCACCAGAGTTCAAGTAAGAAAATATTTGACTTACATACTTTTAAGCCAGTTTCTGAACAGAACCTATTTCCTGCTGTGGGAATACAAAGCTGTTTTATAATTTATATTCCTAGTTGGGAGAGATTTTGGTACACAAAGTACACATGTATAGATACACATGTGAATATTCATGTTTGCACACACATAAGTTGGTCTAGAATATATGGAGGAAAATTCCCAGAACCCCCAAAATTTAGCAAGTTAGACTTATCTTTAGATTCCCTCTTTCATTATTCCTATGATCTGTCTTCATAAAACCATGCCAGTTTATAATTCTAATACTGTGGCATTGTAGCACTGTAGCACTGTCATCCCATTGTTCATTGATTTGCTTGAGCGGGCACCAGTAACCTCTCCTTTGTGAGACTTGTTGTTACTGTTTTTGGCATATCAAATACGCCATGGGTAGCTTGCCAAGCTCTACTGTGCGGGCAGGATGCTCTCGGTAGCTTGCTGGGCTCTCCAAGAGGGATGGAAGAATCAAGCCCGGGTTGGCTGCATGCAATGTAAATGCCCTATCCACTGTGCTATCGCTACAGTCGCTACTTGGCCTTTGGCTAAGATCAAGTATAGTATCTGTTCTTATCAGTTATCCATTCTAATACACCAAACTAAATCCATATATTTCCCTTACCTTTCTGACAGCCTTTTAATTACAGTAACACTTGACTACATATGACAAAACTCTTATAATTGGCCTGTAAACAATCTACACCTTTAGTTCCTGGATTGATTATGCAGCAGGTAGGGTACTTGTTTTGCTTACGGCGAAGCCTGGTTTGATACCTACCACCCCATATGACTGATACCTGAATGCAGAGCCAAGAGTATGCCCTGAGCCCTGAGCCCACCAGGTATGGCCTAAAATTTTATATATATATATATATATATATATATATGTACATACATATATATACATATATATAGTGTGTGTGTGTACACATGTATCTATGCTATTTTCTAACTTCATGAAGGACTGACTTGACCCATACTTTATAATCACTGTCACTGTCATCCCGTTGCTCATCGATTTTGCTCGAGTGGGCACCAGTAACGTTTCCATTGTGAGACTTGCTACTGTTTTTGACTTGTTGAATACGCCACAGGTAGCTTGGCAGGCTCTGCCATGGGGGCGAGATACTCTCAGTAGCTTGCCGGGCTCTCGAGAGGGATGGAGGAATCGAACCTAGGTTGGCCCCATGCAAGGCGAACGCCCTACCACTGTGCTATCATTCCAGCCCTTTATAATAGGTGTTCATATTTGCTTTTGTTTGAGTTTTTTATATTTCATATCATCATCTGTTTAGTCATTATTTTTAGGTCAGAGAGCAGAGTACATTCTTTATTTCTTTATATATATTTATATACATATGGGCTTTCATTATATTATGTCTCACATGAAATACTTTTTTAAGAAGCATAACATTTGATAATGCCTCAATTTTTGGAAGGGTCTCCCAGGTAGTGTTTGGGGGCGGGGGAGGCAGGGCCTCTTCCTGTCATATTTGCCCACTTAACTGAATATTTATTGTTTGATGTATGAACCCAGTGATGTGAAGTTGCTCTGGGGTGCTCGGGGTCAAACTTGGATTTCTGTACAGGTATGACTAGTGCCCCTGGACCACTTAGGCATCTTCCTGCCCCTATTGCTTTATTTATGGATATTTACCCAATAATAATGTTATTGATTCTTTATGTATAGAATTATGCTCTCTATATATATATTCTATATATTCCTATTATTTTAAATATTTTTATATATTCTTGTGAATATCTATGAACTCAATTTTCGTAACCCCATAGTATGAATACTGCAATGATCCTTATTTTCCAGAGTATAAAACTGATACTGGTAACTTTGTAAGATCACATTTTCAATCCAAGATGGTGAGTATACGGTCATTCAGGTCACTACCTTTAATAACCTTCCTTTTCAGTTACCTACTTCATCAGAGACTAGTTATACAGCCAAAGAGGCTACGTAAATTTGTTCTGGACTAAAATATAGGTTCTCTGACTTCAAATATTTTCCTCGAATATGCCAAGAGACTGTGATGCAAGTAAATGTCTAAATGAAAATAAGGAATGGGTTGTCGTTTTTTCTATTTCTGACTTCTGGGCTTTTCCTACAGTGATGAAAATTATTTGTTCAAGAATTAAAAATAAGAAGAGACATAGATATATAAAGGACTAGTGGAAGGGAGACATGGATAAGTGACGGCAGGAGGAGAAACTATGAGAACCCATGTCTTATGAGACTAGGTACTTGTCATTTTCAGTGTGTCCTTTATGTTTTGTTTCAAGTTTACTATTTGAAATATACTTATCCTCATACTGGCCGGTCATAAACTCAGATAAACCTGAAAAATATTTATCATTACCTTCCTCCTTTAGACAGAGAATTAGGAAAAAAAAAACCCAAATAAGTGTCTTTTTTTTTTTTTGAAAAGTCATCCATGTAGACTTACCAATTACCAACCTCAAAATCTAGCTTCAAATTCTATTAAAGTAATGAACCAAAATAGGGAGGAAAAATTTGTACCTATCCAGGGAGTAATAGAACATTTTCAATAAATAACTTGGTTTATAAAGTATGTATTAGGCTAGACAAGTTCGGTCACACTTTTCCAGTTGAATCAAAGAGTTAGTGAATGAAGAAAAAGAAGGAGGTATAACACTTGGCCTGTGAGCTAGAAACACACCACAATGTCTCTGTAGTTACAACCCAATGCACAAAGGTGAAAATTGAGGAAAAACAGCAAAAGCAGCTATGGAAATTTTTGAATTTTTTTCCACTCAAACAATGAGTATTAGGCAGAAATCAAGAAGTGAGAACTGTGTATTTTGAATCGCATGTGGCAAGAAATTTGTTACCCTAGTGCTAAATCTTGTCCATGCATTTGCTAAACCTTCTGTCCCAGTTTGTATTAAAATCTCAGAAGCAGATAATCTACTACCATCTTCCATAAGTTGACATGCCTTACAGTCTAGCTGCTTCATCTGCTTTAGGTGTCTGTTTCTCTATGTGGACTGCTATGTCAATGACAGTAATCATTGTGGTCACTGTAATTTATACTTTGCTGGAATTCAGGACCATTTCTCATATGCCAGGAACATGTTTGTAGGTAAAGATTTTGAGTCAAGAGGTTACAAATATATTTGTAATATTAAAAGAGCTAAGAATTTTTGAATCATCCAATAGAAGTATTGTCACTCAAAGAGGTGGACTGTAGGGCTTTATGCAATCATGATGGCAGTATAGTGGTGTTATTGTACTCACTAACAGCCTTTCTGGATAGAGTGAGATAGAGTGATGTGGCAGCCCATTGACATCCCCGTGTTCAGTTCATTTTTTATTTGTTTGCCTTTTTGTTTGGGAATCATACCTGGAAATGTTCAGGGGTTATTCCTTGGGGGTTTACACTCAGGAATTCTATTACTTCTGGCAGTGCTTAAGGGACCGTATGGGATACTGGGGGATAGAATTCCATTTGGCCCCAGGCAAGGTAAGTTCCCTACCCACTGTACTATCTCTCCAGTCCATAGGGCACATTTTTATATGTGCAAGGCCCTGACCTTAATAATCAGCATTGCATGGCCCCTTGAGCACTGCTGAGAGTAACTTTAATGACCACATAGAGCATCCCGTGGCACCCCCTACTGTGGTCCACACAATTAAAAAAAAAAAAACTAAAACTAAATCACAAATGCTACCAGACTTTCATAGAAAACTTACAAAACATCACCTTTAGAAATTAGAGATCTGGGGCTGGAGCAATAGCACAGCGGGTAGGGCATTTGCCTTGCACGCAGCCGACCCGGGTTCGATTCCCAGCATCCCATATGGTCCCCTGAGCACCGCCAGGAGTAACCCCTGTGCATCGCCAGGTGTGACCCAAAAAGCAAAAAAAAAAGAAAAAAAAAGAAAGAAATTAGAGATCTGGGCCTGCGCAGTGACTCAAAGGGTTGGAGTGTATGCTTTGTTATTTACCCCAGAACTGCAAGGTCACATAAAGACTGTCAGAAATGAGGGAAAAATATAGAACAGGATAAATACTTAGGCACTAAAGGATGTGTGTGCAAAGAAGTCTGTTTTTAGGAAGAGGGTTGCTGATTTAATTCAGGGTCTTAGACCTGTGAGGCATGTGCTCACAATACTGAGCCACGCCCCATCTAACCTAAAGATGTTAAAATTCTTCACCAAATATGAGTTTATTTATTTCTAAAGGAGCTTACTTTCCATTTCATTTCACTTTGTTGCTTTCCTGCAGGTCATAAGACTATACACATCAACATTTTCTCTTTAAAATTTGATATATATTTAACTTTTAAAAATTAGATCTAAGAATACCTATCATGTTCTAGAGCAGGTTACTTAAAATGAGACCCATCTTAAAAACCATAACTTTTATAATTCGATTCATGATATTATTATCTGAAATGAATTATAAGCATAAACTTCTCTTTAAATTTTACTTTCAAAATTACCAATGACTTTTTTGGTATATTACATGCCAGCAAGCATTTCCCTGGTCCTCATTAAAAAGATGGGGATGTGGATAATAAATTATTAACTCTTTTTATTGCAATAGTGTATCTTTTTTCTCCTTGAGTTTTATCCTTTTTAGCCATAAATACTATTCTTTATTTTCACATCTATTCCTGGACACTGAGTTTGGGTATGGGCTGTCCTACCTCAATAGTAAGCAACAGAGACCACATCCATCCCAAATTTCTTTATTTATTGTTAATAATATATCCTTTCACCGGCATAAAAGTGAATAGAATTTGGTCTGATATAGCAGTATTTACTTTTCCTACTCTTCTCAAATAGTTTCTTAACCAGGTTTACTGTGTATGGAAGGAGGTCACAAAAAAAAGTTGTTTTTGCATGTACTAACCATTGTTCTAGGTGCTTGGGAATATATTTTTCTCCTTTGGTTTAATCTTTCCAATAAAACTACAAGATATTTCTACATTACAGATGAGAAAATCAGGTACAAGAGTGCAAATCACTAATCAGTGTTCACAGACATAGGGGTAACTAGAGAAAAGTTGTAAATAAATGTCTACTTATTCATTTCCAATTAAGTTACAATGGGAGATGTGCTTTGCCCAACATTTCCAGGTTTAATCCAATGAGGTCTTTGCCTGCCTACTCAGATCACTTCTTTCATTAAATATCTATCATTTTTGCTGTTTACTTTCTTCCATCTGCCTTTGATATTTGTTGCACTAAAATTTATTTAAATTTATTTAGTGAGTAACATTTAGGAAAACATACAAATAAGTATATATCTAGATACATCATCTGGAGCAATAGCACAGCGGTTGGGCCTTCACCTTTCACATGGCCGACCCAAGTTCGATTCCTTCGCCCCTCTCGGAGAACCTGGCATGCTACCGAGAGTATCAAGCCCGCGCAGCAGATCCTGGCAAGCTACCCATGCGTATTGGATATGCCAAAAACAGTAACAATAAGTCTCTCTCAATGAGAGACGTTACTGGTGCCCGCTCGAACAAATCAATGAGCAACAGGATTACAGTGACATATTTCTAAAATGAACTTAGTTATATGGTCATGTGTCATCAGGAAGTAGCGCAGTACCAGCTTCAGAAGCCTTCCAGAAAATAAAGGTGGTAAAGCAAAAATATCTATATCCTTATACCTATCTATATCCTTATACCTCTTTCTAGTTATTAATCCCAAAGGCTATCTCTGTCCTTTCTCTAACAACAGAGATTAATTTATCAGGTTTTGATATTTATGTAAAATCAGAGGAAATGGATACCAAATTTTTTTTTAATTCACTCATCATATTTATGCAGGTTTTTCTTTATGTATAGTTGTTTATTTAATATTTCACATCATGCCATCACTTGAATCACTTGTCATCCTGTTGATCTTTGATTTGCTTGAGTGGGCACCAGTAATGTTTCCATTCATCCCTGTGGCCTGCCAGTGTAGCCCATTGGTATCTGCTTGCTCCAGGAACATAAAAAGCCTCAAACTGTTCAGGGTTTTGACAAAGAAGTCTGACCATCTCATAGGTGGGCAGCCAAGTGGTCTTTTGATGTCCATGGAATCCAGTTGGTAACAGCTCTAGTCTAGCGGTCGTCTCTACATCACATTACATGTCTGGCTTATCTGATTTTTGACATCCTGGGAAACGAGACAGCATCCCCGATTCTTGATTGTTGACAGAGGTCTGAACTCTGGATTCCTTCTCTCACTTGAGTGAAATGTGATATTCCAAGCATAGCTCTTCCGATTCCTCTTTGGGATACCCGAATAGCATTCTCGTCTTTCCCATTCCATTCATCACATGATGCTCTTGAGGGTGGCTCTGAAGAATTTTGGTAAAATGGTATCACCCTGCCGAACCCCTCTCTTTACATCGATAATCACTTCCTTGTAGAATGGTGAGATCCCGGTGGTGAATCTATAATACAGCTCACAGAGGATCTTGATGTACTGACTTTGAACGCCCTGTTTGTATAGGGCTTCGATGACCGCTTCAGTCTCAACAGAATCAAAGGCTTTCTTTAAATCAATGAATGTTAAAGCGGCATCGTGAACTCTGGCAAAACTTCAATGAGCTTGGTCACTGTGTGGATATGGTTGATCTCGCTGAATCCATTTTGAAACCCGGCTTGCTCTCATGGCTGTCCTTCACCTAGTGTTCTGTCTATTCTATTCAGGATGACTCGAGGGAACAACTTGTAGACGACAGACAACAGGCAGATTGGGTGATAGTTGCCAATGTTGTGGATATCTCTCTTCTTGTACAACAGAACGGTCCTGCTGATTTTCCATTGGGATGGAAACTTGCATACAGACAGGTAGCATGTGAAAAGTCAAGCCAGTGTATTGATGAGTACTGGTGGCAGATTCTTCAGGTGTTCTAGTCTTACCTTGTCTGGACCAGGTGCAGTAAATGTGTTTACCAACAAAATGGCGTGCTGGATTTCGGAAGGGAGGACGTTGGGAACAACATCTCCATCCTGAGGAATTTGGTGTTATATCATGCCATATTTTTCATTTTTTAACATTCATATTCAGCTATTTTGTTTCCTTTGTTCCAGTTTTATTGAGAAACCATTGACTTACATTATTGTATAAGTGTAAGGTATGAAGCATTATAGTTTTACTTATATAGATTGTGAAATATTTACTCTAATAGGATCAGGCAATATTCCTCTTCCATATACAACGAACAGAACAAACAGAAAACTAGTGTCACTCTACCTATCCCTACAATCAATGTCTGATACATTTTGCAGTTCTTTTCTGGCAAACGGCCCATTTTTAAATCCATTTCCCTTAATTCTTGATCTTTCTGTTGTACATACACTGTACCCTTTTGTGATTAAAGATCTTTAATGTATAGAGTCTTATTATTTAAATAAGCCAGGCTTACCCTGCTTTGTGATAAGGTGCCTTTTCTTCTTCTCTATTGCTTTGGTGTGCTTTGTGGCTCTTACCATTTCATTCTCTTATTTATCCAGTATTTTCTGCCTTCTGCTTATTAGCACACACAATTCATTCTGGACCTATGTACATGGAAGTAAGGGGAATTGGTCCCTTGGTCAGCTGTAGTAAATACATTTTGAGAGGGATCCATTGTAATTTTTTAAATGCTTATCAGTAGAAACAGAACTAAATATTTACTACTATGTAGTTATTAACTTTAGACACATTTCTTGGAGTAGTGTTTTGTAGTTTTCCTTATATAGGTCCTTCACCCTTTTGGTTAAGCTGATTTCAAGGTACCTGATTTTCTGAGGTACTATTGTAAACGGGATTTTTTTTTTTTAATGATGGCTGGAGGAATTAGTCGGGATGGGAAATGTGTGCCGAAAGTAGATAATGGACCAAACATGATGACCTCTCAGTGTCTGTGCTGCAAGCCATAATGCCCCAAAGTAGAGAGAGAGTATGGGGAATATTGTCTGCCATGGAGGCAGGGGGAGGGTGAGAAAAGGGGGCATAGGGGGATATTGGTGGTGGGGAATGTGCACTGGTGGAGGGATTGGTGTTTGATCATTGTGTGATTGTAACCTAAACATGAAAGCTTGTAACTATCTCATGGTAATCAATAAAATTTAAGAAATAAAATAAAATACTTATCAGTAGAAACAGAACTAAATATTTAGTACTATGTAGTTATTAACTTTAGACACATTTAATTATTTAAAAGGCCTAGCCTTCTTGCCCAATATATCAATTCAGGAAATAAAATTACTCTTGGCTTATACTCAATAAATTCACATCAAGTTATGTCATTACTTTTGGAATATAGACTATAGCTTTGCAATTGCTGGAAATATATTTTACATAAAGTTTTACCACTGTACATTTCCCACCACCAACTGTTATCAATTTCCCTTCCCACTCCCAATTCTCCCATCCCCCAGCCTGCCTCTATGGAAGGCACTTTTCTAAAAACAATTATTTAAAAACATAATGTTATTAAAACCCTCTAAACTTCACTTTGGACCCACATAAAAGCCAAATTTAAGAAGCAAAGTAAAACAATAACCATAAAGTAAAATAAAGGTAGAATGCATAAGATGTTAGGACTAAGTCAAAATATATCAATCAAATAAAAATATGTCAAACAAAAATGTAAATTGCTTTAATTTAAGTAAATTAATTATGAATTGCCAAGCAAAACAACATTGTTTTGTTTTTTATTAGTATAATTCACTGACTTTTCCAGTAGCTGACAAGAAATATCTTCTCCCCTTACCTAACTCAGCTGCATTACTTTGTAATGTTATTTTTTTAAATTTCATTGTAAAATCTGAAACAGTCAACCATTCAACTAAATGAAACCTTTAGTTTTATTCTGGTATAGGGGCTGAAGCAATAGCACAGTGGGTAGGGCATTTGCCTTGCAAGCGGCCAACCTGGGTTCAATTCCCAGCATCCCCCAAGCACTGCCAGGAGTCATTCCTGAGTGCATGAGCCAGGAATAACCCCTATGCCAGGTGTGACCCAAAAAGAAAAAAAGTAAAAAAAGTTTTATTCTGGTATAGTAAATAATCTTATGTTGCTCCCAAGGCTGATATAATACAATATTGGAGCCAATGTCTTTGCCAGTATCTTAAAGATGGACCGATAAGGAGGTAATATCAGGTTATGCTAATAGGATCTATGAATTTACTTTGGAAGCAAACAATATTTATAAATAAATAACTTGTAATATATTATTAAATTTAGGTGATTAAATAGATGTCGGGGGCACATCTAGCAGTGGTTAGGATATTATCCTGACTCTGCACTCAGCATTTAATTCTGGTGCGTTTAGGAACCCATTTGGGGTGCTAGGGATCAAATGGGTGTCAGACCTGTACAAGGAAAATGTACTACTCTTGTATTATTACTTTGGTCCATAGATTTTATAAATATTTTTATTAAATATAAATGATTAAAATTCAATGTGTATTTAATCATTTAAAAGCACAGTTTAAAAAATGTCTTTAAGTGGAACCAATCATGTGGTCAGCTTATCTTAATTGGTAACACTGTAATACTGTAGTCCCATTGTTCATGGATTTGCTCAAGTGGGCACCAGTAAACGTCTCCATTATGAGACTCATTGTTACTGTTTTGGGCATATCGAATACAACACCGGTAGCTTGTCAGGCTCTGCCACTCGGGTGGGACACTCTCAGTAGCTGGCCTGGCTCTCCGAGAGGGATGGAGGAATCGAATCCAAGTTGGCCATGTGTAAGGCAAATGCCCTACCTGCTGTGCTATTGTTACAATCCAACTTTATAAAACTAAAATTAAAAAAAAATTAAACACAAAGTATCTAAACCAACTTTACTAGTACCCAAGAATAATTCAAAAAGTTCATCTTCCAGCTTCTAGAGAATAACCTTTATGCTTTATTTGTTAAAAGTACAAAATCTGGTACAAAACAGTTTTCTCTAGAGGAGTCAATTATACATGCAGGTTACCCCAAAAATGAAAATGGACCTAGAGTTTTTAATTGGAGGGCAGGGGGCAGGGAAGAGAATGTTAAAAGATGGTAGGCCACTGTGTTGTATCACGGATTGAACCCAGGACTTCTTACATGCAAGACGTTTACACTAGCATTTGAGCCATATCCTGAGATCTAGTTGTTTATATTCTAAGCAAAAGGTAGAATTTTCAGGATTTTTTAAGGTGAAAGTTTTTATGAAACTTATTTTTCTCATCGGTTGCTTGTTACTCTGTATAATTTGAAAGCGTTTTTTACTTAATAATTTAAAAAAGTCTAAATCTAAAATGTTGATCTTTTTATGGACAATAGCTATTTTAATTTATTTCTAAGATAATCCATATTTTGGATTACCATTTTTCATTTTAAGAGTGAAAACATTTCACTGATGGGTTAAATATTTAAAGCCCAGTTAGAATCTTTATTGGTACTCAAAATAAAGAATAATTTTGCTATTAGAATGTGAAATTTTTGTTCCAGTTGGCATTGTACCTACATAACTTTATTGGTACTTAAAATATAGAATAATTTGGGGCTGGAGCAATAGTATAGTGGGTAGCGCATTTGCCTTGCATGCGGCCGAGTCGGGTTTAATTCCCAGCATCCAGTATGGTCCCCTGAGCACCACCAGGAGGAATTCCTGAGTGCATGAGCCAGAAGTGACCCCTGTGCATTGCGGGGTGTGACCCAAAAAGCAATATATATATATGGAATAATTTAATTAGAATATAACATTTTTAACCCATTATATTCTGGATACTGAGTAACTAGTTCAGAAGTATTACTCAGAAGTGAATAACCAGTTCTGGATACAGAGTAACCAGCATTGTATTCTGGGTACTGAGTAACCTATTTATTACCAAAGATTTTATATTCTCATCAAATATAGACTAGATTTAGGATCTTGGGAAAGGTCTGTTGCAAGTAAGTATTCATGCCAAAATAATAATCTGTGTTATCTGTGCTTTAGTTTCCCTTTAATGCAAAGATTTTTTTCTAATATCCTCTATATTATCTCTTCAGCCATGTGACACCACTCTTTTCCAATATTCCAATATTGATGAAAGATCAATAGCTTACTGATAATAAAACTCTGACCACAAAATTATATTCTCTTCTTTATTTTATGACCCTGATATTCTGTCAGTTGTTTTGTTACCTATTTAACTTTAGGTCCAGAATATTAGTGGGATTTGTATTTTTCTGTTTGTTTTCTTTGGGCTTTGGGGCCACACCCAGTGGTATTCATGGCTTACTCCTGTTGGTGTGTTCAGGTACCACTACTGGCTGAATTGGGAAAACCCATTGGGGTCCTGTCTTGGAGATCAAGCCCAGGTTGGTCTTATGCAAAGAAAACATCTTACCTGCTATACTATCGCCCCAGCCCTGTATTGTCTGGGTTTTTACAGCTTCCCTGAATTCATTCACCATTTCTACTGCAGTAAACATTTTGTTTACCAGAGTGATTTTCTAAAAAAAACTACTTTAAAAATCCCAGTGCTGCAATTTACTTTCTCTGCAAGTTTGAACAACCCTTTTGCACTGAGAGTCAGGGAAAATAGACAGTGACAGTAAATCCTGGAAGCACTGAGCTCTTTGATTTCAGTGGCCCTCAGAGCCATTTGTATGTCTGCCCTCCTGGGGCTTAATTATTGAGCCCCTACTTGAAATCTATGAGCCCATAATTCTCTTCCTTTCTATAGTATAAGTTGTATGACTGGGGATTACAGTGACTCATATGAGTCATGCTCATTGATTAGAGCATATACTCATGTATCCTGTGACCCTGATTTCATTTTTTATTCGTATTGTGATTTTTGCTTTGGATTTCAAAACTGTGTATCATTGTTACAGCTTAGGAAAGATTTATGAGCTCAATTTCAAAGTTTCTTTAGCATACTTACATAATCTAGTTTTCAGAATCTTTAAAATAAGATCAGAGGGGCTGGATCAATAGCATAGTGAGTAGGGCGTTTGCCTTGAACATGGCCGACCCGGGTTCGATTTCCAGCATCCCATATGATTCCCTGAGCACTGCCAAGGGTAATTTCTGAGTGCAGAGCCAGAAGTGATCACTGTGCATCGCTGCGTGTGACCCCCCCCCAAAAAAAGAAAAGAAGATAAAAGCTGGAGAGAGAGCTTGATGAGCTGAGTGCCTTCAGGAAGCTGGGTTTGATGCTCAACAGTGCATAGTACCTGAACACTACTGGGGATAACCTATGAACACAAGCTGAGAGTTGCCACTTAGTACTGCCTCCTGTGCTTCACAAACAAACAGAAGTAATAGTGAAATAAATATAATAGCATCCTCAAATAATCATCTTACTCATAGTTACGATATGAAAAGAGAGGGCCTGAGTAAAAGTACAGTGGGTAGGGTGCTTACCTTGCATGTGGTTAACCTGAGTTCAACTTCTAGAACTATATATGGTACCCCTGAGTGTGTGAGGAGGGATACCTGAGCACAGAGTTAGGAGTAAACTCTGAGCATGATTGTACGTGCCTCTCCCCACAATAAAGATAAAACAATATGAAAACCTATTGATAATTCTAAATTTTAAAAAGCACAAAAGCTGATGTTAAGGATACAGAGATATATACTTCTCACTATTTGGGGAAACATTTTTTAATTAAAAAATCTAAAAACGCTGGAGCGATAGCACAGTGGGTAGGGCATTTGCCTTGCATGCGACCAACCCGGTTTTAATTCCCAGCATCCCATATGGTCCCCTGAGCATCACCAGGAGTAATTCCTGAGTGCATGAGCCAGGAGTAAGCCCTGTGCATCACTGAGTAGCCCCTGTGCATCGCCAGCTGTGACCCAAAAAGAAAAAAAAACTAAAATACTTTATTTAAGGACTATGATTTACAATATTGTTCAAAATACAATTGCTATAGGTTTTTGATGTTCCAATATCAATCCCACCACCAAAGTGACCTTCCTCCTGCCCTTGTCCCCATGTTTCCAACTACACCTCCCCACTGCCACAGCTTCCCCACTTAAAAGGAACACACTAATTTATTTTATATTGCTCTTTATTGCTTGCTACAATTAAATAGCTAAAGGAATTATCAAAAATTCTTTAGTAACAGAGCATTTGTGAAAATTGTTATATCTCATCATGAGGTTAAACCTTTGTCTAAAGATTTACTAAGCTATTTGTTGCTAGTTGAGCCTTCTATGTTACCGTTTTTGTTTTTTATTTTGTTGAGTTTAATTCACTTCTCTGTTGCTTTCCCATATGATTTGGTGTGCTTCTACTGGAATTTCAGTATTGTGGAATTTGGAGGTGTGCTGTGGTCCAGAAACTTCAGCATCTGTAGAACTGGGTTGATTAATTGAGATGGCAGCATCTATGGGAGTTAGGCATGCCCTTTCTGGGGATTCAGAAGGTCTTTTGGGGAAGGTACTTAGCCTGAGCACCTGAGTGCCTAAATTTTCTGCAGTTTGATGTCTCTACAAAGATTATTGAAGAAGTGGAGTTGGGCCATTGCTGTCGCAGTAGCAGTGGGTATGGGTGGGGCTGCTGAAGCTTACCCTGCCCCCATCCTGAGGTTGCCTCTGAGTTTTCAGCCATGAGAACTGTGTGTCCAGGAATTTTAGCAGCTTGGCTTGCATATCCCTAAAGATTTAGTTATGAGTCTGAAGAGCAGGCATGAGTCCCTGTGGCGGCTGTGGGGGGGTTGACTGGAAAATATTTTTAAAGGATGAAACTTTTTGTTGTAAATAAAGATTAAACCTAATATCAAAAATGTAGCTGTTCATTAACATTGTCCTGCATAAGGGATGTATTTTAGACCTGATGTATTTTATTTTATTTATTTATTTTAATTAATTTATGTTTTAATTAGTGAATCACCGTGAGGGTACAGTTACATTTTTGTGCTCATGTTTCCCTCATACAAAGTTCGAGAACCCATCCCTTCACCAGTGCCCATTCTCCACCACAAATAAACCCAGCATCCCTCCCACCACCCCCAATTCCATCTCCCCCCACCCCACCCTGCCACTGTGGCAGGGTATTCTCTTTTGTTCTCTCTCTCTAATTAGGTGTTGTGGTTTGCAATAAAGGTGTTGAGTGGCCATTGTGTTCAGTCTCTAGTCTACATTCAGCATGCATCATCCTTCCCCCGAGTGGCCTCCAACCACATTTTACTTCCTGTTCCCTTCTCTGTCTGAGTTGCCCTCTCCCCAGCATGTGAGGCCAGCTTCCAAGCCATGGAGTCAACCTCCTGGTACTTATTTCTACTATTCTTGGGTGTTAGTCTCCTACTCTGTTATTCTATATTCCACAGATGAGTGCCATCTTTCAATGTCTGTCTCTCTCTTTCTGACTCTTTTCACTTAGCATGATACTTTCCATGCTGATCCACTTATATGCAAAGTTCATGATTTCATTTTTTCTAACAGCTACATAATATTCCATTGTATAGATGTACCAAAGTTTCTTCAACCAGTCATATGTTCTGGGGCACTCAGGTTTTTTCCAGATTCTGGCTATTATAAATAGTGCTGCGATGAACATATAAGTGCAGATATCATTTCGACTATACTTTTTTGCTTCTCTGGTATATATTTCCAGCATTGGTATTGCTGGTTCAAATGGGAGCTCAATTTCTAATTTTTTGAGAATCATCAATATTGTTTTCCAAAGGGGCTGAATCAGTCGGCATTCCCACCAGCAGTGTAGAAGGGTCCCTTTCTCCCCACATCCTCTCAAACAGCAGTTGCTTTTGTTCTTTTGGATGTGTGCCAGTCTCTGTGGTGTGAGGTGGTATCTCATGGTTGTTTTGATTTGCATCTCCCTGATGATTAGTGATGTAGAGCACTTTTTCATGTGCCTTTTGGCCATTCGTATCTCTTCCTTGGGAAAGGTTCTGTTCCTATCTTCGCCACATTTTCTGATGGGGTTGGATGTTTTCTTCTTGTAAAGTTCAACCAGTGTTTTATATACCCTTGATATCAACCCCTTATCTTATGGGTATTGCATAAGTATCCTTTCCCATTCTGTAGATTGTCTTTGTATTCTGGTCACTGTATCTTTTGCAGTGCAGATGCCTTTTAGTTTAATGTAGTCCCATTTGTTTATCTCCGTTTCCACTTGGTTGGCCAGTTGCATGCCATCTTTGAAGATAACATTATCTTTGATATCGTAGAGGGTTTTGCCGACCTTGTCTTCAATGTACCTTATGGTTTGTGGTCTGATGTTGTGGTCTTTAATCCATTTTGATCTGGCTTTTGTGCATGGTGTCAAGTCAAGGTCTAAGCCCATTCTTTTGCATGTAGTTGTCCAGTTGTGCCAGCACCATTTGTTAAAGAGGCTTTCCTTGCTCCGCTTCACATCTCTTGCTCTCTTATCTAAGATTAGATGATCATACATTTGGGGTTGTGTGTAGGGATATTCCATTCTGTGCCATTGGTCTGTGGCTCTGCCTTTGTTCCAGTACCATGCTGTTTTAATTGTTACTGCTTTGTAGTAAAGTTTGAGGTTGGGGAGGGTGATGCCTTCCATAATCTTTTTTCCAAGAATTGTTTTAGCTATCCGTGGGCGTTTGTTATTCCATATGAATTTTAGGATTGCTTGATCCGTTTCTTTGAAGAATGTCATGGGTGTCCTTATAGAGATTGCGTTGAATCTGTATAGTGGTTTGGGGAGTATTGCCATTTTGACAGTATTGATTCTCCCTATCCATGAGCAGGGTATATGTTTCCATTTCCTCATGGAGTAGCATTTTATAGTTTTCTTTGTAGAGGTCTTTTACTTCCTTGGTTAAGCTGATTCTGAGGTACTTGATTTTCTGGGGCACAATTGTGAATGGGGTTTTTTTTTCCATGTCCCTTTCCTCTGCCTCATTGTTTGTATATAGGAAAGCCATGGATTTTTGGGTATTGATTTTGTAGCCTGCAACTTTACTGTACAAGTGTATTGTTTCTAAGAGTTTTTTAGTAGAGGATTTAGGCTTCTCTAGATATAGTGTCATGTTGTCTGCAAATAATGAGACTTTGATTTCTTCCTTTTTTATCTGGATGCACTTAATCTTTTTTTATTGTCTAACACCTATCGCAAGTACTTCCAGTACTATATAGAAGAGAAGTGGTAAGAGTGGGTATCTTTGTCTTGTGCCTGATCCTAGAGGACAGGCCCTTAATTTTTCCCCATTGAGGATAATGCTTGCTGTAGGCTTGTGGTAGATGGCTTCGACTATCTTGAGGAAAGTTCCTCCAAAACCCGTTTTAGTGAGGGTTTTCATCATGAACGGATATTGCATCTTGTCAAATACTTTCTCTGCATCTATTGATATGATCATATGGTTTTTATCTTTACTTTTGTTGCTATGATGGATTATGTTGATTGATTTCCAAATGTTAAACCATCCTTACCTCTCCGGGATGAATCCCACTTGGTCATGGTATATGATCTTTATTATGAGTTGTTGGATCCTATTTGCTAATATTTTGTTGAGGATCCTCACATCGGTGTTCATCGGAGATATTGGTCTATAATTTTCTTTTTTAGTGGTGTCCTTGTTTGCTTTTGGTATTAGGGAGATGTGTGCTTCATAGAAACTCTTTGGGAGAATTCCTGTCTTTTCAATTTCCTAGAAAAGCTTGAGGAGAACTGGCAACAGGTCTTCTTTAAATGTTTGGAAGAATTCGCCAGTGAATCCATCTGGACCTGGGCTTTTGTTTTTGGGGAGATTTCTCATTACAGTTTCAATTTCCTTGATATTAATGGGTTTATTCTGGTATTCCAAGTCATCTTTGTTCAGTCTTGGGAGATTGTAGGAATCAAGGAATTCATCCATTTCTTTTAGGTTCTCTTGTTCTGTGGCATATAGACCTTCAAAGTAGTCTCTGATGATCTTTCGAATCTCACTGGTTTCTGTTATGATGTCCCCCTTTTTATTTCTGATTCGATTTATTAGGGTTCTCTCTCTCTCTTTCTTTGTGAGTCTTGCTAGCGGTTTATCAATCTTATTTATTTTCTCGAAGAACCAGCTCTTTGTTTTATTGATCTTTTGGATTGTTGTTTTTTTGTTTCTATGTCATTAATTTCTGCTCTAATTTTTATTATTTCTTTCCTTCGGTCTGGTTTGGGTTCCTTTATCTGATCCTTTTCTAAGGTCTTGAGCCATGAAGTCAAGCTATCTATGTGGGCCCTTTCTTCCTTCCTGAGGAATGCCTGGAGAGCTATAAATTTTCCCCTTAACATGGCTTTAGCTGTGTTAAATATGTTTTGGTAGCTCGTGTCTTCATTCTCATTTGTTTCTAAGTAACTTTTGATTTCTTCCTTGATTTCCTTCCTGACCCACTCATTGTTCAACATTGAGTTGTTTAATTTTCAGATGTTTGATTTGGTTCTCCGTGTCTGTGTGTGGTTAGCTTCTGTCTTCAGCGCATCATGGTCTGAAAAGATGGTTGATACAATTTCTATTTTTCCGATTCTATTGAGGTATGTTCTGGGGCCCAGTACATGGTCTATTTTGGAAAATGTTCCGTGTGCACTGGAAAAGAATGTGTATTCTTCCTTTTGGGGGTGTAAAGCCCTGTATAGGTATATTAGGCCTCTCTCTTCGATTTCTTCTTTCAGAGTCAGTGTTTCCTTGCTGAGTTTTGTTCTTGTTGATCTACCCAGAGGTGATAAGGCGGTATTGAAGTCTCTGATTACTATTGTGCTGCTAGTGATGTCCTCTTTAACATCTGTTAGGTGTTATTTTAAATATTTAGCCGGTCATTCATTAGGTACTCATACATTTAAGAGTGTGATTTCCTCCTGTTGTAAATACCTCTTAATAAATAGAAAATGACCTTCACTGTCCCTTCTAATCATTTTCAACCTGAAATCTATGTTGTCAGATACTAGGATGACCACTCCAGCTTTTTTAAGGGAGTTGTTTGCTTGCAGGATTGTTTCCCATCCTTTGACTTTGTGTCTGTGTTTACTCTGATTGTTCAGTTGTGTTTCTTGCAGGCAGCAGAATGTTGGGCTTAATTTCCAGATCCATTTTGCCACTTTGTGTCTCTTGATAGGTGCATTTAGGCCATTGACATTGAGAGAGATTATTGTGATGGGGGTTTTTGTCATCTTTCTGTGGGGTTTGTTGTTCTTATGGGGTTTCTCCTTGTCTTACAGTAGCCCCTTTAGAAATTCTTTTAAGTTTGCTTTTGAGTCTATGAAGTTCCTGAGCTGTTGTTTATCCAATAAATAGTGTATGGTTCCTTCGAGTTTGAGTGAGAGTTTAGCCGGATAAAGTATTCTTGGTGAGGCGTTCATTTCGGTGAGTTTTTTCACTATGTCCCACCATTGCCTTCGGGCTCGGAGGGTTTCCTCTGATAGGTCTGCTGTAAATCTGAGTAGTGCTCCTTTGTATGTGATTTCCTTCTTTGACCTTGCTGCTTGCAGAATTGTGTATGTATCCACAGCCTCCATCATTCTGACTATAATATGCCTTGGAGTCTTTTTATTCGGGTCTCTTTTTGCTGGTACTCTTTGGACTCCTTGGATCTGGATGCCTGCCTTCTCCAGCTCTGGGAATTACTTAGCAATGATGTCTTTGACTGTGTTTTTTTTCACTTGGGTTACTTCCCTGTGCTTCTGGTACTCCAATGATTCTTACGTTGTTCCTTTTGAAGTCATCCCCAAGGACTCTGATTCGCTCTATAGCCATTTTGAGGTCTTTCGCTATTATTTGTGCTATTATTTGTTGTTGTCTGTAAGCTTTCTGCAGCTCATCTTCAAGGTTGCTCATTCTGTCTTCGGCTGTAGTCATTCTACTGTTGAGGGCATCTACTGAGATTTTTAATTCATCTACCAATTCCTTTATTTGTGTGACTTCTGTTCGTAGCTTTGAAATTTCTGCTCTCATTTCTTCCTGCATTTTCTTGGTAGACCGTTCCAGTGCTTCATTCATATCCTCCCTTAATTTATTGGATGTGTATTCCATGGCTGCTTGGAGTACGTCGAATCTCCTCAAGATTTCCTCTCTGAAGTCTTTATCTGAGAGGTCATAGATGCATAGATGTTAGTAGCCCCTGTTGAGGTTTCTGGAATCTTTTCTTCTCCCTCTCTCGTGGAGGGGATTTTCGCTGCTTCTTCATATTGTTATGGAAGTATAGAGTTGGAACTTTGTAGTTGTTTATTCCTAATCCCTCTTGCTGTGGGAGGGGAGGGACTCTGGTTGTACTATAGCGGATGGCAGCCTTGTCCTATTCTAGAGTTCTTCCTTATATTCAGGCGCTCTTCCTGATTGATGTGTGGCTGCTAATGAAGGCTTAAGGATATGTTCTCTTTACGAAGGTTTTGCTAAGCTTCTCTTATTCACTGATAGTTTTCATAAAGTTAAACTAAGCTAATGGGTTATTTTGCATAAGTGATTGAGATGGCTAAAGGGACTTTCAAAGAAAAAGACGATACCTATTATGCTAAGGTAAAAAATAATAACTGCGGCCATATTAGCAGCCACAGCTCTGGCAGGAGACCATGCCCCTTTGAGACCACGCCCCGTGAGATACAGGTCACGCCCCCAGTATCTTCTTGGCGGGGGTCGAAAGATGTGGGGCAGGGCGGCTGATGGAGGACTGAAGCTGGGGCAGCGGCAGCCGAGTGGGAACTGGGGGACCCGGGGAGGCATGGCCAGGGAGTGGTCTAGACCTGATGTATTTTAGAACTGACCACATCCCTTGGATTTTGTAAGGATGGGTCCTTCCAGTTTGATCATGCTTAGATTGTCATAAGAAAGCATATCATATTTGCCTCACAATTCCCCTTTCTTCTGAAAGAAGTTCAGATAAAAGTTATCCCCCAAAATTAGGAATGGTAGTAGAAAATAAACTAAAAATAGGCATTATTAATTAGCCTCAGGTATAAATTTCTAAGTAGCAAAAATTCCATGTGATTATATTCATGAACCCTGGACAGTTTGCCTTATGTAGTCTTCCTTTATAAAAAAATATTGCAAGTATATGCTTTAGAACCCCAGTGTGTAGGACCCGAGGCTGAGATCTCCAAGCCGGCTCGGATAGGGACTGGGTTTCCTCCACCCAGACTCCCCATTTTCCAGTATCTGGCAGCGACACCCACAAACTGCCCCAGTACCATGTAATCCCATCAATGACCAAGATTCAGAGACTAAAACAAAGCTCCCAGAAGAGAGCAACACAGAGTTTCTTGCCCCCACCCCTGGCTGTCTTCACTGGGGCCCCTCGGAGCAGGGCGGGTTGAGTTTCCCTCCTCACCACAGAGCCCCCTCCCTGCAGCTGAAAACCTCCAGAACCCAGCCACAGCCCTGCTCAAGGCCCCTCTCCACACTTTTGGATGAGCCTCACGCATGAAGAAACCAGCAGAGGAACCCAGGTGTGCGGGACCTGGGGCTGAGATCTCCAGGTCTGCTTGGATCGGGACTGGGCCTCCTCAACCCAGACCCCTCCATTTTCCAATAGCTTGGCAGCCACACACACAGACTGCTGCCAGTGCCGTGTAATCCCATCAACGGCCAACATCCAGAGACTATAAAACAATGCTACCAGATGTGCAAGGCCACTATAGCCTAGTTCGTTCTCTCAGAGAACCTGGCAAGGTACCGAGAGCATCCTGCCCACAAGGCAGAGCCTGGCAAGCTCTCCATGGTGTATTTGATATGCCAAATACAATACCAATGATGGGTTTCATTCCTTTTACCCTGAAAGAGTCTCTAATGCGACACCATTGGGAAGGACGAGTAAAGAGAGGCTGCTAAAATCTCAGGGCTAGGATGAATGGAGAATTACAGGTGCCCGCTCGAGCAAATCAGATGAGCAATGGGATGACAGTGATACAGTGATACAGTGATGCTTTAGTTGTAGTTGTTGTTGAGAAGACATATGATAAAATTTTGTCACTTTATTTTTTTCCCTTATAATCACAAAAAGATTTTTATGGTTCTCTGAATATCTTTTAAGCCTTTGGCAATGTGCCTTGAAAATCTGATGGCCCTGGAAGAGTAAGCCATATCATTTTTATCAATAACATGTATATATTTAGGCTAGTAGGCAATGAGATACAATTTTATCTAATGGAAGGCAAGGCTCTTAAAATACATAAATGACAATACCGGACCTAGTGAAAGACATTTCTGGGCTGTGGAAGAGAAGGGTAATAACTTTACAAGATGTGTAGAGCTCACCCAAAACCAAAGAAATGTTTTTAAAACAGGCAAGCTTGGAGGGTGAGTAGAAAAAATTGACCACAAAATTAAAATCCTAATCTTATTATTATCTGCAGAATATTAGCAAAATCATGACTTTGAAATTAGTCGAATAGTAATTGGTCTTATGAAAGACATCACTTTTATTTAGAGGAACTAATGTTTGATAAAAATGACTGTTGCTTTTAGCCTTCTCTCAATTGAGAGGGAAATTATCTTCTATGATAATATAATTCTGATAGAAAAATCCCTATTTTTGTGGGGTTCTGGGGTTGCGCATTTCCCAACATTACCTTTAAAGTTATTTAACTTCACAAGCTTTTTACTTGCAAATCCTTTCGTTGGAGGAATGCCAAATCTTAATTTGTCGGTGGAAACTCATATAGTGCTCATTTCATTTGTGAAAAGTTCAGTCACTTCCACGGTTGAAAAGTCTTTTTTTTTTTTAGTTTTTTCTCCTTTGATTTTTTTTGGTCATACCTGTTGGCAGTGCTCAAGGCTTACTCCTGGTTCTGCACTCAGGGATCACTGCTGGAGGACTCAGGGGACCATATGGGATGCGAGAAATCAAACTGGATGGGGCATGTGCAAGGCAATCTCCCCACATGCTATATTATCTATTGTAGGGAGCCATCTTACAGAGCTTGGCTCTTATCGTCTAGTCAAGCGGAGGCTGCTTGGGATTCCTGTGATCTTATCATTTCACCACTTGTCTCACTAGCCAACGGCCATGCCTGATCAACATTTTACTATTGTTCCTGTGGGGGTCCAAGCATGCATACCACCCCCTCCCACCAAGAGGTATAAGTATTGTAACTGCTGTGAATAAACTCTCTCTCTCTCTCCTCCTCCTTCTGTCTCTGCGTCTGTTCATTCGGTTACGTCCCCTCCTTAGCCCCACGAAGGGTCCTCCCTGCGGGACAGGATGGGACCCCACATCTCAAACTTTAACCAAGGCCCAATACTATGGCTTTAGACTATCAGGCTGACACCTGAGATTAATCTATTATAATTCTTTGCTAAGTATCAATAGAAATTTTAGTTACCGAGTCTCAGATCAAATAAAACACTTGTAGAATAAATTTTGCAACCAATTTTATAACTCTAGAAAAACATATTTTAACTAAACCATTACTCTTCGAACCTGTTTTTAACCACAACTATTTCAGCTCACATTCTAATAATCCAATATAGATGCATATGTACATTTACACAACAGCATAAGACCTTTAAACCATCAATTTTTATGAAACATGAGTAAATCTTCTTTGGCTTAAGTTCAATAGTTCTCGTACCTTAGTTAGTTCAAATCACAAGCTTTCTAACTTTATCAATTCCACAATACAAATATGCTTTCAAACACAGAAAAAGCCCTATGGGTATTTATATATATATATATTTTTTTTTTAACCAAACTTTGATAATAGCATAGAAAGAAAAGCATTTGGACTGTCAAATGTTTATGGAAACACAAGTAAACTTTGTTTATTTTGAGGGTTTCTGTACCTCTGTTGCTTGAAAAACAGCTAAATTCCTCATTAAAATTGGCTGAGGCTTTTAAGATAAAGCCTTGCACTCTCTGAATTCTTATTTCACTTTTAGTTTTCTGGCTCTAGCTCTGTAGCTTTTTCTAGATAGTACAGCTACTGGAATTCAAAAGAATTTCAACTGTTAATAACTATTAATGTTCTTCCAATAAGAAATTTAGAATAAAAATTTCAATTTCGTTGTAGGCGCCACATTCTAATTAGAAATCTTTGTTTAAACCTGGTCTAACAGGTTCCAAAATCACATAGATCCTTTAAATTGCTGAACTGCATATCACTCTGATCTCTTGAGACGATCCTGTTTTCCCCAGGCCTAATTTTTACCACTGATTTTCACTCTGGCTCCAGCACTCAAGTGTTCCACATGGAGAGACAGACAGACAAACAAACAGACAGACAATAAGTTCACTAAAAACACCACACGTACATGTGCACACATCTGCAGTTGATCTATCGATCTGACCCTTCAGAAACAGCAAGGAAAAAACTGATAGACTGAGAAAGGAAGGAACAAGTCCCCAGGGGAAAGTTAAGCCCTGTCGGCCGATTGGGAACATTGCTCCCCGTTTCTCTGCCTGACCAGCCCGTTTCCTGCTTGTTAAAAATGGGTCAAGAAAGCGCTTTTGTTGATATAAGCCGGCAAAACCTTTTCAAAATTGTTGAAACCTAAGGTGGTCAGATGCTAGCATTTTTCTTTCTTGGTCAAGACTAGTTCTGAGGCAGGGAACTAGTGACTTCTTATCAGATTTGGGGATAAGCTACCTTAGTGATATACTTTTATTTCCTGATATTATTAAACACTTAACCACATGATCTTGCATTTTCCTGCCTTCTCTGCTGATAATAATAAGCAGAACTAAGAGAAAGATAATGAGACAATTACACACACACTAAAGGCACACGCACAAAGCACACTCCTGCACTCGCTCGGACCGGTCCTTCTTTCACGAGGGTGCGCACCCACTCACCACATTCACACTGAAATTCCTGAACCTGCCCTACGGACGTCCACATTATCTTTGGTCTTATCCCCCTGACAATGGGGTTGCTCCAATGTACATTGGGCTCTTTCTAATTAGAAGCTAGCAAACTAAAGGCAAAGCGGGGGTTATCATCAGGATGCAAGGGAATTGAGAAAAAGCAGTCTTTTAAATCAAGTAGTAGAATTTGAGGAGTCAGTTCCGTGCATGGGGGTGGCCTCATCCCCACAGACTGAGGGAGCCTTGGAAACAGAGGATAAGCAGGCCATAAAGCAAGAAGAGAAAAGAAAGGGTCACTGGTAGGCTGTTTCTGCCAACTCGACAGAAATGAAAACACAGAACAAAGGGGTTCAAGCCTTCCACCAGTTGCTGCTTCACTGGTAGGCTGTTTCTGCCAACTCGACAGAAATGAAGACACAGGACAAAGGGATTCGACCTTCCACCAGTGACTGTCTACACTGGGAGGTAGTTTCTGCCAACTAGACAGAAATGAAAACACAGGACAAAGGGATTCGACCTTCCACCAGTGACTGTCTACACTGGGAGGTAGTTTCTGCCAACTCGACAGAAATGAAAACACAAAAGACACGAGAAGGGGGCGGGGGGGATGGGGACACTCATAACAAACCACTCAGATGCATGTCTGGCCGGTGAGGAACTTAGCCATAGTGGATCAGCCTGAGAGGTGACTTGCGGCCGGTGTCTAAACCAGCACCACCCTAGACCATATGTTCCTCGTGGAATCGCAGACAGCCCAATCGGACTCCGTAACCTTAAAGGGATCTTAAGGATGCCAAGTCGTGGAGCCACAGACTCAGTACAAGGACGAGGACGTCCAAGACTGCACAATCACTCACACATACACACAAGACAAGGGAATTCAAGCCTTTCCGCCAGTGACCGTCTCGTCCTCAACACGAGACTGTATTCAAGCCCGGTCCCATACCAGGGTGTGCGCCAAGAGAGAGGCGACCCTCAGAGACACTCACTTTTCCGTGAATTCGTCGGCCGACGTGAACTTGACCGGGCGTTCGGTGGTCCCCTAGTGCCCCACGCTGGGCGCCAGATGTGGGGTCCCATCCTGTCCCGCAGGGAGGACCCTTCGTGGGGCTAAGGAGGGGACATAACCGAATGAACAGACGCAGAGACAGAAGGAGGAGGAGAGAGAGAGAGAGTTTATTCACAGCAGTTACAATACTTATACCTCTTGGTGGGAGGGGGTGGTATGCATGCTTGGACCCCCACAGGAACAATAGTAAAATGTTGATCAGGCATGGCCGTTGGCTAGTGAGACAAGTGGTGAAATGATAAGATCACAGGAATCCCAAGCAGCCTCCGCTTGACTAGACGATAAGAGCCAAGCTCTGTAAGATGGCTCCCTACAATCTATCTGGTTCTCTGGTTAAAAAATTCTTTCCCATGTCTCTGCTTAAAATATTATCAAACATTTACAAGAATATTAGTTCTTGTGTGTGTGTGTGTGTATGTCTGTCTGTTTTTGAATTCAGCTTGTAATCAGATTTATTAATAAATATTTAAGGACTTCTTTGTGGAAATTGAACTAAGAGTGATTGATACATGTGTAAATTTATTATACTTAAATTGTGGTTGTTAGGGATGGAAGCCAAAGCTTCATACATAAGTACTCTACTACTGAAATATAACCCCAGTTAGTCTTTCTTTAATCTATAATATATTCAACTCCCTTTATTGCAATTATTTATTTATTGCATTACCTTAAAATAAAAATAAGATTTAATTAACAATTGGGTGGTAGGCACACCTAGTAGTGCTCAGGGCTTCCTTCTGGTTCTACACTCAGGGATCACTCCTGGCAGAGCTCAGCGATTGAACCCAGGTTGGCCCATGGAAAACAAATGCCTTACCTATACTCTCTCTCTCCAGCTCTGTAATTAACTATTTTTTCAGTTTTTTGTACTTACATTGACATAATGCTGAAATTTGATGTTATTACTATAGTCTTCCATGCTCACATGTGAAGGGAAACACATGGTATCTCTTCCTGCAAGTTACAGAAACCAGCAGTTTTATAATCACTTCCATTTAAACAAATGCCTCCCTTTTTGTGCCGTCCTTCATCAAGCAAGGAGAACAGTGATCAAATGGAAATGAGTGATTCTGATGTTGCTAATACATCTGCCACAAGCTGATTAAAATAATATTAATGTGGTGTGGATCAGCTTTAATAACTGTGTCATTTTTTTTTTGCAACCTCAGCAGGTTGTATCAATATAGCAACAAAAGGACCACATAAAATCCAGGCAGTCGGTCGGTCATCAGGAGGACTATAAAACATCAGGGTTTGATATGCATGCAGTGATCATGGAGTGACATTGTCTTACCTTCCCCCAAACCTGGAAAACAAAATTTTGACTATGTTGTTTGGGCACATACAGAAGATGAATTAAGAAAGGAACAATGCTTAGCACTGTCCCCAAGGGAATTGTTTTTAACAAACAGATGAAAAGAGACTATAAAGCGCACAATAGTCTGTGGTGTCTAAGAGTTCATTGGTCATCCATATAAACTGCTAATATTTGGGCTAGTTACCATTACTTTCTAAAAAGCAGAAAGTTTCTTCCTGCTTTTTTTTGGCCCCTTAGTTTCTATTTATGTATTTTATTATTATTTTTAATAGCTATTTTCCTGGTTCTCCCCCAATAATATAAATTACAGATGCTTTCCTGAATATTTTATGTGTTTATAGATAGCTTTGATTTTACTAAGTGCATAATGCATGCAGAGTCTTACCTTCTCAAAGTGATTTATGCACTAATAGAAACAAGTTTCTGATGTTTGAGGAATTCTGAAGTATTTATGGCTTTCTTGCTTTGTCTTCTTACCAACTTAAACATCCTCTAGGATTTTATCCTTGCTTTTGATATGACCTCTTGAGTTGAAGGTTGAAAGACAAAATATTCTAATCACCAAATATTGTGTAACGGTTAAGGATTTTTCTGGATTCCAGTGAAAATCCCAATTTGTCTTTCCAAAATTAAAATTAAATCTGCAAAGCCTTATGCTCATTTCATATTCTGTGTGTGTTCAAAAAAATAAAATATTGGACCATTTTTCACAATATTTAATTCAATTAAATAACATTTGTTTTCACCAAATGAAATCTCCATTTACTGTATCATTTTACTGTTCTTTCTCATGACTCTTTCACAAGCAAACTGATTTTGCAATCAGAGGCCTACTAGCTGGGTGTTCACGAGCTGTGATGGATTACTTTTAATAGGTGCTATTTTCCTACTTCATTAACTGCTCTTTATCTGGTATTGTTTCTTTGGGCAAGTTAGGAAAGGAACAATGCTTAAACCATTTGCCCAAATAGGCAATGACAGTAAGTGTATTTTTAAAAAGTTGATTATGTACACACAAGAAAGTGTTTATTTTGGGATTGTGTGTGAGTAAGAGGTTGAGTGTGTGTATGCATGCTTCTTTCAACTGAAAATTCCCCCTCTCTGGCTGGCTGCCATCTCCATGCCAGTCTCCATGGCAACTTTCTTAAGGATAAAGTAACAGAAATGTGAGGAGGCCGCCTGTCCACAAACAAAGCTGCCACAGCCCTGCCAAAGGCCTGACTAGACAAAATCCCAGAACACCCCATATTCTGTGGGAGTAATGCAGGCTTCTGTAGTGGCCAACCTTTAAAGGTGCAGTACCTCCAGTCCTGTAAGAATGCTAGAGAACTCTTCTAATCAGTATCCCTGCACACTGAAATGCAGATGTACAACCCACATGGCTCTGTATTATCGTCTCATTTCTGTCTTCTTGGAGTTATTTAAATAAATATATTGCACATTTATTCCTGAGATATATTTGGAAATTTGCTTGATAGAGACTATGGCCTGATACAAAGGATAGAAAATACTTCAGGACACAGTTTAAGTGCCTTTGTTTTACTTGCATACAATATTGATTAAGTAACACTTTTAATGCTTTCTTTCATCATGCTTTCCTGAAAAAACAAATATGCATTTCTTTGCTTTTTGATGGGTTATGATGGATTAATTTTGCAAGTTTCCCCAATAAATAGAACTATTTGCTGAAAGACGTTGCATGCACCAAATGACCCCTCCAGTATCCCTATGTTGAATCCTCCACCACCACCACTCCTCCCCCCACACACACTCCTTAAGGTGGTGGTATTAGTAGGTAGTCATTGAGTGGTGTGGTTGCTTACATTCTAAGGTAGAGCACTGAAGAACAGGATTCATACTTTAAAGAGAATCCCCGGAGAGATTCTGAGGCTATTCTAGCATATGAAGACTTAGTGAGAAGGTTCTGTCTATGAATCAGGATAAAGGCCCTCACCATATCTCTTAACATGAGACTTTTTGTCTCTAGAATTGATCAATGCTGTTGTTATAAGCTGTTATTTTGTTACTGAAGTCCTAGTAGACTAATTATTACGACTAATTATATATATCTAGTTTGTTCTCAACCAGGGAAACATTTTCCCATGGGATACTTGGCAATTATCTGGAGACTTTTAAAATTACAAGTGGGACTGTGCTACTGTCATCTAGTGGTAGAGCCTGGGCATGCTTCTGAACATCCTACAATGAGTCAACATTTTCCATAATAAAGGATTACTGTCCCAAGGTATGAGTCCTGCTCAGTGTTTTATGTATATATGTGTATATATATACACACATGTATATATACACATATACACATATATGTATATATACACACATATACACATATATTATATACACATATATGTATATGTGTATGTATATAATATACAGTTATGTGTATTCCTGTATATATACACATGTGTATATATACATATATACACATATACACATATATACATATACTCTATATACATATATGTATATAATATATGTGTATATACATACATATATATACATATATATGTATATAGAGACATGTAGGATAACATTGGGTTTGTCCTTTCAGCCTTGCCGTAGGGAACTTAGCTTACTTTAAAGCAAAGTCCTTTCTGTATGGACACAGGAAGACAGTATTATGCTTTGTAACTTGGGAGCTAATTAACTCAAATAATATTTACTCCTGGGCATCTGCTTTCTCAACTCAGTTGCTCTTAAGTCCTAGCATCCCAAAAGCAGGGTCCTCACAAGGGACGGAATGGACCCAGGGCAAGCTGTGAGCTACTCTGGCATTGAAATGGGCTAGGCCAAAGCACCACAATACTCAACTATAAGTTGAGAGCATGGTCATAGACAAATACCGTCATGATCCAGAAGTAACGATGAGATTAGAACCCTGCTGGGGCTAGGAAGACTAACCTGACCTGAGGACTGTGGTCAAGAAAATATAGTGAGATGTCCTCAGGAAGAACCAAACTTTAAGTTTATATCTCTTACTGTGCTCATACAGAATGACATTGCTAGAAATATTAGAAGTAAATTTACTGTAACTATTTAAGTGGATTACTAGCTGAGGAAAGAAGAAAGTGACACACCTTGGATGGGATCTCACCATTGAGCAGATCTCCCAGTAATCTGGAGTAATCTTCTTAGATGAGAATTTGGTAATCTCCTGGAGGAGTGTTCTAACCTCTCTTTGTTGATTTGTTAATGTTCAACCCACCTTTTTGTCACCACCCTACGTGATTGCTATATAAACTAAGACTTTAGGAAAAGACACAGAAAGACACAAGAGAAGACACAGGAGAGAATACACAGAAGCAGGGGAGAAGACAAAGAAGAAGGAGAAGACACACAAGAAGGGAGAAGACACAGAGGAGAGAAGATACAGAAACGAGACAGAAGACATAGAAGCAGGAGAGAAGACACAGAGACAGAGAGAAGTCAAAAGAGACCAGAGAAGAGACTACAGAGACAGAGACAGAGAGATAGACAGAAGAGAGTACAGTGGCACACACAGAAGCAGAGCACAAGGAGGAGCCATCCCGATCCCATTCATACATAGCAGCTCAAGAGCACCAAACTTGAGCAGAGCACCAAAAACGAGTGGCGCGCAAAAGAAATTGCTGCCCCAAGAGCCTGTGAACAACACTCACACATCACCTCCTTCTGTACGCGCATGTTTGTGTTTTTTACAGAGACACACTCATATATATATATATAATTTACGTATGGCGTGCATTGTATTGTATACAATTACAAGCCAATTTCAAGCAATTATTATATGTATGGGCTGGAGCTATAACACAGCAGGTAGGGTGTTTGCCTTGCATGTAACTGGCCTGGGTTTGATTCCTCCACCCCTCTTGGAGAGCCCGGCAAGCTACCGAGAGTATCTCACTTACACAGCAGACTCTGGCAAGTTCCCCATGGCGAATTCCATATGCCAAAAACAAGTAACAACAAATGTCACAATGGAGACGTTACTAGTGTCTGCTTGAGCAAATCGATGAGCAATGGGATGACAGTGATACAGTGATACAGTGATTATATGTACAGCATTGTCAAAAAATAATAAGCTACCTTAAGACAAATTAAGTTCTATGTTGGTTCTGCTCTGCATGCTCAGACTGAGAATTAGAATTCTCAAAATTATCACCAGTCTTGGATCCTCTTTTTAGATTTATCTGTACAATTATTTAATACTCCTATAGCTGCAGTTGTTTTTTCTTTATTTCAAAAAAGATTACCTGAGAGCAACAGCGCAGCTGAAAAGAAAGTTATAGTTTACTGTGTCTCTAGGAATGAATTCTATGCAGAGAACTATAAATAATATACAGAAAGTTTAGCTACTATTTTTTCGCACTGGGAATTAGTAAAACTGCTTAGTTGGTATGACTAAAGGAAAAAATTATGATTCACAGCATCCAGATTGCTTGTTTCATCACCAAAATTCTACAAGTGCTCTCCAGAGTGTTCATCTTATTTTGATCCAGCAATATTAAATATGGTTTTCTCATGCCACTTTTTGAACTAGTTATGAAAATTCTCTATTGCCAGTTATGCATATGCAAACAAAGCTCACTTTGAGGCTAAGACAAGGTAGTTTTATTGTGTTAATCAACGCTACTCAAAGTGTGGCTTCTTGAACTAGTAAAGACCACAAATATTTTATTACTAGTATCCTAGTGATAAAGCTATAAAAATTTAAAGATAATCCCTGGGAAAAATGATATGGTCATCTGACAGTGTAAATCTCATTAAGTAGTCCCAGTGTTGTTGAATTTGTGTGATAAATTAAGAGTTCTGAACCTATCAATGGGATCATATGGACTAATATGTTGATATTACATATTCATGGCAATTAATTAAAAATAACTGAAATATTAACGCCAATAATATGAGATGCAATAGCAAGTTTGTATGTATTTTGGGTAACTGGAAGTGTCCTCTTATTTAACTTATTAATAAGTTCTACTTGTCTTTGGACATGTTTAGTGAAGTGACCTTGTGTTTTTTTGCATGTGGAGCTAGTTATTGCTTCCCAGAGGTAGAGTGGATTTGATAGAGCTTAGAAGGGATCTTATGAGCATCATGTATATCAATAAGAACAAGTTAGATTCTCCTCTCATAAAAATGAATGCTCAAATCCCAAAATTTAATGAATAATTTTTCTGGTTTTTGTACTTGCTTATCATGCATGAAAGGAACTCTTTCCTTGTTCTCTCTGCAGTCACCTGGATCCCAGGCAGATGGGGCATTTACCATGTTTAACATTTTGACCACTGTCCAAAACCATGAATACTTTGGCTGATGTTTTCTCAGGTCATTAAATAGTTTGCCTCGAACGAAACATGTTTCTTTTCTTATCTTAACAGTAGATCTATAAAGTGCCATCAGAAAAAGTGCAAATCTAACAAGTGTCCAGGAGATAGGGGTTCAGAAACATCTTGTGAATCCCATTGATAATTACAATATGTTACCAATAGGCCATCTTTGCTTTTAGCATCCCAGTTTTATGTTTTTTTTTTAAACTTAACACCCTAGCTTTATATAGGCAATGGAGGCAGAATTGGGAAGCAAGAAAATTATTTAACTTCAGATAGGATTTCTGATCCTATCTAACACAATTCCTTAGTTGTGTTATGAATATACATATGAATTACCCAGTCATCTTACAATGGATTAATAAAGTCCTCCTCATGGGTCATAATGAAGATTGAGTTGGATAAATTTTACTTATATACCTACAATATTGCTTATAAAGGCAAATGGAGTGTTTATTATTAGACCATAATAGTTTCAGCTCATTTCCAAAATATGTTTAGCTTAGAAAGTCGAAAATCTCTTGGAATTAACTGTCAAAAACTATGATGGATCCATGAGCATCTTTATAATATTGCCTGTCCATTTACCCTATAAATTTAAAATTATTACTTACATGTATGGTAAATGTGGGAGGATATAAATTATCATTTTTCCCCTCGGAATAAAATGTCACTAGCCTTTTATACATTATCCTTTCAAAGTATTTTGTGGTGTCATTTGGGTCTTTATTATTCTAGATTACTGTGTAATATCATTTCTAGGAAATTAAAAATGTAATATGATGGGTCTAATTTCAAATCCCTGTTCAATTTCAGTTGACATTCTGGATAATTACATAATTTTTTTTCTGTTTAAGAGCTGTATAGTATAATTCTCTTTAAGGGAAAGATTATTCAATAGGTCCCAACTAAGTCTAATAATGATAGCCAATAGTTTAGAGGTTATTTCTGTAAATAGCAAATGCAGTTGATAATCAGAACACTTTTATATTTGTGACAAAAAAAAATCTTCCCAGTGGTAGTAAAGTTCATTCATGGATGTTGCCAGCAGAGGTTTCCTGGGTGACCTATGTGAGTCGGGGAGGAAAGCGGCTATAGCCCAGAGAAGGAAATCTGCTTTTTCTCTAGCCACTTCTGTCATCCAGCAAATGCTTGGAAGGTTGAGGATTGATGGGAGTCTGAAATGAGCCCCAGTACAGCACAAACTCAAATCCTGTCCTGTTGAACCCAGAGGCACTGTAGCACTGTCATCCCATTGCTCATTGATTTGCTCGAGCGGGCACCAGTAACGTCTCCATTGTGAGTCTTCTTGTTACTGTTTTTGGCATATTGGATATGCCACCATGGGTAGCTTGCCAGTCTCTGCAGTGAAACCCAGAGGAGCAGTTGATATTGCAGAGCCTTTGTTCCAGAGCTGAAGCCTGTTCGACCAGGGACTCCCACTTGTCCTGGAAATTAGCATCTCAATGACTTCCTTTTTTTTCTTCTTCTTCTTTTTTTTTTTTTTTTTTTTTTTTTGCTTTTTGGGTCACACCTGGTGATGCACAGGGATTTTCGCACTCAGGAATTGCTCCTGGTAGTGCTCAGGGGACTATACGGGATGCTGGGATTCAAACCGGGGTTGGCCGCATGCAAGGCAAATGCTCTATCTGCTGTGCTATTGCTCCAGCCCCCTCAATCACTTTCTTGAGATAAGTCCTTCCTCTCAGTCTCAAACGCCTGCCTCCATGACTTCATGCCCTCAGATTTCAGACATTATTATTCCCAAAGTTCCTTACTAGGACCTTCTATCTATCTGCAACCTAGGGAAGGCAATTGGTCTAAATTCCTTGCTCTGCCACAAGGTAATTAGAATATACTCCCAAATCTACCTCTCACATTTTTTCCCTGCCTTCTCCCCTCCCTTCCTTTCTTGACACTGAATACCTACTTTTATTTAAATAAGCTTGAAAATTGATGTTTATGAGGTGTATCAGAATTTCTCGACCCAACTTCCATGAAAGAGTCATTATCATTATTCTACTCAGGAACATTATGCTACAGTGACAGAAAAACTCTGCCATGCTTTTCCCACATTTTTATAATCTAACTTCAAGAGAACATTGCTACCTTTTCAGATTGGGTTGACTGTGAGACTTGGTTTGCTCAGCAAAACTGCTGTATGTAGTTGAAAGCCTTCGCCTTAAGAAGCCTTGCTTACTGTTGTTTTCTCTTTTGGAACTCTGCCACTGTCCTGAGAACACGCCAGGCTAGTCTAATGAGGGATGAGATATCATGTGCAAAAAAGCCAAGTCACCCTGTCTGAGGAATTCAGGACTAGTCAGAATCTAACAAACGTCTGGGGGACAGAAAACCCAGGGTGAACTTGAATTGTAGAAGTGGCCATTAGAACTATGAGAGATAACATTGAGGTGAACAAGTCAGAGCGGTTTGTTCAAGTTACATACATGTATATATGTTTAAACACTCTGCAATGAAAATGAAGCAATGTTTATCAGTCTCCAGGAGAGTCACTAATTGAATCCTGTATCACAGAGGTTTTCCCCCATATGGATACTTTGCATCTCAGTTTTCTCATTTCAACCCCTGTATAAAATTATTTTTTGATAAAACAAGTTAATGCACATTTCTTATGTTCTAGTTCTATAATACAGATATCTCAAGCATGGCCGACATATTTGGAAATCTGGACTGTCTGAGAATTTCTAAAATTACCCCAAGTCCTATAGTTGATTTGCTTTGTGATGTAAGAGTGCTTTCCTTAGTTTCTTTCATCCTCTTACAATTTATTGGAAACAACAAAAGAAACCAAGACTTAGCTTCATCACTTTGCTTGAATATCCCCTCAACTAAGTTATCTATCATTTCGACATTCTGCTTTCCATAAGATAGTGCGTAGTTCAGCTAAGATTTCTGCGGTTCTAATAACCTCCTTTGTGGGGGCAGGAGGTAGGGCAGTGCTTAGAGCACGTGCTTGGCATGCATTCAACTCAGATTAGATTTCTGACACCTCGTGCTCCCCTGAGCACTACCAGAGTCAGCCCTTGAGGCTCCTGAGCAATAGTGACCCTGGAGACTTCCAGCACTGCTAGGAGGGCCTTCATATTCAGTCTGAGAACTGAGCAGTATCACAACTTAGGGTCTTTTGCATTGATCCTCTATTCACACTAGCTGATAATCACAGTTGGTCCCCATGGTCCTACTGGAGCCATCTATCCTGCCCCCACCCCCAAGAATTTCTTTTTTTCCATTTTTTCATAATGTACCTCTTTTTTCCTTCTCAGTCATTTGAATTTCACATTCCTAGTAATAATCTGATAATGATAATTGCAATGTTCTATAATAAAACAGAGAATAGAGTGTTTTTCCATTGTGTTCCTCCTTCCCAATTTCTAGCAGGATCATTAATATCTGTCACTGTCATCCCGTTGCTCATCGATTTGTTCGAGCAGGCACCAGTAACATCTCTCATTCAGAGACTTATTGTTACTGTTTTTGGCATATCCAATACGCACGGGTAGTTTGCTAGGCTCTGCCGTGTGGGCTCCATACTCTCGGTAGCTTGCCGGGCTCTCCAAGAGGGACGGAGGAATCAAACACTGGTTGGCCACGTGAAAGGCGAAAGCCCAACCGCTGTGCTATTGATCTCCCCTGATTAGTATCTGTATTTTTATTTATAATCTGTTCAAGGTAAGATAATTTATTTTATTTTTATATATCAGCTAGTATATTTTTAAAAACTACAATGATATATACACATATATATGTTTACACACACAGCATATATATATAAACAGCAATGAGACCACCATGATATAGTTGAGCAAGTTGAGGCTAGGTGAAAAAACACAACAATTTTCTCCTAGATGACAAATGAATTTCTTAATCTTAAGGTTGTGATCTATTTTTATGTTAAGAATTATATAAAAGGTAAAGGCTTGATTTATATCAGACTTGTTCTCTACCTTTTATATTACATATACTTGTTGAAGGAAAAAGACTAAACATAAAGATTTACACTTAAAGGGCTGGAGCAATAGAAGGTAGGGCATTTGCCTTACACTCGGCCAACACAAGTTCGATTCCCAGCATCCCATATGGTCCCCCGAGCACCGCCAGGAGTAATTCCTGGGTGCATGAGCCAGGAGTAACCCCTATGCATCGCCGTTTGTGACCCAAAAAGAAAAAAAAAAGATTTACACTTAAATAGATAATATAAAAATAATACACTTGCTCCACAAGAATAATTAGTATAAAGAAAGAATTATGCATTCCAGACAGACAGAAAGGCTGTTTTTTAAAAAAAATAATGTAGGAGCTCTGCTATTTTGTTCAGCAATTGATTAAGCTGATTGAATTGGGCATGAACTCCACAAGATAAATTTTTTAGATAAGGTTTATCAACAGTTTTCTGATCTCTGCTCATTATAATTCCAAAGTCACTTCCTCATTTTTAGTTATTTTTTATTGCATCAGTCCACATTTGCTGCCAAAATTTGTAATTGCTCACTATTGCTGTTTTAACAAATTACCACAAACTCAGTGGTTTAAAGTAACATGCATTTAAAAATCTTTTCTGGAATAAAAAAAGTTCTTAAATCAACATGCTCACAGGACTGCATTCCTTCTGGACTCTTTAGGCGATATTTCATTTCATTGCCTTTCCTAGTTTTCAGACACTACCTACATTTTTTGACATGTGCATGACCAGTGTATCTTTTGTGCCAGTAGAATATCATCTTCAAATCAAATTCTCTCTTTCTCTGTTTCTCTTTCTTATCTCTGTTTAAGTCATCTTATTTCTTTCTCTGACATCTATACTTTTAATTTTTATAAGAATGCTTGTATCGGGCTGGAGTGATAGCACAGTGGTAGGGCATTCGTCTTTCATGCAGCCAACCCGTGTTCGATTCCTCCACCCCTCTAAGAGAGCCCGGCAAGCTACCAAGAGTATGGAGCCTACACGGCAGAGCCTGGCAAGCTACCCATGGCGTATTGGATATGCCAAAAACAGTAACAATAAGTCTCACAATGAGAGACATTACTGGTGCCCGCTCAAACAAATCCATGAGCAACAGGATGACAGTGACAGTGACAAGAATGCTTGTAATTACGTAGGCTCATTTAGATAATCGTGGATAGTCATCCCATTTTGCTCTTTTTAATAATATCTGGAAAGTCCCTTTTACTATTTGGGAATATATATTCACTAGTTTTAAAGATTTACTCCTAACATTTTCAGAGAAGGGCACTATTCTACCCATTCAACCACCTTTCTAGATAGTATTTTTAAGCTAGATAAATATAAATCTAAAGCAAACATTACTCTCAGAAGGAAATTGAAATGGGGATGTATTTATGTGTCATAATTGCATTTCCAAAAAAGGAAGAATAAGCTTTATCTTATTGTAAGTTGATATGTACTGAGAAGTAAAAATATCTCATACTGTTTCTTTCAGAAATACCTTCGAACTCTAAATTTCTTAAACAGTTTCTGGCTTCAATTAGAATTATTTTTCACTCATACAAAAGATTATACTTCATAAGAGTCTGTTAAGAATAAGCAAAGAATTTCTTTGAATTACTAAGGAAATGAAAATGTTCCCAGTCGGTCATTTCACTTGGTCTCAGTTGATACTATCTGCCTTGAAAGCTGTTAATGCAGGAAGGTAAGATGATGCTTGAACTCTAATATCTTAGTTTAGTCATACTTTCAGGTTAGGGACAATCATAGAGGCTAAATCAAACCTTTCAAGATTTCTCAGGTTCATATATTGACTTTGGGTTTGGCCTCCCCTCACTTAGTTACCCCATTCCCATTGTTACTGTTGATCTTAAAATATTCTACTTCGTTTTTTAACTCCAGCCACAGTATTTGACACTCTGACCTTTGGTGACATTGAATGCCACAAGCTGATTATATCCTGCAGAGAAGAAAAATTTCCTTTTATATATTTTGTTTACTTGCCATTACCTCCCTGTGACCCTAGTTCTTGCTTTGTAAAATTGCATATAAGACAGAAGAAAATTATGCAGAAATCAGATATTCTTTCTCCCCCAGTCTCTCACCTGCATTTCATATTCACTTTTGGTAGTAGTATTAAAATAATACTCTTCTGCCATTAGCAAAAATGAAAATATTGAATATTTTTCTCACTTCATAAAGACTAAATGTATGACCACATCTCCCACTGTACCTTCTTGGATTCTGCTCCAACTATTGCTCTTTATATAGAAAAATATTATTTTCTTTTGGTCTAGGATTGTTTTCCTTCTGGGTTCTAAGGCACAAGCAGTGAAATTCAATGTAATTCTTCTGCACTGTGTTAGGTTCCCTCCCTTTTCACATTCTGCCAAGCATCCTGTTTGCTTTTTGAAAATTGGTTTTTCACGGTAAAGAACACCATCAAAGTAACTCCAAAATAACTCCAAACTATTTTCTCCATAGAACATTTGGTCAGTTTAGAGTCCAGCTGTTGACAGATGCAAGCTACAGGGGAAACTTATCATTTGTCTGGTGTTTACTCTCTTGCAGTCACATGTTATGCTCCTGTGACTGTGAAAGGCTGTGAACTGGCTTTTTAGATGAAAGGTAGAAAATATTCAGAATACTACACCAGGAGGTTGAGTTGATGCTTTGCCAACATATATAATTTCTCCCTTTTCTAAGTTAAATTTCATCTGCCATCAATCTGCCTGCTCCCCCAAAACACTGGACTCCATCTGGAGTTCCTTAGATCATCTGTACATGGGTTTTCCCCTTCTATCAAATCAAGGCAAGTTAGCATCATCAGAAACCTTCCCAGTGACCATCTGCCACCTTACTTCAGATTCTGAGATGCCTACAGAATTCACAAGTCTGTAAACTAGTGTTGATTGCTTTAGAGTATTTGCATGCTATAATTTGTAGTGACAATACCATTAGTGTGATAATACCATTATATTGTGACAATGTCATTGTAGTGACAATATCATTGTATATTAATTTGTTTCCTAGTATTTTGTATGTTGAATATATTTCAATGAATGGTGAAGGTTGACCTTAAATAGGATTATTGATTCAAGCACAGTAATTTTATAGAAGGTAATACATACAGTTGCAAAGTGTAGGACTTTGGGCTCAAACCATAAAAGTATAAATTATAATTGTCTCATTTGCTAATTTTCCATTCTTGGATGAGTTATATTTGTTCTCCAATGTTCAGTTTCTACTCTAGGATAGGGATCAGAGTAAGACCTTCTGTGTAGCATTTTCAATGGATTTAATCAGATTCAACAATGAAACTCCCTAGCAGCTCTAAAATATTCAAGGGATTTCTTCTTTTATTCTTTATTTTGATAAAGAATTTCGTCAAATATAAAATATAAACTCAACTTAAGCCTTAATGTAATTATATTGTTTGTAAGTGAATTAGTAAAAAAGAAGAAATTCACACTCAACTTATGGCAAATAACATACTATCATAGAATTGCAGTGTGTCAACAGAGAAATATACTATTCACATTATTTTCTACAGAACAGAAATATATTTACTCCCAACAAACAGTTAAGGAAGGAAGGAAGGAAGGAATGAAGGAAGGAAGGGAGGGAGGGAGGGAGGAAGGAAGGAAGGAAGGAAGGAAGGAAGGAAGGAAGGAAGGAAGGAAGGAAGGAAGGAAGGAAGGAAGGGAGGAAGGAAGGGAGGGAGGGAGGGAGGGAGGGAGGAAGGAAGGAGGGGAGGAAGGAGGGGAGGAAGGAAGGAAGGAAGGAAGGAAGGAAGGAAGGAAGGAAGGAAGGAAGGAAGGAAGGAAGGAAGGAAGGAAGGGAGGGAGGGAGGGAGGGAGGGAGGGAGGGAGGAAGGAAGGACTCAGAGTATATAAATTAGATGCTCTTTTACTTGTTTGACACTGTGAACATTAATTCTATACTCTATATAAGGAAGACCTATTATAGGGGAGAAACCACTTTTATAAAGTTGATAATACAATGAAACTATGGTTGAATTTATGATAGTGATATTGCCAAATGATATAAGTAGCCTACCCTTTGAGTTGCAGAATCTTCTGAATAATATAGTCCCTTTTTTTAACTTTGTTTGCTTGACTACTGGCATTGACTCAAAAATGCCTCTAACTTCAATGTCATGGAGAGCTATGCCTGTGTTTTCCTCACTTTAACTTATGAATTCAGGTCTGATATAGAAGTCTTTAATCCAGTTTGATTTGACTTTTGTGCATGGGATTAGAAAGGGGTCTGAGTTCTTTGTTTGTTTGTTTATTTTGCAAGGGACCCACAAGGTTTTTCTAAGACCATTTGTTGTAGAGGGTAAATTGTAGCTTTTGAATGAAGTATAGACCTTGTAACAGGTGCTGGACAGTTATCACAGTGGGTTTGACAATACTGAGTATTTTGCTCTATCTAAAAGGTTAAATTGTAATGAGGAGTGCTAATTAATATTTAACTAAATGATGCCACTACTTGTTGGATAGTCCCAAGGAAACAAATCTGCTGTATGTCTCTCCATTTCTTGCTGTTACAGACTATAGTTACCCGCAGACCCAACATCTTTCAGTTGCTGTATTTTATTAACACTGTGAGGTCTGAGTTGCCATGTCTCTTAAAGCACAGATCATTGGGAGAAACCATCTAAAATAGGAAGCAATGACTCTCTCCTTTTTCCTTACCTAGATTTGATTATAATACCATTTTGACTGCACATAGACCTGACTTCAGAACCCTTCTCAACTAGTAAGACACTCGACACTGGAAAAGACTTAGCAGATGAAATGAAACCTACTGATCTTTTGTTTCCATGTCATATTTTTCTTATTTTCAATAGAGGAATCTAATGGAATCGCACAGGTAGCTTACATTCTCACAAGGTGAGGAGAAGGCAGAATCTCGGTTACGGTTGTATGTATATATATGATTGTTCATGTGTATATCTATTTTTAAACATGAATTCTAAGTGGTTGTTGAGAAAAGGTTGTTTATTGACTTTAAGCAGGCAGTCATATATCTGCATAGCATTTCTATAATCTACAATTAGTAATTTATAAAAAGTAATGTTTGTAATATTTTCTTCACTGCACATGTTTATCCTTGATAGTTAAAAAAAACTCTTTAAAATGGTCTTTCTTATAAAGGTAGAGGGACATTTTAGGTCTGTATAAAAATATTAGCCCGTCACTATCTGCACAGGTTTATAGTCAGAAGCTATAACCTTCTTTATGGGATTTAAACGCAGGGAATGGTTCACATTGATTAGGCTGTCATGCCAAACCTAGGCAAGGCTTTACCTTTTCATCACTCTATGAGAAACAAAAAGATAGGTTAAGGAGAAAATCGTTACATTCTGCACTCTGGTAGACTTAGATGGTTCTTCCATTTTTGCTTTTATGTTTCATTTGAGAAAGTTTTCCCATCTCTTTAGGTCATTTCAATTTGCTGAGTATTTTTTAAATGAGCTTCTGCATAGTCCTAGGGGAATTGAACATCCTATTTCTTGCAGAGGAGTTCTGTTGTCTCATATTTATTTACTGACTAATAAGTTTTCAAGCAGGAGCATTTAAATTCTGTCTGAAGTTTGAGTTAATTCAACAAACTGAATCAGATAAAAAATAGAAAAGACTTTTGTTTCTCCTCATGGGAAGACAGTTTTCATGCTTCTGGGTCAGACCTATTATATTATTTTAATGGTTCATTAAAAAATGGCAGTTCCAGCTAACTCTATTGCACTTAAAATACTACATATATTATAGTAAAAGCAAAGAATTTGTGTGTTAGGGAGGATAGAGAGATCAAGAGATTTAGAGAAAGAGAGAAAGAGAATGAGAGAGAAAGCAGGATAGCAACTCACCTCATAAAATTCTTTGAATCTTTTGCTCATTTTTTCATAGTTTAAACTGCATCATGTTCTACATTAAACAAAAGGCGACCCTCCCCCTACCCCATCTTGTTCACTGTACAGCAGCCTGAATATCAGAAGCCTTTGAAAACTATTTTAGAAGAGTCCTGGAAAAAATTTTTCCAGTACCTTGTATTAGAAAGCGATTTTCCATCTGACTAGTTGTCATACTCTATTGCTGAAAATTAAAGCCAATTTGAGAAGTATTTTTGTTGGTTGGCTTCCTAAATAGTTTCCAGTTGTATTTATTGTGATTCCATATGAATTCCTGAACATCAATAATATTAGCTTGGAAATTTCTATTAGATGGAGAGATAACAACTAATATCACATTGTCAGATTATGAAAAGACTTCATTAGAAAGTCAGTCTCAAAATTATCGTGCATTTGAAGATGTCTCTCTAGCCAATTAAAATATTTTCAGAACAAATTTAAAGTCCCTCCTAACACCGCAGTAGCTGGAAAACTGACAGTGGCATTGATTTCAGAAAGAAAAGTAAAGAAAAGGCATTTGGGAAAACTCACCAACTTTAGTTCTTGCTCGTTGGTTATGTCCAGATATTTAGAAAATCCAATGCTAACAGTTAGTAGAAGGGCAAACACTAGATGAAAGCAATGGATTTAGAATAATCTCACTATTTATGGTTGTAGAAATATATTTGAAGACTGGAGAGATAGTACTATGCCTAAAGACCTTATTGTATATATGCTGAACGCTGTTTGATCTCTAGTACCTCATATAGTGACCTAAACCCCACCAGAAATGATTCCTGAGCACAAAACTACAAGTAAGCCCTAAGTACCTCAGGATATGGCAATCCTCAACTACCCCTCAAAGAAAGAGAATGGCATTTGTGTCAGATGACTATAGAGTATCACTGTATCACTGTCATCCCATTGGTCACCGATGTACTCGAGCAGGCACCAGTGACGTCTCCACTCATCCCAGCCCTGAGATTTTAGCAGCCTCTCCTTATTTGTCTTTCCCAATGATTGGAGGCTATTTCAGGGTCAGGGGAATGATATCTATTGTTACTGTTTTTGACATATCGAATATGCCATGGGTAGCTTGCCTGCCAGGTTCTGCCATGTGGGCAGGATACTCTCGGTAGCTTGCCACGTTCTCCGAGAGGTATGTGTATATGTGGGTGTGTGTGTGTGTGTTACTCTATTTGGGATATGAATACAATACAGGAAGCTTGCTAGGCTCTTCTGAGCAGGCAATAGAATCTTGGTAGCTTGTCAGGTTTTCCAAGAGGGAGATCTAGGCTATTAGATGTCATGCGGAATACTGTATTCTTTTTATATATTATAAGTATATGTGCACTTTCTGTCCCTTTTTAGTTGTATATAGCTAATTGTGAGAGAAGTTTATGGAAGATATTTTCTCTGCTTTTCTATACCTATTTCTTTTCACTCCTTCCAGAACATTGCTTTTCTTCAGAAAGAATCTATGCAATATTTAGGGGGAAATGTTTCTCCCTTGAAATATGTGGAATATTGGTGTATACTATATTTTGAGTTTGTATTAAAATTAGAAGTATCTTACATGGACATTCCAAAGTCTATGAATGAGTCAGAGTATCTCATACCAATAAATTTCCTCTTTTAAAAAAATGTTTAATTATGAGACTGTCATACTCTAATATGGTTTTACCCCCTACCCATGGATGACTGAGCTACCTAGTTGCTGATATTTTGAAATATTTTTCTCATAATGTAGAAACTTTATTAGTTAAAAGTACCATGATTGTTCTCCCACCTCTTTTTAAGTAAAGAATTTAATAATGATATAATAATATTATTTTTATATTTAAGTAGCAGGAATATTTTAGGTTGATTTCCAATATGTGGAGGCTTTTTTAGGTTAAGGGGTATGAGACCCATCTTTGCTCCTGTAAAGATTAAAAGAGTAAAGAGTAAAGGAGGATGCTAAAATCTCAGGGGTCGGACAAATGGAGGTGTTACCGGTGCCCGCTCAAGCAAATCAATGATCAATGGGATGACAGTGATACAGTGATACCAATATGTGAAATAAGTGATAGTTATTTGCACATTATAACTTTTATCAGTTAGAATATGATCTCCCCCAAACTGGAAATTTTGCATAAAATATGCTTGTTCCCCATTTCTTTGTTGCCCAGTACATACACAGATTCATGTCTCATTATAATCCCTTTTGGGTGATTTATAATGAGCTATTTGTAAGCAACTAAAATTTCTTTCACATTTTCTTATTTTTAAACTAATATTCTGCTATTTATTTGTACAACACATTCCCTTTTTAATAATCTACAAATGAACACTTAAATATTTCCTCATATTTGCCCATCATGAATGATACCACAATGCAAATAGAAGTAATATTCAATCTTGAAATTGAAGGAAATCTTGCCATTTGCAACATGAATGAATCTGGAGACTCTTATGGTAAGTGAAATAAGTCAGACCCAGAAAGACAGATGTGGCATAATCTTACTTATATGTGGAACCAAAAATTGTCAGACTCATAAAAGTGCATGGTTCTTGGGTTGAATATAATAAAAAGACTAAGATGTTTGCTTTGCATGCACCTGACCTTGGTTTGATCCCCTCAGCCACACATAGTTAACTGAGAACCACCAGGAGTGACTCCTGAACAGTCACATTAGGAGTAGATTCTGAACACACAGAGTGTGACCCAATTTCCCTTTTACTACTCCACCCCTGAAAAAAAAATTAAAAGCCCAACCAAATAAACAATAGAATGGTGGTTGCCAAGAGCTATTCAGGAGCACGGTATGAGGAGATACTGGTTATTGGTAAAGGGGTACAAGTTTTAGTTCTGAATCACTGTCACTGTCATTGTCATTGTCACTGTCATCCTGTTGCTCATCAATTTGCTCAAGTGGGCACCAGTAACATCTCCATTGTGAGACTTGTTACTGTTTTTGGCATATTGAATGTCCCACAGGTAGGTTGCCAAGCTCTACAATGTGGGTGAGATACTCTTGCTAGCTTGCCAAGTTCTCCAAGAGGGGCGGAGGAATCGAACACGGGTTGGCTGCGTGCAAGGCAAACACCCTACCTGTAAGTGTGTGAAATCTCAAAGGTAACAATGTAAATAAAATTAGCCATATTACACTACATACATAAAATTTGGTGCGACTAGCTCATAAATACTTACCTACAAACAGTAATCAAGTGGATGGATGGTCAGTCTATTTTATTGTGATGCATTTTTTCTATTTATTTATAAATATATCAAAATAAGAAATATTTGATTTTTCATACAATTTTTGCCAATCCTACCTCCTCCATAAACGGCATACTTTCAAGAAAACAGAAACAAGGAGAGCTCTCCAGAACAGAGAGCTGCTGAGTGACTAGTAAGGGGATTTGCATTGCTTTTGCATATCTTATCCCCAGTACCCACTAGCTGAATAAATGGATATTAATTTATTCCATAGGGATATGAGAAAACCCTCATATCCCTGTTCAAAATATTGATGGCAATTCAGAATAAGGAAAGTATGATGTACTTGAGATCGGCTGGTTTGAATGTCATGCTGATTGTTATATAGACTACAAATCTGCCACTACTGGGGGTGCATATATGAATAGTTAGATTATTAGAGTAATGGCTCTCAATGAGCCACACCATCTTACCATCACTCAGTTGTTTAGTCTAGTCCTACATGGATGTTAAACTTGACCATGTGATGGCTTTTGGCCAATTAGATATCAACAAATTTGACCAAAGATGATGATCAATTGGGAATATTGAAACTTTCTTATAACATTGTCTTCATGTGAATAAACTTGAGCTAAATTGCTTGGAATATGTGGTCCAGCTGACAGTTACCATCAAACTCTAGACAAATAGGTAATGTTACTTTAGATCATGTCACAGTTGGGATGCCAGTTGAGCACACCACATGAGTGAACCAAGATTAGACCAGCTGAAGATCCACCAACTGAGGTCAAACTGCTGCTGATGATCTAACTAGGCTTTAGGCCAGTTTATATTTTTCTAATGCATTGTCACCAAATGACTTACTTTTGTATTTCTTTTTATGGATTCCCACAAACTACTTTCTATCTTACATGTATGTGTTTTATATTTTTCATGATGTTTTTGTCCACACGGATGGTGAGCAGGGCTTGTTCCTGGCTCTGTGATTAGCGATCATTCTTGGCAGGCTGAAGGAACCATATGGGGTGCCATGGATCAAACTTGGGTTGACTGCATAAGGCAAGAACCCTGTGCATATCTCCAGCCCCAAGATGTGTGTATTTTAGATGTAGGGCTTCACTAGTCTCCCAGTGTTTATCTTGGTTTCATTGGTTCACTTCCCTGAAAATAGGAGCAATAAGAGGTTTGATGGCAGCTTGATCTTTCCTCCACTTGTTTCTGTCAGATCTGCAGATGTGAAGTAGGGAATATCTCAACTGAAATCAGAAGTTGAGACATCTCCTGAAAAAGGTTAAATTCTCACTGAGGCCCAGAAGACTTGAGTATTCTAAGGACTGTTGAGAGTTAAAACCTGTACCAATATTGAGCAATCAATTTTAATTACTAACATCACTGGAAAAAGTAAAGTTCTATAAATTTAAAAAATAATTATAGATTTCTAATAGAGGAAATACACATGGACTTTTTGTTTGGCGGACTGAGTCTCTCAAGCACTGTGTAGTGGATCTTGGCACCACTTGTCATAATGCTGGTTGGTTTGGCTGTACAGGTTGGATAATTCTATGACTAGACCTGGGGATTGGGTGGTGCTTGGGCATAGGAGTGCTAGGGACACAAGGGCCATCTTGGAGGCCTTGGAGGTCACCATGGTTATTCTCTGTGTTACTGGTGAACAAATGCTTTCTTTAAACTTAATTTTTTTTTTCTTTTAACCCACATGTCAGTGAATTTAAGGGTATGTAGTTTGGTGCAGGGGATGGATCAAATTGCTTTCTATCTTTAGTGCTTTGGCTTAGTGTTCATGGCTAGATAACTGCTCTGCCTTCAGCCATCATCTACATTCCAGGCAGGAGAGAGGGAAAGAGACTTGACTTGCTGTTCCTATTTTACTGATTAGGAAATCAGAACCACCTCCAACATCCCTACTAGGTTTCTGTTATGTTTCATTGACGGGAATATGTTATTCGGCCACTATTGGCTGTTAGGGTGGTTGAGGAAGTCAGTATTTAACATTTTCAATTCTTTCGCATTTTCACGGAAAAGGATTTGGGAATGACGACTGTGTTAGTAACAGAACAATTGTAGCCAGTTGTCAATCTCAGAGGTTGCATTTTGGTTTTATTTCCCTCCTATTTTTGTCTTCTTAGTATTACTTGAAATGTTTAGTAAGGAACTGGATAAACCTGGGATTATATTTATTTGCCATGTAAATAAAACCTCAGTTTTCCTTCCTATAGATTAATTTTGCATTCTTCAGAAATGTATTTTGAATGTTGACTTGTAATACAGATACTTAACACATGTATGTGATAAGTTAGGTCTCACATTTTAGGTCAGTTTTCTATTTGTCAATTTTCTAGTACATAAAACAATATAGCTTTGGATGATCAAATGGACACATACAGCATTTCATTTCTTTGTAACTTATTAGTTAATTAGAAACAAATTATCCCTGTAAAACAAATTACTTTTAATCACAAAATTATTCAAGTTTCCTTTTAAAATAATTTAGATAAGAAGTGAACAATTTTATATCACTTGGTATATAAATTTTGGGAATTGATGGGTTTGGTTGTGGACATGTTGGTTGCTATTTTTTCAAAGTTTTGTGGCATGATAGAACCAGAACCCTATGTATAAGCCATAGTTTATTCTAATAGATTTTTAGGCATTGACATGGCTGGATGGAGTTTCTGGACTATATATATGAAAGATTGCTGACAAAATTCATATGGTTCATGAGCTAAACTCTATATTAATTTGTGTTTCTATATAATTTAAGAAATCAAGGTTATGAAGGAATATTAGTTAATTTTTCAATAGCAATAAATGAATACAAATCTTGGTGTCATATACAATACATATTTTGTTGTTGCTCATGCACATTAGTACTAAGATCTATTTATTTTTTCTCCTACAGTGACCCAAGGAATCCCAATTAGAAAACTTCAGAGCATGTAAAACTCTTGGTATAGTAAATAGGTAACCATATCAGAGCCTTAGTAATCTTGGACTAAAATTGACTCTTGTTAATTGTCT